>NW_021940460.1:7580487-7586606 GCF_001715985.3 Manacus vitellinus
TGGGTACACACAGCCCTGCTGCCCCTGCCTCCCTCCTGGCTGAAAGCCCTTCCCCAGGCAGGTGGGGGGCGTGCGGCACAGAGCAGACCCTCACAATGCCCCTCATCGCTGCAGAGCTGGGCTGGGGCTGCCCTGGGTCAGTGCCATCTACGAGGCACACCCAGCACCTTCTGCCTCCCTGAGAGGTGCCCAAAGAGCCTGATGCCAGCCGGGACCTGCTGCCCAGCCCTGCCCAGAGCCTTATTCCATCCTGCAGCCTCCAGGTAGAATTAGGATTTATGTTTTGTAAATGTGAACCTGAGAGCAGTGGGGTGACCCAGCTCTGGGGGGGGTCTTGTGGGGTTATGCATCCCCCTCGCTCCTGCCTCTGTGACCAGCTGTTTCCATCTCTCACTTCAGCTGGTCACCAAAGCTGGTGGGGGAAAAACATGGAGATGCAAATCTGTGAGGAGGGAGGGTTTCCTGTCTGAGTTAGGGTGTCACTTAAACCTTCCTTGAATGCTGGTGTTGCTGGGCTCTCAACCCCCGGGTGATGGCTGCTGACAGGGCAGAGCAGGGCTGTGTGCTGCTCCACGGAGAGCCAGAGCAGGGAGAGCACCCAGAGCAGGGATGCTGCTGGGAGAAGCAGGATTCCTTCCATGGACAGGGCTGCAGGCCTTCTTCTGGCAAAGGGAACACCTGTCAGAGGCTGAAGCCAAGATGCCTCATATCATCAGCACTTTAAAGAGGCTCCTTTGCTGAGCAAAGAGCTCTCTCTCCTGGCTGTTGCCAGCTTTCCCCTGCTCCCAGCCCAGCTCCCTTGTCCCACTGGGGATTAAGGAAGGAGGAGGAGACCCTGGGGAGGGCCTGGCACACAACAGCAGAGGGTTGAGATGGTTGTTCCAGCATGTGCCCCTCGGCAGGGAAGGAGCTCAGACTGCCCTTTTATGTTGGCAGCCATGCTGGGAGCACTGGGGTGGGAGCAGTGGGGCTGGGGGAGCTCTGTGGGGCTCAGCACTGCGGGAATCACACAGTGCAATTGGTCCAATCCAAAAATCTGCTGGCTGTGGTAAGTGTGGCTGTAAATCCCTGCCTGATTCCTGCAGCAATTCCAGTTTGCTGAGCCTCGGGTGGAAGGGAGCCCTCCCAGCTGGTCCAAGCTCTCTAAGCCAGAGGGAAGGAACAAAAGAGACCTTTCCAGTAAAATTCCCCCTTCCTCCCTGCCATGGGGGCCGGCCAGGAACATGCTACCGGCCTGTCCCACCAGAGCCACTTCACTGTGATCAGGAGGAAACTGCAATTGGATGGGTGGGTTTTATGAAAGCTGACATCTGTCTCCCCTCACGGCCTCGCAAATCTGCCAGGCACAAACGTCTGTACCAATGAGCTTAGCATCAAAAGTCCCAGGGCACTAACCTTTCCCTGCTCCTGCTCCCCTCCTTCACCGATGGGAGCCAGAGTGACCAGCCAGCCAGGGGCTTTAGCATGATCCCCACGGCCCATCTGTCCATCCCACACATATTAAGAGCCAGTGCCCTGGTGCTGGGTTTGTAATTCGTATTTTCTCACAGAGCAAGCGAGAGAGAATAAATAACAGTGGCAATCAGCAACAGTGAGAACTCACAAGAAACAGAGAGCTGGCACTTCCAGAGGACTTCCTACATTCCACAGTTTTCCCACAGAGCAGAGACCTGGGCAGCGCTGGGGTCCAGTACAGCTTGTTGGGGGTTCCCAGCTCTCAGCAGCATTGCAGCCAAGCTCCACATCCTGCAGTGCTTCTCTCTCATCCAACACTCCCTTCCCACTCCCTCCATTTGTCCCATGGATCCATTACCTTCCTGGCACCATCTTGCCACCCCAGCAATGCAGGTCAGTGGATGGGGAGGCACTGCTGGTGTCCCCAGCTCTGGCAGTAGCCCAGCTGCCAGGGGACTGCCCCGGCCAGGGGGTCCTGCAGGCTGCCCGTGTGTCGCTGCTGGCGGGTGCCCCGGAGCGCAGGGTGGGGGTTCCCACTGGAGCAACAGGCAGGGCTGGGCATGGAGTGATCCTCCTTCGGGCTCTCGTAGTGATGGAGCTGCCTCTGAGGGGAGAACTCAGCGCAGAGAGGAGATGGAGGGCAGCGTGTGCCTGCAGAACCGGGCTCCCAGGGGAGCTGGGGGCGGCTGCCCTTCAGCCCTGGCTCCTGCGCGGGGACCCCAGCCCGGCCGTGGCACTCGGAGTGGGCGCAGGGCCAGCAGCACCCGGCGCCGTGCAGGGACAGGGACAGAGCCGCGATCCTGTTGATGGCTCGCCGGAGGGTGGCGATTTTAGAAAGCCTTTTGCCACCGAGGTCATGCTTGAGGGCCAGGCGCAGGGCGTTGAAGGCTTGGTTGTAGTCCAGAATCCTCTTACGCTCTCTGACGTTGGCAGCCATCCTCCTGGCCTTGGAGCGCACCGGCCTGCTCCTCTTCCTCACCTTCATCCCTTCAGTGTCCCCCAGGCAGGCGGCTGCTTCCCTGCCCTGGGGGACCCACAGACTCTGCCCACAGCATGCCTGGGGTGTGCCCCCCGCTTCCAGCTCCTCCTCCGAGCTGTCTGGCTCTGGCTCTGTGCCTTTCCCCACGGCTACTCCAGACATGGCAGCGGCGAGGGGGAGTGGGAGAGGTGCTGCTGTGGTCCTGCCTCCTGCAAGGTGTGGGAGACACTCCTCCAGGGACACACAGCTGCCTCTAAAAAACCCCACTACAGGACAGGGCTCATCACGTGGCTCCCCCGACCCTCCTCACCTGCCGCAGGTGTGGCTTTGCAGAGAGTCACAGGGCGAGTCCTGCCTGGTTCCTGCCCCTGGGGATGCTCCTGAGCATGTGGTACCAGGCTGGAGCATGGGGCATCAGTGCTGGGGTGCCCAGAGCTTGCAGTGAGATGCAGTGGTTGCTTTAGTCTCTGCTAAGAATTTGGGCGCTGCAGGAGTTCTCCTGTGCTGCTCTGCCCTCCCCTCTGCTGGGTGGGCTGGTGGCTCAGCCTGGGCCAGGTCATCCCTGGGTTTTATGTGGTGCTGTGACACAGAACCCTGTGGGGCATCACCACCCTGGCTCTTCTTTCCCCCCAGCTCATGGGTGCTGCAGCATCTCTGTTACTTCCCAGCTAAGAGAAACTGAGGCACAGAATGATGACACTGCTGAGAGAGGAGCAAGTCTTGTGGCTGAGTGCAGGAGAAGGCAAAATTACTCCTGCCCCAGGATTGGTGCTGGAGGCTCCACACTCACCCCAGTGAGCCAGGAGCATCCGTGGGCACTGAGGTAGGTGGGTGCCTGGGAAGGAGCAGCCCCAGGGAGTCAGGGATCGGTACAGGAATGTGCAGGGCTTGGCATGCCTCTGCCCTGCGGAGCAGGAAGCAGGAATGTGTCAGGGGGGATTGGGGCAGGTGATAAAAGAGCTAAAGTGCTACCTGCATCCAGAGCCTTCCTGTCCCTTCGAAGCAGAGCAGGAGCCTGGGGGCAGAGCTGTCTGGGCTGACATGCCTGACCGGCACTTACTTGGGGAAAACGATGCTGAAAGCAGCCCCTTGTTTCCTGAATCCACAAGCTGGTGGGACGAGGGACTTCCCAGGTGCAGCAGGTCCGGAGGCCATGGGCAGAGCCAGGTCCCCACCCTCAGAGCAGTGAGGGACAGCCACGTGTGTTTGCCCATCATCTCATTAGCAACCAGTCACTAAATGCCTTCCTGTGTGACAGGTAATGCTTTGAAAAACAGCCCAGGAGCGGGTCTGACAAATTGTTGGGGTGACTGGTGCGAAAGCAGAGCCCCTGGAGAATGTGCCCCCCTTGATCCATCCCTTCCTATCTGATCGTCCTGGCTCATGTTTGATCAATAGCCACAATTAGCGGGGGGTTATTTGTCTATTGCCCGTCTCCTCTCTTGGCTCTTTGAAGCCTGAGCTAATTTAGGTGCCTCTCCTCCAGGAACCCAATAAATCAGGAGCCAGGGCCTCAGGGAGAGGGGAGGTTGAGGCACCAGGACTTCAAAGGGAGGTGAAGCAAATATTTTTGAGCGCTCACCTGTACTCACTATGGCCCTCTTGTTCTCCCCAGCATCCTTCTCACCACCCAGTCTTGTTCTGCCCAGGAGTGGAGGCTCCCCGACCACTGACTTACCAGGTGAGCTCAGCTCAAGAGCAAGGGGGTCTTCAGGATGCTTGAATGCCAGCAGGACAT
Organism: Manacus vitellinus; assembly: GCF_001715985.3. NCBI lineage: Eukaryota > Metazoa > Chordata > Aves > Passeriformes > Pipridae > Manacus > Manacus vitellinus. The sequence continues at coordinate 7,584,660 of NW_021940460.1, forward strand.
GGATGTCAGACCCACTTAGAGACGTGCCTGTCTAAAACCCAGCTAAGCAGCACAGATCCTTGCCATGGGAATGTTTCTGCTGGTGTGGGAGGTCAGGAGGTGCAGTACAGAACAGACACGGAGGAGGCTGAGCTGGGCACAAAGCCAGTCCCAGCTGGGTGATGCTTGGGCAGAGGGAGGGGCAGAAGGAGCAGTCCCAAAGGTGCCCCCATCCTGCCCCCAGCCCCCAGGAGCTGGCTGGGGAGAGCTGCCAGGGGTTCTCAGTGTCTCAGCTCTGGGCAGCCCTGGCTGCAGGGATCCAGGCCCAGCTCCTGGAAGCGGGCAAGACCAGACTATAAATCACGGGGCACCAGATGCCACCTGTAATTAGTGCATCCCACTGGGCCATCCCCACCTCGTCCTGGTCGCTTCCTACCTAGGTGCCCATTACAGGGTGGGAGGTCAGCAGGAACGCCCACCCAGGCCCTGCTCCCCCGGTCCCTGCTGATTTATCACCATGTGCTGGCGAGATTTATGGGCTGAGGTGGGGAGCCAGAAATGTGTTGTAGGGCTCTGCTGGGCCCGTTTGCCTGACAGATGATGAAAGAGCCATAATTATCTGTCGCCACACATAAATCAGGCCACTCATGGCACCCCTGTCCTCCTCCCCAGCCTCTAAGAAGTGGTTTGGCCCCCAGGGACACCCCACCTGTGTCACACTGGACTGGGGCACTGCTGAGTGCTGGACACCTCCCAGTATTGTCACAGCTCTCATGGGTCCCGCAGCCCAAAGGTGTGTTCTGGGTGTCTTTGCCCCAACACTGCTGCTGAACCCGGCCTTAACTCCTGCAAAGAGCCCTGGACTGGCTGCCCCACACCCATCCAGCACCCCCAAACCACTGCTGCTTCCAGATGAGAGCTGCCGGGGCCACCTGGGAGCACAGCCCTCACTGGAGGTAAAACCCTGATGGGGTGAGGAGGCAGCTGACACGGCCTGGGGGGGCTGCCCAGCTCCTGGCAGTGTCCCAGCACCATCCATCTTCCTTGGGAAGGCTGCACTGGGGGGCATGGATGCGCCAGAGTGAAGCAAGGAATCCTGTGCCAGGGCAGCATCAGAGCCAGGGATGGGGTGCAGGGAGGTGCCCACCCCTGGTGACGGAGGGGAAGGAGGAGGTGGCTGTTGTGACACAGTCTGGGCCCCGTGGGTAAATAAATAGGGCGCTTTGTTCCTGCTGGGGCACGGCCAGGTGGCACAAGGGTGAGTCATCCATCCACAGCCCGACATCCTGCAGGGCACAGGAGGCAGGGAAAGGCAGTGCCCTGAGGCCATGCTGCCTGGAGGCTCCTGCCTCCACCTTGGGGAGGTCCTGTCCTCCAGCACCTTGCATGGCACAGGGAAATAGCCCTGCCCAGGGCAAAAGTTGGAAAGTCCTGTCTGTTTAGGTGTGAGTGAGCCATGGGCACGTGCTGGCCTGGCAGCTTAAACACAGCATGTGTGGCAGAGTGGGCACAAAGGCTTTACATGGGCCTTCACGGAATCACAGAATAGTTCAGTGTATCCAATTTAAACCTCCATTGACACAGGTTTAGGCCATTTTCTCTTGTCCTATCACTTGCTACTTGTGAGTAGAGACCAACCCCACCTGGCTACACCCTCCTTTCAGGGAGTTGTAGAACTCTGTTGCTCACCACAGGAGCTTGTGCCTGCCCCTCCATCTGCTGGGAATGGCCCATCCATCCTGAGACCAACAGGGCAGGCAGAGTTTCACTGGCCAGAGGATGAGGGTGGCCAGGAGACTGGGCAGAGCTCCACAGTGAGGGCCAGGGCACACGGTGGATGGGGAAGGGCAGCTCAGCAGTGGCACAGTGGCCACCTCATGGCACAGTAGCCACCCCACGGCACAGTAGCCACCCTGTGCCTTCAAGGCTCCGTTGTTCCTGGCTCAGGGATCCCTCGCAGCGCGTGGG
>NW_021940460.1:7587556-7596247 GCF_001715985.3 Manacus vitellinus
TCGCGCTGCCTGTCCTGTGCTTCCGTGCCATGCCCGTGGCATCCCGTGCCACTCCGTCCCTGTGTCCCCATGCTGTGTCACTGCTAAGGCAATCCCAAGCCCCTGTGCCATCCCCGCTACACAGCTGATGCACCCCGTCCTGCACAGCAGGGGATCTGATGGTCTCCCCGGGCTGTCCCCATCGTGCACCCAGGAGCACCCCATGTCGCCACAGAGCAGAGTATGCCCCAGCTCCTTGTGCTATCCCCATCAAACAGCTAATGCCACCCCCAGCCCTTGTGCTGTCCCACCACTAAGGCCACTCCAAGCTCTGTCTCTTCCCTGTCTGACTTCCAAGGACATCCCATGCCAAGGCCCCATCATTAGGTGTGCAAGGAGGGAGGGTGGCTGCTGGTCCCCTCAGTTGGGTCTTGGCGATGTGGTGGTGGCCCAGGAGCCACCTCTGGGGCTGGGACACTGTGGAGGACTCACTTCCTCGTGCTGTGACCTCGCTCACGGGGACACCTCTGCTCAGGTGACACCCTGTGACCTCATGTGGGGAAATCCTGGAGGTGCTAAAGCAGAAGCTTCCCGGGGTGGTGAGATGTCCTGGGGCGTTTTTCTGGGCAGATTGAGGACACTGCTATTTTGCCTGGCTGTTTTGTGGCACTGAAGGTGCAGCCAGCTAGCGCTGTCACCCGTCACGCTGTCCTACTTCCAGTGGCCTGGAAGTTGTTATTGCATCAGCTTTAAACTCAATTCAAACACAGTCCCGGCAGCTAGGGAATGTCACTTTTAATGCTGCTAATTCTGCAGCTGACTTGAGTTAATTTTGTTCTTGCTTGATTGTTTGGGATGGTGGTTTTCCCCTAAGGCTGTATCGTGCTGGTTTAAGATTGCCTGGGTAGTAAGTGCTCTGATGTCATATTGTGCTTAATATTTGGTTAATTTATATTTATTGCACTAGTCTGCAGTGCTGGAGAACAGCTTGGTTTCCACTTCACCTTCCCGGGCTGTCTGGAGGTGAAATGTCCCAAGTGCATGGCTGCTCCTGGCGTTGTTGCTGTGCTGTGCCAGGCTCACACGTGTGAGTGTTTGTGCCGCTCCCCAGTTGGCAGGGACTGGCTGTGGGAGCTGGTCCCAGCCCTGTGGTGAGGATCAAGGGCATTCCATGTGCTGCCTTCAAAGGGCTGCTCCAAGTCCTTCTCCAGCTCCCGTCAGCAGGCACTGGCTGTACTTCTTGGAGAGCTGCTCAGTGGCTGAAGTGGCTCAAGTGCGTCGGAGTGACCAAGCACAAATCCTTCTGATTTACGCTTGGATCTGCATTGTATTTTTATCTGGGTAATGTTCCTGAATGTTTCCAAACCCAGGACTGTGCAAGGCTGCTCTCAGGCCAGGGAGTGTTCTTAAAGGGACTTCCCTGGAGCACAGCATAAACCTCCAGGGGTCCCAGCTTCGTAAGCCAGAGGGATCCCCCAGCCCAGTACCACCCTGCAAGACCTTTGCAGCTGGTCCTGGTGAGTCTTTTAGACAAGACCTTGAAGTCCAAGGCTGCATCTGCTGTGGTTAAATGTGGCCTCTTCCTCTTTCCCTAAATGGATCTTCATCAGGATCACCAGCTCCAGCGCTCATCAGAGGAGGAAGCATCCCCTCTGCCAAGCTCCCAGCTCCTTGTCCCATGACACAGCCGGGCTCTGCACGGAGGTCAGCTGATGGCAGCGGTGTTGATGAGCCCTCCCCAGCCTTGTCCTGAGCCCGTCCTGAGCCTTTCCCAAGCATCAGCACTTTTCTTTGTTGGGTGTTATAAGGGCGCCTGTGTGCGCTGACGGCGCTGACATTTAAAAGCAAGATTTGAGAGTCCAGTAAGACGTGTGAGGTCACTGCCTGGATCCCCTTTTCATGGGCAGTTGGTTAACTTAGTGCTCCTGTTGTTTTCTTCTCACTTCTCTCTATTTTTCAGATATAATTGAAAATTCCTGATCGTGGTGCTGTTTGCTTCTCCTGCCAGCACGCTGGTGGTGTGTAACTCAGTTAGTGCTGCTCTGCCTGGGTCCCTCAGTATTTTAATGTGAGTTTTGGAGCGTAATGGTGCTGTGGCTGTGGTTGAACGCGTCAGTCCCCAGCTGTGTCACCATAACCTATGGAAGCACTATCTGGACAGCAAGTGAAGGAGCGTTGAATATCGTCTTTATGGGAATTACCAGTGGTTTCCTTTAAGTAGCTTGTGATTAATCTGATTTAAAGCGAGGAAATCTGCAAGATGCCCCTGTCTGCGGCCATTGCATGAGAGCAGCGCGTGTGACAGCCAGATACTCGATCCTGGCATCTGAGATAACGCCTGTGCCAGCTCACCCGGGACCAACAAAATCTGAGCGTCAGCGAGCAGATGGCTAAAAACGAAGCGTGGAAAGGACTAAAATTCCCTTCATCCCGGCCGTCACCTGTCCCTGTGGCCAAACACGCAGCTGGCCTCGCAGCTGAGTATGCGCGGTGCCGTGCCGGGAGGTGGTCGGGGTGTGCCGGGGCGCGGCGGTGCCCGGGCTGGGTGCTGCTTCCATCACCTCCCTTTTGCCACGGAAGGGATGAGGGGTCTGGTGCTGCGGGTTGGTACCGGCCAGGAGAGGGTGAGCTGAGCAGGAGGGAGGCGGCTGTGCTGGCGGCCGAGGAGGGACGCGGCGGTGCCCGTCGGAGATGCTTTGTGCCCGGCAGCCAGGTAGCGCGTGCGGAGGTGGAACCAACTCGGTGCTGGGTTTCCTCGCTTTGTCCTTGGGAAGTGGAGGAAGAGGCTGGCCTTGCCACGGAACTGGGATGCTGCGGGAGCTCCTGAAGCTCCTCGTGAAGGCTGCGTGGTTTGGGAGCCCCTGACCTGCCCTGTGCAGCGCCCTGCACCCCAGAAATGTGAGCTCTGGGGTGGGGAGCGCCGGCATAGCTGGAATAGCCCATGATGGCGTTGGCTGATGGATCTGGTTACAGCAGGATGCTGCGGCTGCAAGCTGTGCTGTAAACGAATCCCCAGCCCTCTGTTTAGCTGGAATTACAGTTTCTCCCGAGGAAATATTCTGGAGTCACGTGGGCTCTTCTTCTCGCCCCGCTGCACTGCCTTCACTGGTACCTTGGGAAATGGGAAGGGAGCTGCCGGCAGCAGCGGGGTCCCTGCCTCGGAGGGCGGTGAGCACAGAAGGGCAGCGGTGTCGGGGTGTGCACCAAAGGGCTGAGATGGGGAAGGGGCCCTGGGGCATCTGGAGTCCCTGGGGCATTGGCTGCCTCATCCCTGCATGCCCAGCTTGGGGCTGGATTCCTATGGGTGTCGTGCTGGGGGCTTCTGGAATGGTTTGGGTAAAGACAGGGCTTGTTCTTGCTGCTCCATCCCTACTTTCAGCTTGTGCTACTCCTGGCAAATAAATGATACTGCAAAAGTGGCATCTCCGTCCTGGAGAAACTCCCTGCAGTCAGGGAGGTGATGGGGCAGTGCTGCAGGCAGGTCTCTGTCTTACTGTCCTGAGCCACCCTTGGACCCTGCTGGTTCCTCATCTCTTTCTTGGAATATTCCCTGAAACCTCAGCGAAAGAAAAGAACAGAAAACAGTGACCAAAGTCCAGAGTTTATCCTGGTGCATCTCTTTCTACTTGGGGTAGGTCACGGCGTGCAGGAGGCAGAGGAGCTCCCAGAGAAAGGTGAAGTGTTGCATGGTCTATGCATCCACCTCCCCTCCTTTGGCACCTCCTTTAGGGGGGCATCTGGGGGTCGGTGCCCAAGTGGGGAGGTGCGGTGGGGCGAGTTGTTTCTCCCCGAGAGCCCATCTGCCACTTCTGCGTCCTCATATCTACTTTTAAAATTTTTACTTCATCGTATTTCCCCACTGTTGGAAAGTGCTTATTTGGCTCTGAAGATGCTGGAAGTTCCTCCTCTGGCAGGGCAAAGGCCAGGGACAGAGCTCTCAGTGTTTTACTTCGTACTGCTCAGGCGACGGACAAAACCGCAGCGTTGTGTGTTGTGTTGTGTGTGTGTGTGTGTGTGTGTGTGTGTGTGTGTGTGCGCGCCTGCTGGGGACCTTTGAACCGTCTCCATCTGCTCTGGGGCCCGGTGGCGTTTCGGGAGGTGGTTTCTCTCCACAAACCCCCCTGATGGCATTGTGACAGCAACCCCTGTGTGATGTGGGGCTGCCTCCCCGAAGGGTGGTGCTGCCTGAGAGGGGGATGGCGGGGTTAGCGCTGGGGCAGGTTGGTGCTGTTAAAGAAAACCATAAATAAATGCAAGGTTTATGAGGTTAAAAAGCCTTGGAGTACAAGAGCTGCTGTTTAAAGCGTAGCTTTAGGTGAAAGCAGTACGTGCTGGCTGTTGGAGTTTGCCCTGTGATGGGCACATAATGGAGGGCTTGTAAAGGAGCTGGAAGAGCAAAGGGGAAACCTGTGACCAGCTCTGCCCACGGGCACCACCAGGATCTGTGCTCTGGGGCAGAGCTGGCAGCAGCTGCATCTGCTGGGTGAGGAAAGAGCCCTTCCTGGTGCCAGCACCCTGTGACCACCAAGCAGGATGGATGCTCTGTGGGTTGGGAGTCCTTGTCCCTCTCACTGGGCAGGGGCACTCCCCTGGCACAGCTGGGGTTCCTGCTCTCCTTGGCACAGCGATGCCAACATCTCACCTGGAGGAGGTGGGCTTGGCTGCAGCATCCCTGTGCATCCCTTTGTGGATGCATATCCTTGTGTTCCATCATCTGAGCACAGTCCCACCGGCTGGGTTTTGTTCCCCATAATTTGGGGCAGAGACAACGCTGAGCTCCCCCAGCTCGGCAGCATTTCTTGGGCTGCACAGTCTGCCCTGGTGCTCTGCAGAAAGGCAGGAGGGGATGGAGTTTGTCTTCCAGTGCCAGCAGTGCCACAGGCTGTGCCCACCATGGGGTGACCAGCACGGAGGTGGCCCCCAGGTTTGGTGCAGCGGTGGCTGGTGATCAGCCTCAGGCAGGAGCAGCAGCAGGGCAGGCAAGGAGCCCTCATTAGGTGGCTGGATAGAGCCAGAAGTGCCCTGCGGGGCCTGAATACATTTGCATTGTAAGTCTATTGAAATCTGGTTTGGGTTTGTTGTTTTTTTTCCCTGGAAAGACACTTTGTGCAGCGGGGCTCTTTGTTCCGCCGGTTCCTCCTCCCCTCCTGCCCAGCGATGCCGCCCGTTGGGATCCCAGCGGAGGGCTCTGCTCTGTGTTCTGCTGGATGCTGTCTGCTGGGGCCAACCCTGCAGCAGGGATCAGAGGGAGAGACTTTCCTCTGTGCTCTAGTTCCTTCTCTTAGAGAGGGGAGCCTGGCTTAGCCAGGGCAGCTCACTAAGTGTGCATCCCTCCCAGGAAAATGGCACCTATGCCCTTGGTTCGTGGCATTGCTGAGGTCACCTGGAGCAGGCACCTGGAGCCAGCAGGAGAGAGCACATAGAACTCACCCCATCCCCAACAGACATCTCCAAATAGAAGATCTCCCACTCCAAGTTACTTTTTCAGTGTTTGCTAAGCAGGATAATCGGCATATGTAGATCAGTAGCAGCAGCATTTCTTGGCTCCCTTGGCTGTAGCCTGAGTGGAGCCTGGCCAGCCTAAGCAGAATCCCAGAGGACTCCTGCAGATCTGCCTTGAGATAAAGTCCCAGCTGCAAAGTTCAGGGATTGTTTGAAGATCTAGCAGATAGGGAGACCTTTGTGCTGGGATGGGGCTTTCTGCCATGGAGGGTTTTTGATCCATGGGCGGTTTTTGCTCTAAGGCTACAAACCAACACCTCTTCCTTCTCCTTCGAAGCTCCTGTGGTGGGAAGCAAACCTGGCTGAGCTGCCCTGTGCTCCAGGCAGGCAGGCAGCCTGCTCAGCCATGGCCCAGGTCTGTGAGTGCAGCTTGGGCCCGATGCAGTGCAGACCTCAGGGCTTCCATCCCACAGGGAAGTGATACGGGGGAGAAGTTTAATGCTGGCCTCAGGAGCAGCATGTTCAGGACATCCAGCAGGAAGAACTTGCTGTGCTCCTTGGCGGGGAGGGTGGAAACATTTTCATTTGTTCCTCTCGTCTCTCCCTGCAGCCTCTGGCAAGGGGGTAGCTGCTGCTCTGCACCAGCAAGGGAGAGCCTGGACCTTCTGGAGAGCCTGGCAGAGCAGGCACTGGAGGAGCTGGGACAGCCAGGCTCTTGGCTGGCATCTCCCACTGCAGCCCCGGGCTCTGCAGCCCTGGCTGTGTCCCTGCCATGGCTCCAGGACAGAGGTTTCGCCTCTCCTAATTAAAACACTCTGGCTGCTCTTAACACTTGCATGGTGCTCCCCAACCACCCTCTCCCATTCCAGTCTTCCTCCAGGAAAAGACCGCCCTGTGCCAGTGTTGGGGGTGCAGGTGGCTCTGGAGCTGCTCTCTGGTTGCTGTCAGCCCTGGGTTCCCACCAGCAGCCCCTGCCCAGCCCTGGCCAAGCGCCGAGGCTCCTGCAGCTCCTGTGGCTGTGGCTGGAGGACTCTTGCACAAGAGCCCAGAAATAGCGATGCGTGGGCTGGCGGGCAGGGGCTGGGCAGATGCCAGGCAGACAGCCAGACACCAGGCAGGCTGTGCAGGGCTGGTTGGTGGTGGGGAGAAACTGTGGAGCTGAGGCTTCGGCTCTGCCGCAGGGATGCTCCCAGCTGGAGCTGGGGGTGGTTGACGGGGGTTGAGAACATGGTTGGCAGCATCTCCTCACCCGGGACTGGTCTGTATCACTGCGGGGAGATGGGTGCCAGGGTGATGGGTGCCAGGGTGTGAGTGGGTGCTCCCTCCAGCTCTCCTGGGGAGAGGAGGAAGGTTCAGCTGCTTTGCAGGTTTTGAGGTTTTGTTGTTTTTGCAAAGGTGAAAAAAGCACGAGAACCAAAGTAAAAATAAAGCCCAGTGGTTTGGTGGGGCTGTTTTGTGTGGGCTGTGAAAGGGCACCTGCCTGGGTTGGTGTGTGCTGCCATCGGGTGCAGCACATGGTGGCCCTGGGTCTGTGAGGCACTTGCTGGCCTGGTCCTCCTGGCCATGGCTCTGCCAGGAGCTGCTCTGTGCTATCAGGCCAAGGGTGGCCAGTTGGCAGAGGGCTCCATGGGGTCTGACAGCTCTTTCAAGTGCTCAGCTCATGCCCTCTGTTGGATAAAGAGGAAGATGTGCAAAGGGGGCATGGTGGTGTAGAGAGGCTGGTGCCATGGGCAGGAGTGTCCAGGAGGTGTGTCTGGCTGGGAAAAGCATGTGGAAGAAACCCTGCATGTATGCAGGGAGCCATGCATGGAAAACCAGCTTCCTGCTGCCCCCGTGGCCCTGCAGCCACTGCACCCGGGGGGGGAGCAGCTGCACCCTGTGCTGGTGCTGCTGCAGGGGCTCCCCAGGGCACGAAGGGAGCGCGGTTTCCTGCTGTGAACAGGGTTAGTGAACAGGGTTATGTGCTCTGCTGAACCACTGCTGCCTTCCTGGCAGGGCCTCTTGCTGCGAGGGGCTGGGGGGGCTGCAGTGGCGTAGGGTTTGCTGTGGAATATGGAGAGGACTCTCAGTTGGAACCTTTAAGGGATGGAGTGAGGACATGCTGAGCTGGAGCCAAGGCAGGAGTGAATGGGGGAGTTGGTGGGAGATGGACAGCAGCAAAGACTGTCACGTTGTGGCCACCCTTGGGCACTACCCATGGTAACAGCTTGGGGGCAAGGGGAGTGTTGACTCCCCAGAATAGATGGGAGTGGGTCAGGCAAGGGGTGGGAAATGGCAGCTGTAGGGCTGCACCCTGTGCCACTGACTCAGCACCCGGTGACTCAAAGCCTGTGGGTGCAGTGGGCTGTGGATGTGGGTCCTTGCCACACCGGGGCTGGATGCAGCCCCTGCCAGGGACAGCAGTGGCTCCTTATCCTGGATGCCAGGTGCCAATGGTTCCATGTGCTCCAGCCATGCTGAATCACAGCATTGGCATTGCTGCACTCCCCCAAAATGCTGCATCTATGGACACCCCTGGGATTGGGGATCAGGTGGTGGCAGTGCCTTGACAGGGTCCTCTCAGGTCTCCCAGCTGGTTGCCGATGCCACCCACATCCTGGCACTTCATGCTCCAATGGCTCTACCTTGCCCTTGTGCCCGACAGAGCATTATCCCTCCTGCCCAGTTCCCATCTGGCCCCAGTGCCTGGTCCAGGCCCTTCCCTTCACACTGAGCCCACAGGCAGGATGGGGCCGAGGGCACTGGCAGGGGATGCTGCCCAGTCCTCCGGGACGGGGCAGCGGTGCCGGCACAGGCTGAACCAGGGCAGTCTCTGCACTTGAACGCTTGGCTGGCGCCCTGACATATTGGGGTTGATGACTCTGGCACTTTGTATTTCCTTTGGCTACATGCGGCTGGGGAGGGCGGTTTAACCCCTGCCTGCCCACGTCCCGCTCTGCCGACCCCGGCTGAACGGGGCAGGGCTGCTCCCAGCTCCTGGAGGCCCTGGTTCCCAGAACCAGGGGGAGCGGGACCAGGAGGAGCCTGTGTCCTTCGGCCTTTGTGGCTTGAGGGGCTGGGGAGGCTTTTCTGGGAAGTGGGCACAGTATCCCCGGGTTATAGGAAGAAGATGAGACCGTGGTAGAAGGGGTGATGGAGCCAGCTCCCCCTTCCCCCCATTCTCCTTGGGGTGGCCCGGGGAGCAGCCGCATAGGCCGCTGTGCCACCAACATCCTCTCCTCCTCCTCCTCCTCCTGCGCGGTCCCTCAGACCCTGCGGCAAGGTCCGGCG
>NW_021940460.1:7597162-7603732 GCF_001715985.3 Manacus vitellinus
CCCCCAGCCGTGATTTTCTCAGCGAGCTCCGAGGGCTGTGCCGAGGATGCTGTGGCAACGCGGTGCCGGTACCCGGGGGCTGGCGGCCGGCGGGGCCGGGGGCGTCCTGCAGCAGCCAGGGGGGTGCGAATCCCCCCGGTCCCACGGACGGGCAGCAGGGAGGAATGAACCCCGGAGCAGTGGCGGTCCTGATCCCACGGCAGCTGTCGCAGTGGCGGCTGAGGGTTCCAGGGACATGGCTTGGGAATGAGGAGGCTTGGTCACGGGGTCCCCGTTGTTCATTCTGGGGGAGCGTTGAGCTGCGTGGGCACCCTGGGGGTGTGTTTTGGGGTGCAGTGTTGAGCTCGGAGCCTGATGCTTGCAGGGCAGCGAGGTTTGGCGCGGGTGCGTGGGAAGGTGGGATGCTCTGGAGCATGCCCATGTGTGGATCTGGCATCTGTCATGCCCTAGAGGGAGCAGGGGCCAGCGGGGGCACACTGCATAGGGCTGAGCCCCCTCCCCAAGTTTTCCAGCCCAAAGCCCCTATGTCCACAGCTGGAGGCTGCATCTGGCCATGGCAGTGCCAGGGTCTGGCGTGGCTGTGCAGCCTGTGCAGGTGTGTGGGCTGGAGCCTGGGGGGCACATCCAGCCCCAGCCACTGCACCCTCCTTCCCAGCCACAGCATCTCTGCAAAGCCACGGCTCTGCCATCCCAAATCCTCTTCCAGCTGCCCTTGCCAAGGCGTGGGAGAGGCTGCTTGGGGTGCCCACGTTTTGGGGGATGCAGGGCAGAGTCCAGCCTTCATCACACTGGGCAAAGCAGTGGTGGTGTGGAGGAGGTGCTGTTTGTGTCGAGCCACCCTTTGGAGGAGGCCCACGGAGGCAGGTCACGCATCTGTGTTGTCATGGTGAATTTTCACCCAGGCACAGGGAAACCATGACACTTCCCCAAAATCTCCCAGGCTCCCTGTGGATGTTGGGCTTCTCCTGGAAATGAGATAGAATGGGTGGGCATTGGGGTGTGCTGGTGCACTGCTGAGGTGTCAGGGAATAGCACGTGTCCAGCTGGAAAGTGAAGGAAATGCCACCCTGAGCTGCTGTGACTGTGCTGCCTCTCTGGGCTGGGCAGGAGCTGGCTGCTGCTGTTGGCTGAGCTCCCTTTTGGGGACCATCATGCTGGTATTAGCCTGGGTCAGTCCTGGGAAAATGTGGCGAAGGAGAAACAATTTTCTGGGGAAAATAATCCCCCATGGGGATTCGTTCCTGGCCCTGTCACCCTGCTGTGTCCATGTGCCAGTCCACAGGGCCCTGCCCTGATGGGTGTCAGCATCCCATGGGTGTCAGCCCTTGGTGCACTGTGGGGTTGGATCCAGCTCAGCGCCCCAGGGCTGTGTGCAGGGTGAGGGTTACAAGGCTCTTTCAGGTTGGGGTGTCTTTGCTCCCCAGAGTGGCTCCCCGGGGCCAGGCTGCCTCCCTCTCCTTGGTCCCCATCCCTGGGGTGGAGCAGGAGGATTTCCACTGCTGCTAAAAAGCAGGAGCAAAAATAGCTCTGGGTTTTGGCACGGGCACAGGAACAGGCTGCAGGGGCAATGCAGCTGTGGGGGAGGAGGGAGGGACGTGCTGGGTTTGGGCTGCCTGGGTGGCACGAGCACCCCACAGGCAGGGAGACACAGGGCCAGACCCTCCATGTCCCCTCACCCAGCAATGTCCCCTTTGCCTGTCCTGGCTGCTTGGTGGTGCTTGGTTCCCTCCCTGTAGTGGCTTCTGGGAGTGCTGGGAAGGTTCCTCTTCCTGAGCTCCCCAGGTGAGAGCCCCATAAATAATGCACAGCCACGGGTGGCACAGCTGGAGTCACCAGGACATGGCTTTGTTCTCCATCCTGCAGGCAAGGCAGAGTCCCTCTCTTTGGGGCACTGCCTGTAGATCTCATCCCCAGCTCTAGTCTGGGACTGGGATGTGGATCTGCTCCAACTGGTAGCAGTGGGAGAGCCGGGTCATTGCTGTGTCCCCACAGGCCAGTCCCTCCCCCCTCTGTGCCATCGATGCCAACTTCTCCCCAGCACTGCTGTGTGTGTCACCTCCCAGGGTCCCCAGCTGCCTCATTAACGCTGTGTTCTCATTACCTGGCTGCTGAGCCACCACCCCTGGGTTGCCAGGATGCCCACAGTGACGATGCCACGCTGGGTGTCCCTGTTGCCTGCCCCGTGGTTAAACCTGGAGCTGCAGAACCTTGGCCATGGTGGAGGGAGGGCGGGGGAGCCTGGTGGCCTCTGAGCTGGTGTTCCTGGTGGGGACCATCAGCTTTGTCCCCTCTCTGCTGCTTTGGCTCCTCTTTTGGCCCCACTTGATGGGCAAGGGCACTTGGGTGAGAGGTTTGGGATTCTCTGGGACATCCCCAGCCTGGGGACAGTGCTCAGCTTAGGGGACTCAGGGGAGCTGTGTGGGGTGGGTGTACTGGAGAGGTGGCCATCATGGGGGACACCACTGCTAATGAACCTCATGCTGCCATGCTCCTGGATGGTGCTGGAAGCACCACAGCTGGCACCTGCTGAAGGCAGAAGAGACTGAGGACATCCCGCCATGAGGAGGCAGGACAGGTTAGAGCCTGTTTCCCTGGAAGCTGAGGAATCATGGGCTTCCCCTCCTCTGCCCATGTAGTCAGCTCCTGGGTTGAACCTGGGCTGTGGTGGCCCGGTGAGAGTGGCCCCATGTGCTAATGATTATTAGCAGCTAATTGCTAATGAAGCAAGGGCTGAGAGGGGCTGTGGTGTTCTGGCAGAGATGGGATGCATCTGGCCCCTGTCAGGACTCTCCTTCATCCCCCTCAAGTGCAGGGTGGGAACCTCCATCCCTCCCCACTGGCACTGGCAGGGCTCCTGGCCTGAGTGCTTTGCAACACTCTTTGATTTAAAGATTTATCCACTTCCACTAGGAAGCCGAATGCAATATTAATGCACTGAGCAGTGTTGGTGGGAGCCAGGGGAGTCCTTGGCCAGGATGGCAGGGCCGTGGGAGCGTGAAGTGGCAATGGTTTGGGGTTTGGTCTGGGATGGCTGCTCCAGCCCCAGTGCACCCTGTTTTGGCCAGGTTATCAGCCAGGCTCTTAGCTGGGGTCTCCGTGCTGTCTGTGCCCAGGAAGCCTGTGGGGATGTGCGGTCCAGAGATCCATGGGGTTGCTGGATGGGAGGGGATTGGGGGCTGCTGTGGGATCGGGGTTGTGTTGGCTGAGCCATATCCCCTGCCTCTTTGGGGGATGCTGAGGGGGTCTTGGCTGCAGCTCAGGGTGGGGGTCCTGGCTGCACCTCACAGCCACCCCTGCTGCAGCCGGGCTCCCTTCCCCCTCCCCTTTGTCAGCATCTCGGGGCTGCTGCAGCCACCTCTTCCCGCTGCCACCGAGCCGCTGCCGTTCCCATGGTAACAGGTTAGGATGTACCCCAGTCCCCTGCTGCGCCCCAGGGACCCACTGCAGACTCTGGAGTCCCCCCACTACCCCCTGGGGCTCTGGCTCCCCAAATTGGCTTCCCCTGGTCTTTGGGTGGGTGGTGGTGGGGTTGTGGGTCAGCATAGGGCATCCAAAAATAGGTGCTGTCCCGGCGTGTTGGGGGCCTCATCCTGCACTGGGAAAAGCAGCCCCCTTTGGTCCCCCATGATGGGCCGAGCTGCCCACCCACTATGGAGCTGCCACCATCCCCCTTCTTCCAGGGGGGTGGCTCTGTCCTCCGTGCTGCAGATCCAGGCGTCCTGGCACCCATTCCCACGCTCCGAGGAGTGTGGGTGCGGGGAAGCAGGGAGGACGGCGGCTGTGGCTGCCAGCCCAGCTCCATCCCTGCCCGGGGATGGCACAGGGGTAGTGACCAGCGGGCAGGCAGGGAGGGCAGAGCTGCTTGCATGGGGCTGGAGCGTCTGGCAGAGCAGCTGTCCCTGCGCAGACGGGGCCCTCGGCCTCTCGGTTCAGTTAATTATTCAAATATAGGGAAGTGTGTCGAGCGGAGGATGCCTGCGGGGCAAGGATGCTCCGTGTGATATGTGATGCCCTGCCTGCTCGGCTGAGCACACAGCAGGGCTGGGCTGGGCTGTGGGTATGGGCATGTGTGTCTGTACGTGGCCCTGGGTATGGGACACGGGGTCAGCTGCCCGCAGGTGACCACAGGCCGGGGTGGTTGTGGTGACCCTCGGCCGTGCCAGTGCCGGGATGCTCACGGCCACCCTCTCTTCCCCGTCAGACTTCAACTATGGTGCGGACGAGTACGACGCCGAGGGCAACGAGGAGCCCAAGGCGCTGCCAGAGGGCTCGGAAACCATGCCCTACATCGATGAGTCGCCCACCATGTCCCCCCAGCTCAGCGCCCGCGGCCAGGAGAGCGGGGACGGCGTCTCGCCCACACCCACCGACGGCCTCGGCACAGGGGTAGGTGCTCGGGGCGCCGGGGCGGGTGAGTTGGGGCATGCGGGTGTCCGGCTCGGTGTGTCAGTGGTGGTCTGGTGCTGCTGTGACCTGAGGGAGTATTCCTGGTATCCTAAAACCTGCTGACCGTCTGGGGAGCAGCAGTTCCGGGGATGCCGTGCCTGTGGGACACGCTGTGTCCCTGCCCCGCCGTGCCACGCCGGGGGCAGAGCTGGAAGGGCACGGGATGGACGGAGAGAGGGGTCCCGGGGCTGGAGCCCAGCCGGGCGTGCTGGAAGCGGGGAGGGGGTTCCCGGTGTCTCCAGCTCCGGGAGCCCTTGGGACGGGGCGCAGCCGCTCCGCCGGGCTGCCGGCTCCATCTAGCGGCACTCGGGGACCCAGTCACCAGCCCGGGGGGGGGACACAAAGTGCCCTCCCCACCGGAGAACTTAGATTTAACCCCTGCTCTTCCGAGCGCATCCCCTCGAAACCCTTGGGTTTCCCAGGGTGTTTCACGGGAGGGATGCCTGAAGAGCTGCAAAGGGAAAAAAGGGATTTTTTTTTTTCCAGAATAAAAGCTTCCATAAAGCCCGGGAGCTGCGGGGTCCAGGCAGGCCTTGGCCTTGGCCTCGCGGGGCTGTTGCGAGGAGCCACTACCTGGCCCCAGGCTGGGGGATCCCTCGGTGCTGCCGCTGCCCGGGCTGGGAAAAGTTAAGGGGTTTTTTTGTCGTGGAAAGAGTTAAGCTCCTGACCCGGATGCTGAGGCAAAAGGGGGAGAGGTGTGGCTTCCTCCCCTGGGTCTCTCTGAGCAGCATCGTCCTCCAGGCACCCAGTGCTCCGGGCAGCCCCAGGGAGGGAGAGGGGGGTCCTGCCCTTCGCCGCTGTGGGAGGGACCCTCTCCCGGGGCTGGCTCCAAACTCAGGCTTAGGGCTCCTCTTCCTCCAGCACAGCCCTTCGAGCCCCAGCCCTGACACTCCGGTGCCGGATCTGTGGGCGCTGAGCTCCGTCATCAGGACCATCAGGGATAGCAGAGAGTGGCCCTGGGGAGCAGGAGGGGAGGTGCTGGCAAAGGGGTGACCTTGGGGGCTGGTGGGGCACAGTGGGTCTGGGCACAGGCAGGGATGATGACTTGGTTGCTACTAACAGGATTGGGAAGTGCTGGAGCTCAGTGCTGCCTCTGCCTCCATCTCTAGAGCTGCTTGTGCCAGGGCTTGGCAGAGCACCCTCCAAATTCTGTCCCTGTGTGTCCAGCCCTGCCAGGGGCACAGGGTTTCATGGGGGTCCCATTGTGGCACAGGGTGCCAGGTTCACTCCATTGCTCTTCTCTGGTGAGTCAGGACTGGTGTCACTGCCTTTGAGAGGGCTAGAGAAGGTTTCTGGTGGGGCATTTCATCTTGCAAGCTCCTGGGGCAGCTGTGGCTATGTTTGAGGCCTGTGACTGCTGATGCAGACACATCTTGACCCTCCCTCTCCCACCTGGGAAACATGAGTGCCATGGAAATGATGTTGGGTGTTGCCCCAGCCCCTGCTTGGGTGCTGCTGGGTTTGGCACTGTGGGTAGCATTTCCCTGAACAGGGACCATTCCCCACTCTGGGGACCCAGCTGTGGCAGGCAGGGTCCTGGCACAGTTCCCTCTTAGCAAAGTCTGGGCGAAGCCTGAGCTGTGTCATGGATAGAGGGTTGGACACAGGCTCTGGAAAGTCCCCGTGTCTGTATCCCTGCCCACTTCTCACAGCAGGAGTTTGTTCCAGGCTCAGACTGGTGCAGGCAGGAGAGATGGCTCCTGTGGGCAGAGCACATGCAGCCACAGGTTCCCCTTTTGCTTCTGAGGAGTGTGGGGAAAGCTGCTGAAATAGCTCTTGTGTTGGTGTCCCCTTCTCCAGCCTGATCTTGCCCCATTTGCCAAGGCCCACAGTGTTCCTCAGAAGTGTCCCCACGTCCCAGCTGGCCCGGGGTTGTGGTCAGGCTGGAGCAGCAGGGAGGTGCCAGCGCTGATCCCTGTGGGATGTGGGGCAGATATGTGGGAAGGCAGGTGGCTCAGCTGCATGACCCTGCCCCACATCCCCTCTGGCCTGGGAGAGGTCTGGTGCTTTCCGGGGGTGCAGAGTCAGGTCCCCGTACGGGACCTGGTGATGCTGCTGCCCTGCAAGGTCACTTCTCGCTGGTGGCAGTCCCCATGGTCCGGCTCTGCCGGGATCCAAGGAAGG
>NW_021940460.1:7605227-7608255 GCF_001715985.3 Manacus vitellinus
CTGCTGCACCAGTCACTGTGGCCCAGCCTTAATGGTGCAGCCTGGCAGGCTGGGCACCCTGGTTGGCACAGCAACCCCCAGGGCCAGCTGATGGACACTAAGAGTGGGACAGGGAGGTGCTGCTCCACAGCCATGCCCAATTTCTGTGCCCCTCTGGTGTTTGCAGCTGTCACCTCTCCTGGCACAACGGCCAGGGCTGGTGTGGGCAGAGGTGAGGCAGAACCAATGTCCCCCTCAGACCATTCTGAATGGCTGATGGCCCAGAGTGACTGATGCCCCCATGGCTGTGCTTGGCTCCTGTCTGGGTAGCAAAAGCCTGGTCCTCAAGTGTGATTTTTAAGGGGGGGAAACTAAAGCATGACAGGATGGTCCAGGGGCTGGGGCACCCATGTCTGGACACTGGGAGAGCCTCACTGAGGGTCACAGAGCCCCCCAGCCCAGCCATCTCCCTGCCATGGGAGTCATGCCACCAGAGCATCAGTGTTGCAGCAGACCTGGGCGCTGCCCCAGAGCCACCAGGCAGTGACTGCTGGGGTGGCACTTTCCTGGGAAAACCTCAGCCGAGGGAAAGGGTGGTGCCGGATCACGTGGCAGCACCATCCATGCCAAGCATGATTTCACTGGGCGTCTCTGGACTCTGCCCTGGGAGAGTCCTGCCATGCTGTGCGCCATCCTGGAGCGCTGCCAGCCGTGCCGGGCTCCTGGCCAGCCAGGAGCAGGGAGGGGAGAGAAGCCAGCACAGCTCGTGGCTTCCCAGCTGGCTCCAGCTGGGCTCTGCTGCCCCTCGGGCACATGCCCGGGCCTTCCACGGAGCTTTCCCAGCACCGGCAGGGACATGTGCCCATGTGGGGATGCCAGGGATGGGTTGGTGGGATAGGGTGTCTGTCTCTTCCTGTGCCACTTGCTGGCTCAGCCAGGCTCCTTGCTGTGTTCCATAGGGCGAGCGAGAGGCTGGCAAAGGCCTGGAGATGCGGAAATTGGTGCTCTCAGGTTTCCTGGCCAGTGAGGAGATCTACATCAACCAGCTGGAGGCCCTCTTGTTGGTGAGCACAGCCCCCAGACTGGACAGCCCCTCCAGGGATGGTCCCCAGCAGGCATGGGTGGATGGATGGATGGAGTAATTTCTTCCTGGACAGCTTTCCCCAGGCAGGTCTGGCCTGGGTGCTGCCTGAGTGGGGGCAAAGCTTCAGGAGCCACACTGGAGCCAGCCTTGCTGCCCCCATCTCACCTTCCCCGCTGCCCGTTGGGAAGGTATTTATAGCCCTGCTTCCTCTTGTGGACTCGCTGACCTTCGTGGCCGAGAAACGGCTGCACAATGCGGGGTCACCACCACGGGGAAGTCTGCGGGGATGCACAAGCCCAGAGTACCCCTTGGTGCAGCTGCTGGCTGGGACCTGTCCTGGGCAGCCCTTGCTGCTGACTCAGATCCTCCTTGTCCCCAGCGTTCCCCTCCCAGCCCTCATCTTAAATGCTCTCCCTTCTCCTTCGGCAGCCCATGAAGCCACTGAAGGCCACGGCCACCACGTCACAGCCTGTCCTCACCCTGCAGCAGATCGAGACGATTTTCTACAAGATCCAGGACATCTATGAGATCCACAAGGAGTTCTATGACAGCCTATGCCCAAAGGTGCAGCAGTGGGACAGCAACGTCACCATGGGCCACCTCTTCCAGAAGCTGGTATGCACCTTCCTCAGGTCTTGCTCCACTTGGAAGAGAAGGAGGGCCGGGTCCTGCTGCTGCTTTGGATGTACAGTGGGAGCATGGGCTGTGCCCATGGGTGCTGTGGCCATGCTGGGGAGAGGAGGAGGAGAGGGTGGGTTGAAGGGCAGTAGAAAGCAGTTGTCGCTTCAGCTTCTACTCTCTAGGCACTTGTTATCTCTCTGTTGGATTTTGGAGCTTTGTGGGGGCACAGGACTGGACAGGAGCCCCACCGTCCTGCCCTGGGCAAGAGCTTTCCCTGCAGAGCCAAATGTGTGGCTGCCCAGATGGCTGTGGTGTGGCAGTGTCCTGCCAGGAGGGGACAACTCTGGACAGAGTGCCCTGAGGGGCTGCCAGGCTCCTTGTGCTGCAGGGGGGCTTCAGCATCCTGCTGGGTGCCCTGCTAACCCCTGCTCCTCGCAGGCCAGCCAGCTGGGCGTCTACAAGGCCTTTGTGGATAACTACAAAATCGCCCTGGAGACGGCAGAGAAGTGCAGCCAGAGCAACTACCAGTTCCAGAAGATCTCTGAGGTAAGCTGGGATAGGGCTGTGCCAGTGGGACAAGGGTGTTCCCCAGGCTGTCCCAGGACAGGGCAGAGAATGCTATTCCTGTGGCTGAGCTGACTGCGACTGCCCTGTGGAGATGCTCTCCCTGCCCTGGGGACTCCCAGTGACTGGCCCCAAGGGCTGAGCCATCGGTGGCTCTGCTGGGGGCTTGTGATCTCTGGGCGTTGCAGGAGTTTGTCCCTCACCTTGTGCAAGCTCAGGTTGGGCTCAGCCCTCGCTGTCACCGTGTCAGGGGTGCCAGGGCAGCCTGCACCAGCTCGCCCCATCCAGTGACCATGGGTGCTGGGCACCTGTGGCTCATCTCCTGTCTCCTGCTGGCTGCAGCTCCGTGCCTGGCTCCCCTATAGAAACAGAGACCTCCGTGGCTGCAACGGCCCCCTGCTCTTTCCAGCCCCTCCACAGCAGAGCTGTTCATCTGGGTGGGATCACCACCACATCATCCCAACTGCTGGGCACAGCCAGAGCTGCTCCCAGCCAGGCAGCATCCTGTACAGCCCACACCTCCACCCAGCACCCACGTGTGGCCCCCAGCATGGCCAGGCTGGGGCCGGGGAGAAATATCAGGGTGCAGAAAGGGTTGGGGGGACCCCATGATCTTGAGCAATGACCTTACCCCCACCCCCAGCCCCCCGCGGGCTGCACTGATGGCCCTTTCCTTCCCTAGGAGCTGAAGGTGAAGGGCCCCAA
Source organism: Manacus vitellinus (assembly GCF_001715985.3). Lineage (NCBI taxonomy): Eukaryota > Metazoa > Chordata > Aves > Passeriformes > Pipridae > Manacus > Manacus vitellinus. Next base: position 7,608,181 of record NW_021940460.1, read on the forward strand.
GGACTCGAAGGAGAGCCACACGTCCGTCACCATGGAGGGTACGGCGGGCGCGGGGAGGGGGACGCAGCCTTTTGT
>NW_021940460.1:7609062-7618975 GCF_001715985.3 Manacus vitellinus
AGGGTGTGAGCGCCGTGGGGCTGGAATGTCCGTCTCTCCGTGGCTGGGAGGAGAGGCGCCGGGCACCCCTGCCTGCTGCTGCCGTGTCTGGGTCCCGGGCTGGCGGGACTGTGTCGGCTCCTCCGTTGAACCGGGATAGCCCCTCCCAGTGCCCCCCAGTGCTCTGAGTGTGCCTGTAGCGATGGCAGCGCGAGGGTCCATCCTACCCCTGGGTGTAGGGTGGTGGAAAGGGGGGACGCCTTGCCTGTCCCCCTCTATCCCAGAGCAGGATTCTTGCTGGCTGTTGCAGGGAGTGGGGCTCTGGCTTTGCCCGCTGGCACAGAGTTGTGGGGGATGCAGCCTCTGTTTAGGGTCCAGGCTGGCATCCTCACCTCCTGAGCAGAGACCCCCAGTTCACCAGGATGGGGATCCCTCTCTCAGGACTGGGCATCACAAGGCAGCACCCTCTGGTGTAAAGGGGGTGGGAGCCCCCCACAACTCAGCACAGGGTGAGGAGGTGGCAGCTTTTCTTCCTTTCCCACAGCTCGAAACTTGGCCCCTCTTGGCACTGGCAGTTTGGGGAAGTGCTACAAAGTGAAGGGAAAACCCAGAGGCATTGGCCTGTCTGGAACCAGCCTGAGGAAACACACTAGTGGCTAGGCATGGGGAGCAGCACTGTGAGTGGGCTCTGTGCCTTTGCCTGCCCAAAGAGTCAGGGAGGAGAAGGAGGGTCTGGCTGCTTCCAGTGAAATGTGCCTCTGAAGAGCCTCCAGGGCTGGTTTCCTGCTGGGAGGTTGCATGGCAGGAGAAAGGGGGGGTCTGTGCCCCATGTTTGAAGCAGCTCTGCTGCCCTGCCCCAGATGGAGCTTCACCTCCCATGCAGTCATGGGAGGCTGTGGGGAGGGGACTCAGGGCAGTGGCGTTGGGATGGTGCTTTGGCCCAGGCATTCTCTGTAGGTGGGGGTTTTGCTGCTGCTGAAGCAGCCTGGGTTCCCCTGGCACCCAGGGGTGGCTGGGGTGGTGGGTACAGGGTGTCCCATGGGGTGGCAGAGCGGGCAGAGCAGGGATAGGACCCACTGCTGAGCCAAAAGGGAAACTGAAAAAGCTGCTGTGGGTGACGAGCAGCTCTTCTGCTCCACAGCCACCACCGGTGTTGGTGCACCACGCACGGGGGGGTCCTTTGCCATGGTGGGGTGGGGGATGTGCTGACAGAGTTGTGGTGGGACATCCCATCCAGCAGTCAGGGTGGAGTGGTGTCACCGTGGCTGTGACCACCACTACAGCCTGGCCGTAGTTCCCCAAGCCCCCAGCGCAGCAGGGAGCGGGGCTGTGGCACTGGTGGCTCACCACTGCCCCGGCAGTGACATGATGGTCCAGCTGCTGCTGGCTCTCTGCAGAACGGATCCCAGATGCTCACCCAGGGCTCTGTGCAGACCAGGGTGGGAGAGGGGCCAGGGGTCCGGGAGGGGTGGCTGTTGACACCTTCTCTCTCCCCTCAGCGCTGCTGTATAAACCCATCGACCGGGTGACGCGGAGCACCCTCGTCCTGCACGTGAGTGTGACATCAGTCCTGGGGTAGGGGTGTGACACCAGTCCTGGGGTAGGGGTGTGACACCAGTCCTGGGGTGGGAGGCTCTGTCTCTCTTGCTCCGGGGGACCTGCAGCCATGGGGAGTGCTGATGGGGGTTCGCCAGGGTGGGTGCTCTCCAGCTGCTCACCTGTGCCTGTCCCCTTCCAGGACCTCCTCAAGCACACCCCAGCCGACCACCCTGACTACCCACTGCTCCAGGACGCCCTCCGCATCTCGCAGAACTTCCTGTCCAGCATCAATGAGGACATCGATCCCCGGAGGACAGCGGTCACCACCCCCAAGGGCGAGGTGAGCCAGTGAGGTGGGCAGTGGCAGGGCACAGGGTGAGGGCTGAGCCCTCTGCCAGCCCCTGGCTGGTGTCTCCACTCTGAGGAGCTCCATGGTGCTTGGCCAGGAGATGGAGGGGCTCCTCTAAACCCCCAGAGCAGTTCTGGGTACAATGTTAGGGCTCTGCCTGGTCCTTGCTGCTTGCTGGTGCCCTATTGACTCAAAATAGCACCCAGAGAACACGGACCTTCCCATACTCCTGGTGGCTGAGCCACAGAGAGGGACAGGAGCACCCACTCGCACAGTTGGTTGCCCTTTGCTCCCTGCCCGCTCTCAGAGCAGCCCCACTGCCCCACAGACCCGGCAGCTTGTCAAGGATGGCTTCTTGGTGGAGCTGTCGGAGGGCTCGCGGAAGCTGCGGCACGTCTTCCTCTTCACCGACGTGCTGCTCTGTGCCAAGCTGAAGAAGACGGCGGTGGGGTAAGGAGGGTGCTGGGCACAGGGGGAATGTGTCACAATCCTCTGTCCCCCAGTGGGCTGGAGGATGTGCCAGGGAGGGGGTCAGGCATCAGTCAGTATCCATGCCCTGTCCACAGGAAGCAGCAGCAGTACGACTGCAAGTGGTACGTGCCCCTGGCCGACCTGGTGTTCCCCTCGCCGGAGGAGTCGGAGCACTGCCCGCAGGTCCACGTCATCCCTGACCATGAGCTGGAGGACATGAAGATGAAGATCTCAGCCATCAAGAGCGAGGTGCAGAAGGAGGTGAGAGCAGGGTGTGGGAGCTGCTGCTGGGCTGGGTGCCTTCCTTGGGGTCGGGGATGGGACATGGGGACCAGGGGCACCTGTGAAAGCTCCTCTCTGCTCCCTGTCTGCAGAAAGCCAACAAGGGGCAGAGCCGGGCCATCGAGCGCCTCAAGAAGAAGATGTTTGAAAACGAATTCTGGCTGCTCCTCAACTCGCCCGCCATCCCCTTTCGCATCCACAACCGCAACGGGAAGGTGAGGAGGGTGGGCTGGGGGCCGGGCTCAGCCCTGCCTGCACACAGACTGACACATCCCCCTCTCTCTTACAGAGCTACCTCTTCCTGCTGTCCTCTGACTACGAGCGGTCCGAGTGGAGGGAGGCCATCCAGAAACTGCAGAAAAAGGGTAAATTTGGGGCTGCTGAGGCCCTCATGGTGTTCCTGGCTCCACCAGGGGCCACAGGGAGGTCCCACAGGATCCCAGCCTGCTGCTTGCCAGTTCCCATGGCCAACACTGGCTGCATCCCTCTGAAGCTCCTCTCCTGTCCTCTCACAGACCTCCAGGCCTTTGTCCTGAGCTCAGTGGAGCTCCAGGTGCTCACAGGATCCTGCTTCAAGCTACGCACTGTCCACAACATCCCGGTCACCAGCAACAAGGATGGTGAGTATCCACTGGGTCCTGCTGGGGACCGTGGTGTGCAGGGGACAGCTTCCCACCAGGTGGCACTGCTGGAGCAGCGTCGGGTTCCCAGGCAGAGCCATCCCAGCTGCAGCACGAGGCTGCTTTTGGAGTCTCTCCAGAACCCCAGTGGGCTGGGCAGAACCAGAGTGTCCCCAGGGTGAGACCCAGCCAGCACTACTGGGAACCTCCCCCAGGGCTGTCCAGCAGCAGGAGAGCTTGGGATGTCGGCAGGGAATACAGAACTTAGGGACAGCCCTCAAGGGGGTTGGGGACATTTGGATGTCACTGCAGGTACCCAGTACTTCCTGTGGCCAAGGCTGCCTTGGGGACAGCCCTGGGGCATGAGAGGTGTCAGCCAAGCCCTGACACAGCCTCTGCTCTCCCATCATAGATGATGAGTCCCCTGGGCTCTACGGGTTCCTGCACGTCATTGTCCACTCTGCCAAGGGCTTCAAGCAGTCTGCCAGTAAGTGTGGGTGCCCCCCCTGCTCCGAGGGGCCGGTGTGATCGGAAGAGTTGGGGTCCAGCATGTGGCCCCACTCTGTGGTCCCCGGGGAGCTGGTGGGGATGTTCCTCAGGTGCTGAGCAGTGTCTGCTCCCCCAGACCTTTACTGCACGCTGGAGGTGGACTCCTTCGGCTACTTCGTCAGCAAAGCCAAGACCAGGGTTTTCCGGGACACCACAGAGCCACAGTGGAACGAGGTGAGGGAGGGTGGGATGCAGGCAGGGGATTGCACTCCCCATTTCCCTTCAACCCCAGTTTTGGAGCTGCTCTGGGGTGCTGGGGTTGAGCCACCCTCACTCTGCACCCCAGGAGTTCGAGATCGAGCTGGAGGGCTCCCAGTCCCTACGCATCCTCTGCTACGAGAAGTGCTACGACAAGACCAAACTCAACAAGGACAACAATGAAATCGTGGACAAGATCATGGGCAAAGGGCAGATCCAGGTATGTGCTGGGGCTTTTGGGGCATTTTCTTACCCAGCAGTGAACCTCTTGAGGCCAGAGCTGGGAAGGCTGCTCTAGAGTTATGCCTGGGATGAGAGAGTTATGCCTGGCAGCATGGACAGGCAAATCTGCTTTTGGGAACGGGGTACAGGGATTGTGGGATTGAAGGCAGTGAGGTTGGTGGGCATCAGGGATGTGGATGATGGTCCTGGGGCACAGTGGCTGCAGGAGGAGGTTGAACAAAATGAGGAGTCCTGCAGAGGTGGCAAAGCCAGACCTGCCCCCCAAGATGTGCATCCAGTCCCAGCTGGGCTCAAGTGTTTCTGTTCCACTGCCTCCTGTGCTGTGGGCCTGGGGGGCTGTGGAGAGGGGGTTGGCAGCTGCCCCAGAGAGAGCTTTGAGCGTGCAGCCCCCCATCCCTCCCCTGTCCCACTCTGCCACCATCTGCCTTCCCTGTGCCTCCATCAGCTGCTGTTATAGCAACGGGGGTTTCCAGGGCAACGACTGAGCTGCTTCTGATTGGTGGTTGCCAGGCAGGGAAGGATGGAGGCCTGGGCTGCCCTGAGATGCTCCCAGGTGAGCAGGTCTGGGAGGATGGAGTGAGGGCCAGGCAGCCCCCAGAGCCCTCATTCCCCCAGCACCCACCTTGGCCAGGCTGCAGGGACACCCAGGGCAGCAGAGGATGGTTTGAGATGGGGGTGCCCCTGTGTTTTCCTGGTGGGGACCACCAGGCTGGCTGCCTTCCCAGCTGTGCTGGGGACAGTGTCAAGCTTGGGACACAGCCCTCAACCCCAGGCCACTTCAAAGGGCCCAGTGTGGCTGCCTGCTCCGTGGGAAAGCAACTGAGGGCAGGTCCCAGGGGAGTGGGGAGCAGCATGGAAACTCTGCTGGGAAGGGGATGCTGTGGGGGACAGCACCAGCAGGGTGGGAGATGGGGGCTTGGCTTCACCAGTGGCTTGTTCTTACCTGAAATCACCCATCTGTTGCCCTCCCTCTGGGAAACAAGTGGTGTGGGGATGGCACTGGGCCAAGCAGGAGGGCCGGGGCAGGGAAGGGGCTCGATGTCCCGCGGGGATCAGTCCAGCTGTGCTCTCGGAAATAGCCTGGATCAACAAACATGAGTCATGCTGGGAGATGCGGGGGTCGGGACAGGGACAGCACAGCTCGTACCCGCTGTGCAGAAGTCGTGGGGGAAGGAAGGGAGAGAGAGAAGGCCCTGGGGCTGCTTATCCCGAGGAGGGCCTGGCTAGATGGAGCAGTCTCAGGGTTGGGGCTGTCCTGCTGTCACCCAGAGCCTCAGCTTGTCTCTGCCTCTGGGGTGGAGTGGGTGGCAGGGCAGGACAGCTACGAGCAGAATGGGCAGCACTACTAGTGGGTCTGTGGGTTGTGGCCAAGCCCCAGTGCTGCCCCCCTGCCCTCTCCCTGAGCTGTTCAGGCAGAGGTGCTGCCCTGGGTGGTCCTTACCCTGTCTGGTCTCTGGGCTCATGATGAGCTGCTGCTGGTTCCAGATACCAGCACTGGCATCAGGAGCTTGGCAAAGGTCCGCGGTGTTTTGGGGGCTGCCAGGATGGCTGCACCCCCCCAGCAGCCAGCCCTGTGCCCACTGCCCAGCTCTAATCTGGCCACGCAGGCACATGGGTTGGTCACAAAAGCAGCTTATCAGCACCATGGACTGGTGGGAGTGGGTCAGTGTGTGAGGGGGTTGCTGCAGCCCCTCTGTGTGGGCAGTGGGGGCCTCCCAAGGCTGCAGAGATGCCATGGGTGGGAGTCACGTCCTGCCAGCACAGAGGACATGGCTGGGTCCATGGAGTGGCTGGGGTTGGCACCAACCTCCTCTCAAGCATCCTGGCAATGAGCCCTTAGGGGTCTGCAGTGTGGTGAGCCTTGGACCCCTACCCTGAGCCTTGTCCCTGTTGCTGGTGGAGGGTGGGCACCCCGTGCTGTGCCACTGGCTGTAGGGTGGAAAGGCATGAATCCTGGTTGGCATTAACCCTGTTTAGTTGTTGTTAACCCTGTTTTGTTTGGGGTTTCTAAGGTTGGAACGTGCTGTGGTCGAGGTAGAGCTGCCGTAGGGGGCTTGTGTCCCCTGTGCTGCAGGGCTCAGCCTTGCTCTGAGCTGTCCCAGTTGCTCCCAGCAGCTGGTCTGTGTCTGGTGGGTGCTGGCAGGGGTGTGTGGCGCTGTGGCAGGGTGGCAGACGGATGTTGGGGTGGGCAAAGCAGGCTGTGAGTGCTTGTGCCCATATTGCAGAGGAGAGAGGCTGGGGCGTGTGAGGAGGTGGGCGGTGGGTGCATGAAGGGAGGGCCTCAGGGTGATGGGGCAGCGCTTTTCTCAGCCCGTTTGATGCACAGGGGGATGTGGCTGTTGGAGCAGAGTCTGTGTTGTCATGGGCACGGTGCCTGCTGTACCCTCAGGGAATTGCTGCCTGTCCGTCTGTCTGTCGCTGGCGGAGGCTCTGGAGGGGGAGATTTGTGGTGTTGGGGCTCGCCAGACCTGCAGGGATCCACGGGGTGACCCATATGGACTCCTGGGGCTGCTGAGGGATGAACTGGGGGGCAGTGCGAGTGCCCCCCAAGCCTGCACCTCCCCATGTTCCTGCCTATCAGAAGCAGCAGGCAGGGACTCTTCAGGGCTTCCATCCCCCTGCCCGCATCACCCCCTGGCAGTGGGGCTGACAAGGGCCAGGGTACTCTGAGGGGCCATGGTAGGTCCCCACTTATCCCTACGCCTGACAGGAGACCCCAAAAGTCCCATCCCTGTGCCACTTAGTGGGAGCAGGAGAGCCAGCCTGGCTCCTTCTCGGAGCCGGGAATGCTGCAGCCACCAGCGGCGATGCCTCCGGGGCCGCGACTGCCGCTGGCGCTGCGAAGCGGATAACAGGGAAGGGATAACAGCGGATAACGACGGATGACGGCGGCGGGGAGCCCAGTCAGCCCCCCCAGCCTTCCCGAGCGGCGGCGGGCGGCAGGGCGAGAGTTAAACGCGTGGGGGCCGCCGGGGGGGGGGCTGCCTTTGAGTCACTTCCTCGCAGGGGGAGGGAGGCTTTTGGGGCTGCCGAGCTGCCTCGACAGCCTGGCTCACACCCTGAAGATGAGCCCTGCCCGCTCGCCTCCCCGCCGCCCCAGCCGGGCTCCCCTCGCCGGCCCCCGCTGACCTCCCCCCGCAGCAGAAAGGATGCGGGCGCTCTCCTAACCCAGCCCCGGGCACCTTTCCCGGCCACGCTCGTCTCGCCTGCCCGGAGCCGAATCGCGATGACGGAGGTGCTGGTGCAGCCGGAGGGCAGCCCCGGCCCCGTGGGCGAGCAGCCGGAGCGCGGCGTGGAGGAGCCCGAGGGGAAGCGACCCCCCAACACGGGCGCCCGCCTCTGGGGCAGAGTGCGCAGCAAACTGCTCCGGCAGAAGGTGCTTCTCGGGGGGAAAGGGGGGAATGGCTGGAGGGGACGGCGCTGGGCTCTGGGTGGGCTCTGGGTGTCGCTGGGCTCTGCTGTGCATGGGTTTTTGGTGGGCAGTTTTGTGGGGTGAGGGGCTCTGCCATAGGGGGCTTGTGGGGAGAGCGAGTGCTGTGTGGTCCGTGCACAGAGCTGTTTGGGTGCTTTGGGAGCTCTTAGATGCAGTTGGCAGCCTGTGAGGTGCTTGTTTTCCTCCTTCCCTGTCCCTCTGTGTGCTGGGGAGCTGGGAGGGCTGAGCTGTTTACACAGAGGGGTCCTGCAGAGGACGGGCAGGGAGTCCCACTGCTCAGCCCCGGGGCTTGCCCAGGAGGTAGAGATGCTTGTGGGCTGACCAGGGGTGGGCTCCTGGGGTGCTACAGCACCCGGTGCCTGTGTATCCCCTCTTCCTTGATCTGCAAACCCTCCTCCCGGGTCCATCCAGGCTTCCCTCAGCTCGCAGCTGTGTCGCAGCCACATCAGCCAGTGCTGCCCGTCTTTGTGGGAGGACAGGGGTGGGCAGGGGAGGGGGACAGCACCCTCACAGGCCGTCCCAAAAGCCCCATGGGAACCCCTGGGGATTTCCCTGCGTGGGGTCCCCCTGTGCAGGGAGATGCTGGCCCGGGTCTCAGCTGTGACCACGGGCAGGAGCTGCCTGGGCCCGTGGGGGTTCGGTTTGGCAGCGGCGGGGCCGCCTGTGACGCAGCGGCATTAACCTCGATTCTGTGCCGCTGCTCCGCAGAGGGATTAAGGGGCAGCGAGGGCTGTGTGGGGAGGCTGCCTGGGGGCTGCCGCCGGCTGTTGCTGGGTCAAAACAAGAAGGGGTTTAGTTTCTCAACCCCACACATCCCCATTGTGGCCGCCAGCTTCCCTGCTGGCTGCTGCCCGGGAGCGCTGGGGCTGCAGAGCAGGATGTGACCCCGGCACGGTCCTGATGTGCCGCGGGCGCTGCTGCTTCTCAGGTCGCTCTCAGATGGGGCTGTGAATCGCTGCTTTTTGGGGGGCTGTGCTTTGCCACTGGCAGCCTTTGCTGGTGGGGGGGCTGCTCTGCCCCACAGCACCGGTCGGCTCAGAAACTGTCTGTTCCCTGAGGAGGGAGCTGCTGGCCTGGAGGTCTGGTGGGGAACTGCTTGCTGGAGCCAGGGTGTCCCTGGGTGTTCATGGATGCAGCGCTGATGGGAAGCTGTAGCAGCTCCTCTGGGATCCTGCTCCCCAGGGCTGTGGCAGAGATGACCTGGCTCACTGAGTCACCAGTTTGCTTCCGATTGCTTCACCCCAGGCTGACAGTTGGGTGACCTCATGGGCGTGAGGTGTGAGGAAGGGACATGCCCAGCCTGGCAGCCCCTGCCCTGCTGCAGCAGCCTGGCACTTGGGGCCCTGGAGAAGCCACCATGAGGGCTTGGAGCCCTCCCAGTTCCTTACCTGGGAGCTTTCGGGACCCAGCACTGCCTGGGTCTGTCTTGGCTGCCACTGCCCATGTAGGAACTGTATCCACAGTGCCACAGCCTGGAGGTGTCTTGAGGACAGAATTCCAAGATGTGGCCTCATCCCCTCAAGTCCAGAGTCACCCCATGCACAACACAAGCAGCAGGCAGTGGGGTCAGCACCAGCAGGACCGTGGGTCCCTCTGCCACTGGAACCTCCCCAGGACACACCAAGTGCTGCTGGGCTGCTGGGATGTTCATCACCTGCCATGCTGCCACCTGTTCCTCCTCAACCTGGGGCTTTGTCCTACAAGCAAACACCTTTGGATAATTTGGGAAACCAGAATGATAGCATATCCTTGTGCCAGGAGCAAGGGTTGTTTCACCTCACCATGGATGAGAGCAGCACTGCAGTGGATGCTGGCTTGGCACAGATACCACCACAGCTGAGAGTGCCTGAGATGCAGGAGGGAGTGGCCTGAGAGGTGCTGGTGAGCTGGCTGAGGTGTTTCCCCAAGCACAGGCTGGTGTTTGAAGCCATCTGACCCGCCCTAGAGGAGCTGACACCTCATCCTGCACAGCGCTGGCACGGAGGCTGCTCCCCAGGGTTCCCAGCCCAGCAGTTCCCCACTGACCTGGGATGTCCCTGCATCATGCTGGAGCAAGGCAGCTCCCTTTGGAGGAGAAGGAGATGGTGGTGGTAGCTGAGATGGGGTGTTTGCCAGCGCTGTGTGGGCAGGAGCTGCCTCTGGCTCTGTGGGTGGATGCTCCCATCCATCCTCCCACGCCTGGAGACGAAGCATTGGACGTGGCTTTGCTTCCCTTGGGGTTTGGGCAGCGTGGTGGGCTGCCTGCTGTGC
>NW_021940460.1:7620470-7623957 GCF_001715985.3 Manacus vitellinus
CACGTGCTGGGGCCTTGGGAATGCCGGCACCTCTTCGCAGCAGCCGGGTGCCGGGGCAGCGTCACCGAGTCCCCCGCTAGCCCCAAAGCCAGAAATAGCGGAGCCTGTCATTCCCAGGGGTTATAAATAGCCTTGGCTATGGGGAGATGTTGTTTTTCTGCATGGAAAACGCTGCCCTAGTTCTGTTTCATCTGTTTCTGCCGCTAGAAATAGTCCTAATTTCTTGGAAATTTCTTGCTGCTCGGGTGTGTGTTAAAGCACTGCCTCGCAGGGGCTCCAGGGAGAGCAGGATGGGGAGGCTGAGCCCACCTGGCTTCAGGGCTTGGCCAGAGGGACCCCAGAGGGGAATCTCTCCATCCTCTTGTCATGAGCAACGTGTTGCCCAGGAAGAGCATGTCCTTTGCCCTACACCATCTGTGGATCAAGGGTGTTTGGGGACACTAGGCTGGCATGGGGCTGTGTCCCCGTGGAGCTCACACACCATCTCTCCCTGCAGCTGGACCCTCAGGCCGTGCAGACGAAAAACTGGCACATGGATGTGATTGAGATGAATGGGGTAAGTGGGGCTGGGGGACCCAAGCCCCTCTCTGGGATTGCAGCCCCTTCCCCGTGCCTTCATGCCAGCCAAGACTCACCCCCTGTCTCCCACAGATCAAGGTGGAGTTCTCCATGAAGTTCACAAGCAGGGACATGAGCCTGAAGAGGACCCCATCCAAAAAGCAGACCGGTGTCTTCGGGGTCAAAATCAGCGTCGTGACAAAGTAAATGCAGGGCTGGGTGGGCTGATGTGCTTTGGTCCCTGTGGGTTTGGGGTTGCACCAGGTCCCCTTGCTCCATCCTTGCACCCTGTTGTCCCCTTGCTCCCACCAACACCGGGGAGCTCAGCTTTTGCTCTCTGCTGGGGACTTGCCCATTCCCTTCACCACCCCCATCCTTCCCGCCCAGCAGGCCCATCCTGCCCCTGGCCCAGGGTTTGCAGGGCTGGGCCGATCGCTGTGGGGTCCCCTGGGAATCTTTGCTCACGGATCTGCTTCCCGAGCCAGGCGCGAGCGCTCCAAGGTGCCTTACATCGTGCGCCAGTGCATCGAGGAGGTGGAGAAGAGGGGCATCGAGGAGGTCGGCATCTACAGGATCTCTGGCGTCGCCACTGACATCCAGGCCTTGAAAGCTGTCTTTGATGCAAGTGAGTGTCCTGGGGGAACATCTGCCCTTTGTGCCCTGTTCCCGTGGGAGGGTTCACAGGCACCGAGACCCCCCTGCCCTGCAAGCTCAGGGTCTGGTTATCACACTGCACGTGTGCAAAATGTGCTGCTGGGCCCGGGGAGGGGCTGGGCATGAGGAGGAGGGTGTTGCTGGGAAAGCAAAAACCCAGAGATCCCAGCCCTTGTTTGTGCCTCGATGCCTCCGAGCTGCTGCTGCTCCTGGCTGGCTCCTGGGAGACACTGACTCAGGGAAATGTTGCACATGGACTTGCAAATTGTTCCGCGTCCTGTTGCCCAGCCAGGCGGGAACCACTCGGGTTTTTCCCAGCCTCAGCCTGGCTAAAGGGGCTGTGAACCCTGCCCTCCAGCTGGCAGCCTGCCTGGAGAGCTGGAGTGATGAGACCCAGAGGGGAAGGAGGGCAGGAGGCATCACATGTGGGTGCTCTCTGGACAGATAACAAGGACATCCTGGTCATGCTGAGTGACATGGACATCAATGCCATCGCTGGCACGCTGAAGCTGTACTTCCGTGAGCTGCCCGAGCCCCTCCTCACTGACAGACTCTACCCCGCCTTCATGGAGGGGATTGGTAAGGCCTTGGGGATGGGGAAGGGGTTGGTGTCCAAACGTGGCTCTGTTTAGCATTGCCTGCTCTGGGCTGGAAGACTCCCAAGGGTCCTTCCCAGCTCGACCCACTCGGTCCTGGCTTGTTCTTGCTGGCTCCAGGCCAGCTCAGGGCTCGTGGTGCTGCTCCCCAGTGCCCACACACTGACTGCTGGGGGGCACCTGGCCATGGTGGGTCCTGCTGCTGCACCAGACTCTGTCCTGAGCCCTCTCCTTCCTTGTCTACAGCCCTCTCAGATCCTGCTGCCAAGGAGAACTGCATGATGCACCTTCTCCGCTCTCTGCCTGACCCCAACCTCATCACCTTCCTCTTCCTGCTGGAGCACTTGAAAAGGTAACGGCTCGGGGGCTGCCTGGGGCCCGTGGGAGGTGCAGGATGGGTCTGTCTCACTGCTTTGCTGTGGGGATGGGACATGAAAGGAGTTAGAGCTGCTGTTTGATTCCTGTGCTGCCTGCACAGGCTGGTCCCAAACTGGAAGCAGATGGTGCTGGTGCAGAGCAGGGCTGTGGGCAGCAACCTGGGCCAGCAACAGCAGCTCGGTGTTGGGCAGGCATGGAGGGTCCCTTCCCTCTCCCTGCCCCTCCAAGAGGGTGCAGCCCCAGGTGTGTCCCACCTGCCCCATCTCTCTGGGCTCTGGCATATTCATCAGGGTCCTGCCCAGGCTGCAGCCTGTTCAGACCCTTTGGCTGATATCAGTGTTGGTTTTCCACATCTCTCTGGGGTCCCATAGGATGCTGGAGGGATCCTGGAGCTGTTCTGCCCCCCCCAGAGCAGCCCCTGGTGCCCCTGGGGCCTGTGCTGCCCCTGGCCACTGATGTGGGTCAGCTCTGCAAGGAGCACATGTCCCCTGGCAACATGCAACTCTTGGCTGCTGCAGCCGGTGTGCAGCTGGTTGGGTGAGCTCTGTGGGGAGCAGCTGGCCTTGGCACAGGACAGGGAATCAATTGGGAGCAGTGCAGTGTCCCCCTGAGCGGGAAAGCAGTGCTGTGTCCCTTGCCACCTCTCCAGCAGTAGCCCTTGCAAAACAAGGTGCAATAATCCCTGTCACCTGTCAGCAGCGGGTGGCCAAGACCCAGAGACAGTCAGCTCTGGGGACACATCCCAGAGATGCAGGTGACACCCTGTGAGTGTCAGCAGTGCTTGGTTTGACAGGCTTCATCTTGTCCCAGATGAAGCCCATCCAAACCTAGGGATGGGCAGTTCTGGGGGTCACTGGGGGCCTGAAAAATGCGGAGGGCATGGGGATGTGAGGAGGGCAGCAGAGCAGCACACAGAGCCTGGCCACGAGCTTGGGACTGGGGCTCAACAGCTCATGTTACTTGCATCATGAAGCCTTTTTTTTTTTTTTCCCTCTAGTTTGGCTAAAACCAAACAGAAAAAGTGATTGATGCTGGGGGATGGGGAAGGAAAAATCCCTTTCCATCCTGAGAACCGGGCACAGCCAGTTCCCACATCTGCTCCCCTGGCCAGGGCTCAAGCGAGCAGCCTGTGCCGGGGAGCACAGCTGCCTCCTAACATGGCAATGTTGTGGTCCTGCTTCCCTCAATGCTGGCAGGGATCCCACAGGGATCTTGGGGCAGGGAGCCTTGTGGGGAGTGGGTGCAGGGGGCACAGGCTGGTGAGGAGCTCCTGTACCCTGCCGGGATGGGGAGGGTGGAGG
>NW_021940460.1:7624047-7630661 GCF_001715985.3 Manacus vitellinus
CCACATCACACCCGGGGCTCCCGGCCAGGCCCGGCGGCTCCAGAGGAGGCCGTGAAGGGGGCAAAGCTCCCTGCCCTGCACCTGGGTTTTCTGAGGGCTGTAAAGTGCAGTGGCAAGCTAGAGATGCCTCCCTGGGGCTGGGAGAAGGGAGAGCAGCCCTCGCCCCCCACATCACCCCATGGCTGCCCTGCTCCAGAGCAGCGTTAGGGGTGACACTCCCTCTCTCCCCATACCCCACAGGGTGGCTGAAAAGGAGCCTATCAACAAAATGTCTCTCCACAATCTGGCCACGGTCTTTGGGCCAACACTGCTGAGACCCTCAGAGGGGGAGAGCAAGGCACACCTCACCTTGGCCTCCGACATCTGGTCCCACGATGTGATGGCCCAGGTAAGAGCAGTGCTGGCAGTGCTGGGTGGGGAATGGAGGGGTTCACCTGCCTGTCTAGGTAGATTTGTCACTCTTTGCTGCACAGGGACAAGCTGGGAGGCGGCAGCTCTTCCCTTTTCTGGAGTAACACCCCACATTTGGCTTCTGCAGGTCCAGGTCCTTCTCTACTACCTGCAGCATCCTCCCATCTCCTTCACTGAGCTGAAGCGCAACACACTTTACTTCTCCACGGACGTGTAGCCTGCAGGGACAAGGCACCAGCTGCAAACACTCCCAGCTCCCTGCTGGGGGACACGGACTGGACCACAGCTCCCAGGGAGCCCAGCCCGGACCCAGGACGGTGCCTCCTGCAGCTCCTGTACAATCGCGTTCCAGGGGCCCGGTCCCGCCGTGCCTCTCTGTAAAGTAGTCGTGTCTTATGTCCCTCCTTGTGTTCAAGAATTGTTTTTATGTATATTTGCTCAACGGAAGAGGTAGTGACTGACAAGGGCTGTGGACACAGGCTTCCCCCTTGGCTAGTTTTCTCCTGGACTCCTTTCCACCCGCTCACTCCTACCAGGCACCCCTGACGCCTGCAGTGCCCCACGAGTGCCTGTTTTGCTGCCCAGCTCCCTTTGCCCCACGCCTGCATGTGCAGCACTGGCTCACCCAGGGCCTGGGAGCTCACGGGCCTCCCTCCCCAGTGATGGTGCCGACCAGCTCTGCTTTGACTTGCTGCCTGCGCAATCGTTGGACCCCGTGCCTGGATCCCGCTCTGGCCCGAGCAAACCTGCGACCACGAGAGCAGAGGGGCAGGTGCTGCTTCCTCCTCGCCTCAGCTCTTCTGGGTGTTTTCAGGCCAGTCCCCTCTACGGCCCTAATCCCGTGCTTTGCCTGTGTGTGTGCAGCATGGCGGTTACTTCCCTCGCTGGATCTCGCCTCATTTTGGGATAACCCCTCACACAAGGCTGGAGCGAGAGGTGCTGTGCTGGTCTCAACCCACGGCAGGCTGGAGGGATGGCCAGCCAGGCAGGTCTGCTTCCTGTGCCACGGGCTGACCCCATGTCTGTGCTCTGGTATCGATGGTGTCCCATCGGGGCACGTGGATCCCAAATTTCCCCAATGTGGAAATTTGGCAGGGCACAGGGTCCCCGCTGTACACCTGTGAGGCACTCATGCCCCTGCCAGCCCAGCACTGCCATGAGCATTGAATGCACCCTGTGGCAGAGCCTGCCAGGGCAGCAGCATTCCTGCTGTGGCCACAGGAATGAGGAGGTTTTTGTTTCCCTCCTTGGCCTTCCCCACTGCACCGGGCACATGGCAGCACATGGTCCTGCCTTGGAGGTAGCCACGCTGCCAGAGGCAAGTGCTCTGGAGCAACTGGATGGCCACCCAGCCTGGAAAGCAGCACAGAGGGACAGGAGGAGGAAAGCCTTCATGGCCTTCCCATCCAAAGGCAGAAGTGCTTCCTCTGCTGCTGGATTAGCCGTGCCTGGCCAGCTCAGGTCTGTCTCAGTGGCTCCAGTTCTTGTCCCCTCCCAGGCTGATGACTGGAGTTGTCAGGCCATGTCCCAAGGCAGGACAGCCACGTGCCTGCACTCGCTGCCAGGCTGTGCTCTGGCCGCCCAGTGCCTGGCTCCTGAGATGTCCCCAACCCTCCCACCCTCCCAGGTAGGTGTTGGTACCTGATGGGACACGAAACCTTTCGCTCTGTGAGCTGAGTCCGTGTTCTTGTGGGAAAAGCCCCCCCCACCTGCCCAACTGCGTTGGCCCTGTGCTCTCCTGTGCCAAATGGAGATGGATGAGAAGTGACCAAGCGTATCCCCGACAGCGGCGTTGCCTTTCCCCTCCCCACTAACGGACTGTTCCAGGTAGAGCCCGGCCCCCTGCCCCCAATGCACCAGGTATGTCCTCAGCCCACCCCCCTGGGGAAGGCAGCACCTGCCAGCCCTGCACCAGCAAAGCAACTAAGGAGGGGAGGTCTCTCAGTCCCCCTCCAAAGGGCTCACACTCCAGACCCTGCTCCTCTTGACTACCAGCTAAACAGAAGGGAAACAGCATTGCAGAAAATAACCAGGCGTCTGTCTTGGCCCTGGAACCCAGCAAGGAGGCCGAGCTTTAGATCTGACTGCACAACGGACCCCTGTGTGTGTCTGATTTGTTACATGTGTCCAAGTCTCTGTCCACGACACCGTCATTCCAGATGGAGACTCTGTACAGCCAAATCTCCCCCCGTGTGACAGTGGCTGGAGGCCTGGTCCCCAGGACTGGCTTTTGCTTGTTCCTACAGGAAGGAAAAAGAGGGGGGGGTGGACTCTTGCAGCTACAGGTAGAATAGAACTGTTAATTAATATTTGACTTTCAAAAGTTGTTAAGGATATATTTTTGTTTGTGTTCTGTTTCAATTTCTGTAGATTATAAACTTTAAATGGCTGTAAAACCATGTGAGGAGAAAAAAAAATGTTAATAAAAATGCAAAGCCCTGATATTTGCACAAAAGAAGCCCTGTGGTGTTGCTGTTTGCACTAACTGATCACCTTGGCATCACAGCTTCTACTCTTTCTGTCATGGAATTCTTGCTAGTTGCACTTCAAGCCAGTGGTATAAGCACAGGCAGTGTGCCAGGCAATATTTGAAGAGATTTCCTATGGTTTGGGCTACATCCTTGCATTTTGGAGGAAAACAACCTGGACTGTCTGGAGCCAGCCTGTTTAATCAGTCTAGAATTACTCAAGCTTAAAATTCAGCTGACTTGCACAGCTTCTGGCCTGAGGATACTAAACAGGCACAGCAAGGGACATCAGGAGATCTGGAAACCTCATCTGATAGATCACATGGTGCTGTGTGGGAATGGGAGACAGTGTGCCTCCAAACTGACCACTGCATCAGCCAAACCACCCTGCTAGGATTGCTCCTCCAGGTAAGCACATGCTGTCACTGTTCTGGGATGTCAAACTGTGGTTGCAAAGGAGGGGAAGTGGGTGGGAGAACCCCTGTTAGGTGTGTGCACTGCATCTGAAGTCCCACCGCCTCAAAAGGATGGTGTGACAGGAAGCAGACTGTGTGCTGAGTGAATGCCCAGTTATCTGTCAAACAGTGGTTTAGTCTCACAGCTCTGCTTTCTAGTCTCACTATCAAACTGCTGGAACTAATGGGGCGAGCCTGGGGCAGTTAAAGCAGTAGCAAAATTCTTTGTACTCCCACAGCGAGGTTAAATCAGGCTAGCCAAGTGGCTACAGAGAATTATACTTCAGCAATAACCTCTTTTCTTTCCCCTTAAACTGTTCTGTTCATCTGCCAGTAACCACATGGCTCTAAGGCTAAGGATTCCTTTCTGCTTTTCCCTTTAAGACATGGTAAAGAAATCTGGCGCTCATCTCTGTACTTATGAAATAAGACAAGTTGTACAGATGGTGGTTTGTCTTCAAATGGTATTTTAAGAAAAGCCTGGAACAAACTTATTTCTCCACAGGATCTTACCTCTCCCCAACAGAGTAGCAAGCTGCAAACTGGTAACTGTTAAATGCTTGCAGCACGTTCAGACACGCGGTAACCTAAATCGGAGCATTTCTGTTCGGAGATTGTCCTCCTGCCTCTTTTGATGCCAGCAACAGACTTAATCAAAATCAGATTGAAAAAGCTCAGAGTCCAGGCGTGTTTCCTGGAAACTGACAGTCAGCTGATCCATCCTGGAGATGCTGCTCTGTCCCTGGCTCCATCCTCGTGTACTCCCGCAAGTCTGCCCGGAGCAGCTCGCCCGGGCTGGGAGCCAGAGCGTTGTTAGTCATTCAGAAAAGCGGCCAACGCCGTCCCGCTCGCGCTCATCAGGACTCCAGAGGCAGTGGAAAGGTAAGCCTGGTGGTTGTGCTGTGGTGCAGGCTCTCAGCAGCAGCACTGGAGCTAAAGGGAAGGCTGCTCCGAGGGATCCGGCTGTTACCGCAGGTAGTAATCGACGGCAGCGGAGAAGGCGGCGAATCCCCCGCAGCCGATCACCCCGGCCTTCAACCCGGCTGCACGGCAAGGAGGGGGGGAAATGAGGCAAAATGAGAAAAATACTTCTCTTCCCAGTAACTCGCTTACGCTGTGCTGGCTCAAAGGGGTCACACCTGCAGGAACGTGGCAGTGCAACTCCAGGGAACGCCGGCACTGCCACTGCCCAAGGTGAGGGGGAGCCTGATGTACAACCCCCGCAGTGGCACCAGCAGGACACCCTGGCTGGGTCCTGTGTTGCTCAGTCTCCACAAAGGGACAGAAGAGAACACGCCACTGGCCACTACTGATTTTGGTGTGCTCTGATCTGAGCACTGCAAGTGGCTTTGTGGGACTAGGGAGGGACAGGAAGAGCAGTTACGGCTCTGAAAGCTCTAAGAGGATTAGGTCGAGGACAGACACAATTTAACAAGCTCAATTAGAAGCATTTTCAAGAGAGCTTTCTTCTCTTTTATGCTCTATGGACAGGCTTTTTACTTTAGGAGAGCTGTGAGAAGTTTGATATTTCTGATGAGCAGACCAGGTCTCTTCCTACTTGGTTTTTTTTCCAGATGTTATTACCACTCAAGGCTTCCCAAAGTCCCCACTACTGCTGCCAGACTAAAACCCCAGTGCTCCTACTCCATGCATATGTTTGATACGTAAGAAAGGAGGAGAGCAAATTAAGTGTTACTGCCAGTGAAATAGCAGATATAAATAAAGCTCTGTTCACACAAGAGCTGTAGCTTCGGAGTTGTATATTTTTGGCTTCCTCCTCACTACACCACAGAATAATGTTAGGTAGCATCTCCTCATTCTTCTTCTTGTAAATTTTGTTGATTTTCCACCAATCTCACTGCCTGTATGACCAAGCTTTCTCTACCCACACTTATCTTTGGAGCTGACAGAAGATGAGGGCGCAGCCCTGTCAGAACGGAGCACATCCTCATTTGGGCTTCACTACAGTCCCCATGCAGAGAGGTCTGCAGTGTGTGTTCCACACAGAACACTGTGTGCTCTATAACCAAATTCGAGTCTTATCACAGAAACAGTTCCCAGCAGGCACCACCAACCTCTGAAGCCGATGGCTCCCCCCGTGATGCAGCCACTGATAACACTGTTCTTCCAGTCTGACTTCCCACGATACTGTGGAATTAAAACTCAGAGTCAACAAGTAAATACGGAATAAACACTCACTATCTGCACTGACAGCAAGGAAGATTAAATGACCTTCCAGCCCCTTCTCAGCTGAGGATGTTTTTCCATCTGTTCTCAGCAGATGGCCCTGCACTCCCAAACTTGCAGGGCCAGGAGAGGAGGAAGGAACAGGTCTCTGGGAGAGGTAAGACAAATCCATATGGTGCAATGCAGTGCTACAGGAAGGATCCTCAGGTGAGCTGCTACATCCCCAGAACATAGCACTGAACATGAACACTTGCTTAGAGGGTTTAAAAGTGCTGTGACTACCTGAGTGCAGCCCTGAGCCCAGCCAAGCTGCTGGTTCTTGGCACAGGTGAGAGCCACAGCACCTGCTGACAAAGATGCACTGTTTCCATAGCCAGGACATGCTGGATTTTCATCAGTGTAGAGAACAATTTGTTCTGCTCCACTGTGCAAGCAGATACACTTTTCTTTAGATGAGTTAAGAAATAGCTGTGTCTTTCAATTAAAAGACAGGAGTCAAATTCATAACAGGGTAATTTTCCTATTTAAGAAACTGGATTATTGCTGAGCTGCACAAGTTCATTTCTTGCTGTAGGGGCCAGATGAAAACAGACTAACTGTTACTTAAGAACTCTAATCAAAGGATCCCATTCTACATATGGAATTTTTAGGCCCTCAAATTACCATGCTGCAACTCACTGTTTGAGTTTTAAAGTAAAAACTACTTGTAGCCAGGGTTTAAAAAAGCAACGCCTACACTTGCCAATACATTCAGGACTTAAACTGAAAAGGACTTTTCAAAGGGGATATACATACTTATGTGCATCTAGTACAAGTTTACTAAGTAAGTATACAATAAAACATTTCTCAGTGTTGAAGAGGTTATTACTCACAGATTCCACCACGCACTCCGTGCAGGAGAACATGGCACCCACGATGGCAAAGTTCTTGGCGTAGGAGATGCCCCTCTGCCCCATGTCCTTGAGCACCTCCTTGGCCGTGGGTGTGCGATAGGGATCCTTGGGATCAAACCCCACGTTGGTGTCGATCCCAGCCGTGAAGATCCCGAACGCACCTCCCAGGACAAACCCTGTCAAAGGCAAACAGTGTAACG
>NW_021940460.1:7632006-7757434 GCF_001715985.3 Manacus vitellinus
GCTGCTCCCCGTCCGTGTCCCCGCGGGGGGGGCGAACGCGCCGGGGCACCGCGATGTCCCCCGGCAGCCTTTCCGGGCACACCTTGGTCTGCCCCGGTGTGGAGCAGCGCTGTTCCTTCAGAACCCGTGTTATCTCAGAAGGGCTCAGACAGTAACCAAAATCTGTCTTTCCATCACAAAATGCAAACTGGGCTCGTGTCAAATCGTGCAGGAGCCTTGGCTCTGGGGTGCTTGTTCTGTTTGGTGATGAGGTGAGAAATGTTGCTTTTCCCCTTCCTGAACAAGGTGCTGTGAGCATTAAAAATCTTGTGTTGTGTTTTGCTTAACCTGTTTTACTTTCTCGTTCTTGTGGACTAGAACCAGTTTTCATCTTCACAAGTGGTGATGGGACTGTCTTGCAAACGCCTTTCTTCGTAATTGATATTTTTCCTATTTTAAGTTATCTGTGGTTTTTAAACCCACGAGAAACAGCTGTGTTGGTTTCAATAGGATGCGTTGAATTAGTGTATTGCAATAATTGGAACTTATTTAAAAGATTAAATAATTACTTTTAAATGATGCTTTAAGTCTGAAATCTTCATCATAGCCCAAAGTGCAACTCTTTAAAGGTCCCAAAGTAGTACATTTTCTTTCTTTTCTATTACCCTTTGCTCTCTGTCCTGCTTATGTCTTAGTTTAGGCCAGAATAGGTAGGTTCAAATAACGATGTAAACTGGTGGGTTTATCACTTCAGATGTTTAATTACACGAAGTTCAACAACTTTCCTCTAAATTCCACTGCCCTCTACTGGCTGCACCAGCGGGGCCACCTGCCCGCTGCTCTTCCCTCTCACTGTTTTTTAATCTTTTTTTGCTTGTTTATTGAGGTTTGGGGCGGGTTTTAAGCTCTTTTTTAAGGTCAGAAACCCTGGAAAAGCACGCTGTTAAAATCTGCTACAGCGGGATCTTTACAAGGTAGAGGAGGTTGCAGGCAGGATGATCTCCCTAAGGAGCCCTCAACTTCAGATTTCAATCTTCTCCTTGATCCAAAATAACCTTGCTGGGCTGATCTCGGAGTCACACAGCAAAGTCTAATTTCCAAAGGCATGAAGGGAAAACAGGATATGTTGGATTTGAATTTTCAGCACTGAAAGTCTATAGACATGGTTGGAATATTGCTTTGACTTGCTTTTCTCAGTTCCTGGATTTTGGAGGAAATGCTGGGTTACTGTTTGTTTTTAAATATAATATTGTTGTAAATATTTTTGTAAATAAGATTATATAAAATATATTTATAAATACTCTTATATTTATGTGTTATATTTCCACCCTTAGATATTTAATCGTTTTCTCCTTTTCCCATTTATGCTGCTCCATGTTCTCCTTATGAACAAGTACTTGTACTTGAGTATTTGAATAATCTCATCTGCCTGAACAGATTTTTTTGCGTGGGTGAAATCAGATGGAGGATTAAGGATTTGAGAGGGAATATGAGAGTTCAACACATCTTTGATTAATAAGTTGTTCAAATGAAACTTTCAGCTGTTTCTTTTTTATAAGCCTGTGAACCTTCATCACTGCAGTCGTGATGCATCCAGTGCTCTTCCCTCTCCAGGACTGCTGTCCCTGAAGCCACTCTTTCATCCTGCTGAGTCCAGCACAAGAGCTTAAGTTATTTTTATCCTTTCCTGGTGCCATGAAATGGAACATTTTCATTTCGGGCGAGCGTGTCCCTTCCCTGTGCCATGGCAGCAGTGGGCGCGGAGGATCCCGAGTTTTTGTGCTGCTCCGACGAGCTCGGCGTCTGTTTCAGCAGAGGGCAGCACATGGAGACACCAAATAATTGCGTTTCACTTGACCTTTACAGTGACTCAGTCTTTCTCCCACACTTCAGGATTCTTCCAGACAGGATAACCCTTGGAAATAATGCGGGGTTTGTCTGAAATCCTGGGTTTGCATTTGTCTTAGCTGCAGAGTTCCCAGGCTTTGAACAGGCTCTAAGCTGTCATTTTTGGCATTGCTAGTAAAAAAATTTAAAGTAAGTTTTCACAGTGCTCAACGTTATTTTGTCAAACTGCCAGTTCCAGAGCCTTTTCTGAAGTGGGCAGCAAGTGGATGAAATTGGAAGTCCACAAGAATTAGATCAGATCCAGCCTCTTTCGTTCGTTCCTACCTGTGGGCACCTTTTTTCCCCTTACCAGGACTGTGATAATGGAGGGGAATGAGAGGAAAAGGGGGCAAATTGATGGATGTTTTGAGGGGGAAAAAGGAAAAGCTTTCAATCACCACAAGCAGAAGAAAGTGTGGCTGTTTTTCAGGTGATCCCACTGCCAACCTCACTTCTTGTGTAGCAAAGATGTTTCCAGTGGCTACAAAAGGAAGGGTGCTGGGTCCTGCTGGGCTTCATTTCCATCCTATACATTAAACATGATCCTTTCCTGCTTCTCATCCAGGTTGTGAATGTAGTATTTTATCTTTTTTCTTTAAGAGATTTTAGATTTTAAAACCCATTGGAGGAGTGTTTTGTGAAATATATTAAATTCAGTGAAAGAAAACTGGTTTAGCTTCTGTACTTCCCTTTGCTTTTGAGTTTAACCAATTTATTTGTTTGAGAGTGCAGTTATTTTTTTCTTCTGAGGCAGCAAGGCTTTCAGTGTTGGAGGATACTGTCACTACCATGGCAAACAGCTAAAGTACTGAAAAAAAGGTTAGATTGCAGCTAAATGGCAGGTATATGGGAGTTAAAAGGCATTCTGAGTCACAGATTTTTTTTATTTATTTTTTTTTCTTTAGGTCAATATAAAATAGACTGCAGAGAGAGGTCTTTCAATAAAATGTCCTTTTAGGATCAGCAGACTTGTTCCTTGTGACTGTGTTCTGTAGCTCAGAGAGGAGGAACAGGATGTGGCTTTTTGAGATGAGTGTTTGATCCTGTCTGCTCTCTTTTAACGTTTGAGCTCTCAAAGTGTTCGTCCCTTTTGAAAGTGAGGTGGTTTCTTTGTGTTTGTTCCACTTCAGCAAGTTACTCCTTCTCCTGTTCACAGTTTCCCTAATATTACACATGACTTTTGTTTTCACCTATGAAATTTGAAATGCACTTGTGTGGTCTAAAAAAAGCTCTGTGTAAAGTTTCGGGCATCATCATCTCCCAGGGATTTAAGCTGTTGCTATAGAAGCCTAAATTCTCTTTGAGAGACCTTTCCATTATAAAGAAGTTGATACTGCAGGAAAGTTGTCATGGAAATATGCAGCAAAAAGAGAAAGGAAATCTCAATTTGATGACTGTTACACAGGCTCAGCCAAGTTGAGGTGGCTTCATATCTGGAGATCTGAATCTGCAGATTCCCTTCGTTGCATTCCAGTGGGCTGGAACTACAGAACTAGAACCCACAGAAATAAATGATTTAACACTTGTATAACCAAACACACCTCTTCAACTTGGTCAGCTTTGTCCAGATTCAGGTTTTCTCACTGCATAATAATGTCTAAAAAGGAGTGTGGCGCTAATCCTTGGGCTACTTAACCCTCCAGGTGGAAGGCAGGGTCCCTTTGGACCTGACTTTGGGGCTTTGTTTTGGGTGTCAGGACATTAGGGTGGGCACAGAGAGCAGCATTCTCTGCAGCCAGCCTGGTTTCCCTGCTGGAGGAAACCCCTTCAGGTGACTTTGGCAGGCCAGGGGATTTCCAGCAGCCTGGTTCTAATGGGGGATGAGCTGTAGCACAGCTTTTTATTGTATTTCTGGCAATGACCACTCTGAAAGGATTTATAGAGCTGCCACTATTGAAATGAGGCTTTCAGAACCAATTTTTAAAAGATTGACTAAAAATAGTTTGTTCTGCTGGCTTCAGTGCCATTTCAGCTTTGAACAGGAGCCCTTTGTGTTCAGCTAAATGATGGTATAAGCAGATCCCTCTCCATGAATTTCTTGTCCACTTATACCATCACCAAGCCTCTTTGGTTCCCTGGTTTCAAGCTTTTTTGTGCCTCTCTTACTAAAGCCTCCTGGTATCTAATAGATGTGATTATGAGTGAGCTGCCTTTAAATATCTATTACCAGTGTCACCATGGTAACTGCTGGAAGAGTTTCTTGCGGGTAGAAGGTTTCCAGCTCCCCAAGATACAGCAGGGCAAAATGCTTAGGCTGTTGTTTTCACGGTTTGAATGTGATCAAAGAGGGGGAAAAAATAACATTTCTGATTTTTAATAACAGTGGATGTTAGTGGCACTGAAAGGAGTAAGATTGATGTTGAAGTCTGTCCTCAGATCAGAGAACAGGGGAGAGTTACACAGACAGGGACAGCCCAAACTTTCCCTGGACAGCGTGCAGGCTCCTGAAGGAATAGAAAAATGTCTCTCCCTTGACTTTTCTTTTGATACTGTCAACAAGTGAAGTAATTATTCCTAATGAAGGATCCAAAATCGTGATATACCACTTGCCACAGCATCAGGCAGAGTTGCTGAGTGATTCAGTGTGGAGTAGAAAAAACTGAGCTGGTTTGTGTGTTCTCGTTTCTCTGCGTTGCCAAACTGCTGGTTCTCTCTCTTAAGACCTTCACTGCCTTCAGGCCCAGTGGGTGTTAGTTGGGTAATACTCACAAGTGACTTTCCTGCTTGTCCTAAAGATTTCCCAAATCTTTCCTCTTTCTTCTCTCACATCTGCTTTCTTTCCCAAGTTCCTGTTGGGTGGCCAATCAATCCTCCTTTGCTCTGTAATGACAGTTGTTTCTATCGGCTTCCACACGACAGACCCTCGTGCAAACTGTGTCTCTCCAGGGGGCTGTTTTGCTTTCATTTATTTATTTACTTATGGTAAACAGGTCACAAACTCCATAGGGCACTTCTTCTTTTTCATGCAATCTGTTCTCTTGCTTCATTACTCTCCTACTTGAATATCTGCTGGAGATGTAAAATTATCACTTGCTTTTATAGAAACATGGAAAGCTGAGCACCTATTCCTGCTGCTCTCCCACTTGCTGTGCCTCCTGCTTTTGGCATTTAGGCCTTCTGCCTTCTGGTGAGGGAGGATCCCATTCCTGTAACGGGCTGTTCTGCACAAGGAAATGGGACCTCGAGGAGAGGAGCAATTTGCATCCACTTTCTCTTCTGTGTGTGGGGACAACTGCCATGGCAGAGCCAGAGGTACCGTGCAACCTCTCGTGGTCAAGAGTTCTGCTTTGCAGATGAGCTCATGCTGATACAAGGGTTGATATTTGTCCTCACTTGCCTTTTGAGCCACATAGTGAGATTTTTTTTTTTTTTTTTTTTTTTTTTTCTGAGCTTAAAGATGCTTATAATTGATTTCAGTTATCAGGTTTATTCCATGCCAAATTTGCACTGAGCCTTTAAAATCCGAAGCGGTTGCGGTTACTAACCAAGAAATCCAAGGAAACAATTTCATACCAAGTGTTGAAAGCAGAACCTGGGTCTCAGAAGGGAATTTGCTTGCATTATACCACTACTCCTTTCTTAATGGTTCTTCTGTAGCACTGTGGTTAATGCTGGAAGGATCTCAGTGTTTGGGTACTTCCAGCTTCAGCTGTATGCTTTAAATTTCTCCAGTCTGCTAAGCTGATTTAAAAGTTCAAGCAGCAGCAAACATGTCTGTTCATACAAGCTGTCTAGAAGGAAGGAATTGCTGAACATTAATTTAGGTTCTCCCTTTTTTCTGGATTTGATTACCTCATCAAAGCCAAACTTTTATTCTGTGTTTTCTGGGTGCCTCTGTATAACAACGTGCATGACTTTTTCAAAAGTGCTTACTATATGGCAGTTAAAATCAATGGGCACTGTAGACCCTTAATAACTTGTGATATTTAGTCAGTAATTTAGGTGCCTTCATTTCCTGACCTGTAAAATAGATGAGTTATTAAGGTATTGCAATGATCAACTGATTCTGTTCAAGCAGCTGTAAAAGATGCAGGGAGGAAGAACGAGATGGAAACTCTAAGTCATTGCTGTGTGGGGAATCAAACCTTACCAACAGCCTTTTTTTCCCTGAAATCCTGATCTACATTAGAGGGCTTGTAGACCTCCTGAGACTTGAACTCCTTGTGCTTCATCAGCTCCCTGTGTGAGTTTGTCCCAGATTTGTTGCTGCTGGGCTCCCCGTGGTGCTCCCCGAGCATCTGGGCAGACCCTGCAGCTCTGCTTCCATTCAGGCACTTCCAGTGTGAGTCCTTTGGAAACAAAGCTGATACCTCTGGGTCTTTTATTTGCATCACCCTCAAACCTACCAAAAAGTTCAAAGCAGTGGGACATTGCTCCACCATCCCGTTGGGGTTGTTAATTCTAAGGCAGCCTCCAGCACACATCCTCTCTAGTCCTTAATTTTCCTGTGCAGCTCTGCATTGTCAGTGATCAGCAAAAATTTAATGAAATGCTTTTCTGTTCAGGGTTCCTTAGAGGTTCTAATGGATACCTGTTGGAATTCCTTCCCTGTTAGGTGATAAAATGCAAGGTTTTCCAGCATGTGATCCCTCTGGGACAATAAGTAAGGGGAACAAGTAGGGCTGTGCAGTGTTTTGCCTGTGTAGGTAGTAAAAACTTGCTGTGCTACTTGAATATGGTAATTCTCTATGAATTGTTAATGAATGCCACATTATAACCTATATATCAGAAAACTAACAGTGAGGAATAATAAAATATAAAGATACTCCCTTTAAGTCTTACATTTAGTCATTGAAATAAAAAAATTCCGTTAAATAAAAAAGAACACATAAATTTTACTTTACTCTTTCGGGGAAGAGCATTGAGTGTTACCTTTTTTGCATGTGTAGATTTATCCACATTTTGAACAGCAGGCTGCAGTGAAGCTGTCCTTGGTTTGCTGCTGTATCTGATGCCTAAGGAAGTGCAGACACTTGAAAATTGCAGAGAAAAATAAGCACTGGATGAATGTGCGCAGAAGTGATCAGAGACTTTTATTTTAAATACATGGAATGTGATGAGCATTCCTTCACTACATGGATTTCCTTTCTCATTTTG
This sequence comes from Manacus vitellinus, assembly GCF_001715985.3. Lineage (NCBI taxonomy): Eukaryota > Metazoa > Chordata > Aves > Passeriformes > Pipridae > Manacus > Manacus vitellinus. The sequence continues at coordinate 7,638,970 of NW_021940460.1, forward strand.
CCTTTTTCTGTGGGTTGGCTATTTTTTTTCCTCAGATAGATGTGTGTTAACTCTTCAGTGTTCTTCTCAGAAATGACAGAAATACTGAAAAATGCTGGCACATCTTGCAGACTCTTACTTTTGAAACAGGCAGTTTCCTAATTCTATTTTTGACTGTCTTAGTGGCTGTTCCCTTGGAAATGTTAAAGTTGTTGTCTGGTCTTCTGAAATTTTGGCAATAGGCACCAGAAGAAGCTGTTTTTCTTGTCTCCTATAGCACTTCATGTTCCATAAAACATATCTGCCTTTCCCCCCCCAGTTTATTTAATCTACTCTTTTCCAGCAACAAATATTTTCTCTGGTGGCAGGTCAAAGCTGGTGGCCAGGCTGAGCCCCTCAGGTGTAGGAGTGGGAACATGAAACTGTGAGAAGTCTCTTAAGAACAGGGAAATAAAAATAAATCCGAGTTCTTCGAGTCAGCACACACAGATTTCTTGTGCTGGTGGAGCCTTTTTGGCAGCAGTTGCAGGAGTTCAACTCGTTGCATCCACCCACTTGATCAGCATCATCTTGTTGACTGAACAGCAGTTGTTTTTGTCAAAATGGAAAGTGGTGCCCCATGATTCATCCTGCAAATGTCCACTAACGGCTTCAACTTCCCGACATCTGCACTGCAACTGAGAAAACAGAGAAGTTTGTATCAGTTATGTCCAAAAAGGAGGAAAGCAGTGAGTAAATGCTGTCCCAAAGCCATGGCCTGACTCCACTAATACCCACTGTCTGATGCAGACTTTCCTTTGTAATTACTTCTGGGTTTATAACTCCAGACAAGAGTGTTCCAAGCCTTATAACTGAATTAGAGACTTGCTTTAGAAAGACATTGTTATTGACATAATGGCCTTGTTTATGGAATTTCTATCCTTTGTAATTTTGTTTCATGCACAAAAGCAGTTAAATATGGCATAAATATCTGTAAATGCAAAGATATTTAAAATCTTGTTCCTTGTGCAGGCCTTTTTTTCCACACTGTTCATTTGCCTCTCAAATGAGCTGTGCCACTCAAAATTCTGCCCTTTGCCCATTTCATTAAGTTGTCTCATCTGTATTTGTTCTTGTGAAATTGCACAGGTAATGCAGTTTGCAACATAAAGCCTTTAAATTCCTCAAATGCAGTATTTTAGAGGTGTATTGATTAATGAGGCTTGATCTTACTCTCCCATACCTCGTTGCAGAATTGTGGGAGCGAGTGGATTGAGCAGAATGCAAGCAATATGTTCACTGTTACTTCGTCTGTCAGCCGAATTCACCAGCTGGGTGAGAACCTGGCAGATACTTTAAAAAAGTTTGTATTGCTACTTGAAATTGTTTTCTCACCCTGGCTGTGTGAAAGTAATTATGGTTCAGGCCCTGGACAGGCCACGGGCTTTCCTGATGAGCCTGGCAACTCATTTGAGCTGTTTATTTTCTGGGCTGTTTGTTCATTAAACAGAAAGGCAGTTTTTCAATTCAGAAGGTTTTGTGCTGAATAAATCTTTGGTCTAAGTAAAGAGATCAGATAATTATAGCCATAAGTGCTACCAGAAAACCTCTAAATAAACAAATATACTGTCTGGTCTTCTTGGGTTTGGGGAAATTCTCCACCGCTATTCCGGGCTGTCTACCCAAACTGAGCTATGTAAATGCTGTGACTGTCTCCTTATGCCCAAGCATTTCATTTTTAGGTTTGGGTCAAGTTATATTTATCAAATCTAGCAAAAATATATTTGAGTGAGAAATACAGTAGCTCATCCTCCCTCTCCACTCCCCTCCTTTCAGTTCTTTATTTCTCTTGGCCAAAGGACAGGAAACCCTCTGGAGCTGCCAAGGCTGCTGTCCCTCTGAGCCCATCCCAACTCACCAGCAGTGGCAGAGGCACCCTGCTGCAGTCCAAGAAGTGGTTTTTCCTTCAGACAAAGAAGCTTTTCAGCAAGGTTTCTGCAACTGATGTCCCTCCTGTTTGTGAGTTCTGTGTCCAGGCACCTGCAGTTGTTTGCCCCCGAGCCAGTGTCTTTCAGCTGCATCAGTTCAGTTTGGAAGGTGGTCCAGAATCCCAGCAGAGGGAGTGACTTGCAGTCTCTGCACCACCTAAGTGACCTCATTGCCTATGCATGTGTTAGGGAATGTAGGGTCACTTCCTCAGGGAGGAGAAACACAGGGCGTGCAGATCAAGTATCTACAAGAACTTCCTCCTTATCTGAGCTGAGAATAATCTCAAAACCTCTACATGTTAAATGTGTAAAAATACAGAATGGGTAAGTTCTACAGTCTGGCCTGGGGTACTGAGGAAGCTGGCAAAGTAGGCTGGATAGAAGGATTGGTGCTTTAGATGTTGGCAAACTTGGAATAGCACCTGGTTGAATGTTCAGGGACTAATAACTAGTAATGTTTGCTTGAGACCTGCCAGACATAGAGAGAAATAAATCATGGTGTGCTCTGTTTCTTGTTCTGGTGTTTTGAGATCTGAAGGCAAGAGTTCCTTACTCTTAAGAATATCAGAAAGTTGGATCCCAAATCTGTAATCTTCAGAGGGGATTTGGCTTGGCCTCAGTCTTAAGGTTTGGTTACTCTGGGATAATAGGAGTAGTGCCAATGCTGAACTGAAACATAAATTTACTCTTGGCATAACATTAACTCCCTTCAGGCCCCTTTGGCACCCAGAATAAGGAGCTCCAGGGGATGAGGTAAGGTTGGACTATTCAGATCCAGCAACACTTTTTTAATATTGTAAATCTTCCGTGTTTCTCTACTAGAGGTTACTACTGTCACATCAACATGGTTTATATACCAGATTCATGCTGCTGAGAGAGATCCCTCTCTCCAATTCAGGACAGAATTCCTGATCTGTAGTCACAGTCTGTGAATGTATTTGGTCAGAGACACCAGAGTGTGACCAGTCCCCTCTCTGGGCAGTCGGACAAAGAGCCCAGTTCTAAACACTTTAGGTTTCTGTCCTTGAAATTTGGATTTGATTTATCTTTGCATCCCCTCTGTCTCCTTCAACTTGATACCATCTTTGCCTTCTTTAACTCTCTTAAGATCTCTGGCCTTTTTCTTCCTGTTTTCAAACACTTAATTCTCTTCAGAAATCTTAAGAAAGAGGAATGTTCTTGAGTATTGTTCACTCCTGTCCCTTATTTGCTCTCTTCTGAATAAAGAACAGGTTGACCCTTTTTGGATAGCTCAGAGAAGTCACTCAAGACTGATTCTAGTTACTTGTGTAAAAGCTTCTGTCTTAATGTATCTTCCTTCCCTGCACACACACATACACACACTTTTCCACTTTTTTGAGGGAAATGTTGTAAGGTGTCCTGGCCCTGATTGCTGGCACTCTGGGGGAGAGATTATTATTGTGGAATATAAAAGCCTCTGGAAGCTGCTTGTGTGTTTTCCTCTGAAAAATGCCTTCTCTCTGTGCCACCTCCTTGCCCTTCCTCCCCGGGTGTGTGCTGCATGTTTTTGCTTGATTGGATCCCTCAGCCCAGCCTGGGGTTTGTGCTCTGCCCAGTGTCCAGCTCTGCCCTTGGCATGACGGGATCCCCAAAGAAAACTCCTCATCTGCTGTCAGGATTGAAGCATCTCAGGGCTTTGTACGCAGGAGACAAATTACTTTCTTGCATAAATCCTCCTTGCTTTGATGAAAATGTAATATTTGTCATTCCCCTGAGTAAGCAAGTGTGCATATGTGTGTGTGTGTGTGCTGAGTGCCGAGGCGCCGGTGCAGCCAGCCTGCTTCCGTATGTGAATCATTTCTCAAGCAGCTCTCTGGGTCTCACTGCAATGTGGTTTTCCTCTCAGGGAAGCACTCAAGCTCTGAATTTTCAGTCTGGCTTGCACATGCTGTCAGAAGCTAGTGGGAGACAGTTTTCTTTTTAATGCAGAAAAGAGGACAAGCTTTTACTGTAAGTATTTTAATTTTTTTTTATTTTTTTTTTAAGTGGGAACTGTATTATGTCTAGAAGGACTCTTGGGTCAGTGATGTGTTCTTGGAGTGAAGGGACCTGCTTTGCTCAACAACACTTTTTTCATAGTATCTCAGTCTAAAACTAAATTGAATCAAAAAATGTACGGTGTAAACAGTCAGTGTTAGCTGAAAATGAGATGGGGGGGGTGAAAGCCATTACAACCACAAGAAAAAATCCCTCCATGAGAGGTGGCTACTGTATTTCACTGCTGCTCAGCCACACAGATTTAGTGACAGAAGGGTTGAAGCTGTTTCTCTGCCTGTTTCTACTTTCTCCTCTGGCAATTTACGGTCCTTCTCAGACAGTTAAGTGAAGCAGCAGCACGAGCAGACTCTCCTGTGGTGCTGCATGTGCACATAGTCCAGTCAGGAAAGGGCAGAAAGGAATAAGCTGCCAAGTGAATGGGTTTGGCAGCTCGTGCCTCTGCAGGGGGTCAGTGAAGCCCTGGGGAGCACAGGTACCCTCTCACAGCACCAGGGCAAAGACCTGCTCGGGTTCTCAGCAGGACCCTTCAATTACAGCAGTTTAACAGTTGTCCTTAAAATTGTGCTGTGGACTGAAGCTTGATCATAATAACAATTGTAATAATAGCAGCATTTATATAGCAGGTAATATGGCAAAGTTGTAGAGATGTTAATTAAGCCCTGTATGTGTAGCAGTAAAGGACTACTGGTAGAACTGGTTTGAAAACAGGGATTCCCTACCCCTTTCTCTGGTACACAGTCTAACTTCTACATGTCCCCTACTAATCCTTTCTGTTTTGGATGATTCTCTTTCTAAATTATAAAGTGTTCTCTGCCCCTGTAACCTCAGCAGGAGAGAGGATACTTGATTTACTGAAATGCTGTTCTTTGCACAATTTGACAGGTAACTAACACACCAATCCCCCATCCTAACATGCACAGAGGCAGGTGCTACCCCTTCCCTTTCTTGTTCAGTTTAAACCAATTTCATTGTGTTATTTAGCCCACCAAGGTGGGTCATTCAGTCCACCACTGGTCACCAAGAGTCACAGTTGTAAACTGTTGATGCTGTTTCTTAAATCTGTTCTGTTCCTGTTCGTTATGAATATTTTTAAAATGCAGAAGTCCTCTGGTTTCTCCTGCAGCTCTGGGGTTGTGTCCTCATCTCTGCAAAGAGCCCTTGCTGTTGTGGGTTCACACTGTCACTCATAGAAACGCTCAGAAGTTCCCAGTTTATTAACTTCAAGTGAGCTGTTCTGCACTTTAATGGAAGATAAATATCTCCTCAAGGGATAGCTTCTGGATCTCAATTATTCCTCTGCATTGTGATGGATGGAAAGCAGGAGCCAGGGAAACATCCCAGCATGTGGCAATCTGTGAGGCTGCTCACTTGCTGCTGTGGAACAGATGTTGATTTCTCTCATTTCTACTTTTTTTTTCTGTGGGGTTCCTTTCTAAGACAAATGAGTGAGTGTATCTTCATAAATATTCTGTTTAGTGAACAATTATTATCCCATTTTTACAAATGGAAAAACTAAAGCATAGGAAGATTACATGGCTGAGGGGGGACTATAACCTTGTGCTGAAGCTGAGGGTAGAATCAGGTGGAGTTCCAAGAGAACATGTTGCCTGCAATATCATCCCTCTGTGCTTTGAGGGGACAGGGAAGGTGCCAGTCTGTGCAGGTACCAGTCAGGATAATCATGTAGCCACATGCTGGGCATCTCTGCCCTTCCAAAAAACACCATCATTCCTTTTCTTCCTTCTAGATGGATCTACCCTCTCTACTACAGAAAAAAAATGTAATGACAGGTAATTATTAGGCAAACCACTTGTAATTATTCTTAATTTCTTCAGCAATTATGTAGCTCTTGCTCTATCTGAAATGAAACCTTCTTTTCTTCCTTCTTGTGGCTTGGCAAAACATGAAGTGACCATATGTGTCACTTGCTTTGTACTGTGTTCACTGGGACAGTAGTTCAAAGAAACTGGATTAATGAGCAATAGCTGCCTTGAAATGGTTCTAAAATGTTTTGTTCTCAACCTGCAGTATATTGAACATAAATTAAACCCATCTATTTGGGACAGAGTCATATTGGGGAAAGCCCTGAGTGACCTAATTCTTTATAACACTTACAGCATGCTTGTAACTTCAAAAAGGGAGTTTGGAATCAATGCATCATTTTTAGCCTTTCCTGAATCTTTCCTTTGATTTCAGTCTCCAAAGGGTGGATTTTAGCACTGTGTAAACTGATACATTTTCCCTGCCTGCCATACATCAAAGTACTACAACTCAAAAAATGCATTCTCCGAATTCTGTGGCGTGGAATCACTTCCTGGATATACTTTTGATGTGATTTGATAAAATTTGGGATTCCTTGCAGAACCTCTGTATATTCATTCCACCACCAGATGCTTTCATGTGCCCTTTCCCAGTATGAGGATGTGCTGCCCCTGCCTGTCTTTCTACAAATGCCTGTTGCCACCCAACCCTTCCAGTTGTGTTCTTCCTTGTGTGCATCCATCAGGAATGTGATGAACATGATTCAGAATTGCCACATCGTTGCTAATGTGTAGAAAATTACAGATAGCTTGGGATTTTTGTCTCATTATCCTCCTGTTTATAAGATCAGGGGTCATTAGGAGGTGGTGGCATAGTTTCTCTTCTGAGCTGTGTAGTGGTGAGTGGTTAGATAATCAGTGTGAGGAAGGAGGAGGAGGAGGAGGTTGAGAATCCGTGTTCAAACAGTGTAATTTAAACTACAGGAAGAGCATGTTCCCAGACATCTCCAAGAGCAGCTTTGGCTTGGGTTTCAAGCATTGGTCACTGGGCTGATGACAGTTTCAGAGAAGTAGCAAAGAGATCTGTATTTTCCTGTCTTATAAATAGCCAGTAGTGTGGACCAAAGACAAGAGCAATGCAGCTAAATCCATTCTTTGTCCATTTGCACACATGGGGATCTTGTTGTAATTTCTGCATTTTTCTCATGTGACCGAACTGTGAGTGAAAGACTGACAAATGCAAAACCCCAGGGAGAACTTCTGTGGAGGAGGACAGGCAGGAGGTTTTTGCACTGCTCTCCGTGTCTGGAAAATTCACCAATGACTCTAATGGTTGCTGTGGGAAGAGGATTTTATTTTGAGCAGTGTTGAGACAGGGGGTTTTGCAGTTGCTGACCTGGCCTCTGGCAGTTTGGGATGGACTGGAAACCTGTCACGTGTGGCCAGCTGGGACTGTCCTCACTTTGGCCATCTCTGATGGAGTTTACACATCCTTGTAACCTTTCAGTACATTTGTATACTACTTAATAAATACCAATTTTAGAGATTTATCAAACACACACTGAAGAAATAAGCAAGAAAAGCCTTACCACAAAATGTGAGCCTGTCTCTTACCAACCTAACCACAGATAAAGTAACTTTGTCTTTGGGAGATTCCAAGGGAGTTTCCATTATCTGTGTGTTTCCACCTGGTACCATGGGGGCAAGGACAGGAACTGGTTCTGCAGGAGCTCATTATACAGTAGAGGTAGAGCCATGTGCCCTGTGAAGACAATTCTCATCTGATGCCACATTTAACGTGCTCTTTTGAGGTTTGAGAGTTCTACAGAAGCACAACTAAAGCAAAAAGGCGAAGCAAACTACAACCCAAAAGAGTAACTTTCATGTGAGGATACAACCTTCAGGCAGCCTTAGCACAGTGAAGATTTTGAAGACAGGACTCTTTAGCTGTATTAGAGCCACTGATGGTCAAATCCTGGGACTGGTATTTGGTTTGTATTTTCCCAGTGACTAGAGGGGTGACCTTGGGCATGTACGTGTCTTAATTTCTGTGTGGTTGTTTTGTATCTAAAATTTATCAACATTTTTCACTCCTTGCAAAATCACGTGGATTCTACAGCTGCTTTGCTGTATTATTAGAGCACCTTTTTTTTTTCACTCTTAAAAGTTAAAAAATAATAATAACCCCTCTAAAACCACCTTAGCTTGAGGCATGCATAAAACCAGCAGAATCTGCCCTGCTGTCTGGACATGAAAATTTCCAAGTGATGTCTTGTCTCCTGGTACTCCACCAGCAAACCATGAAAATTCAGCTGCAAATGAGATTGGAAAGGAGGTCTGCTGAGGTAGAACCTGAGGAAACTGCTCCGTGTTTGGGGTCAGGTTTGTGATTGATTCCCTTTCTTTGCACAGCAAAAGCAAGAGAAGCCTTAGAGATGAGGTTCTGGGAAATGGGTATTTTTTTTTCCTCTGTTTGAGTTGTGTTTGGGTGGAGGAAGGTGGTCTGGCTTGTTTGTTTGAGGTTTTTTTGTGGGTTTTTTAATCTAATTTTAATGAAAACTAAGCTTTGTACCAGCAAAAATCCAGCAAGTGTCTCTGCTTGGAGGAGCAATGGAGGAAGGTTGTACTGAGAGCCTCAAAGACACTAAAAGCAAGGTAATAGAAATTAGAGAAAAGGGAGGGTGGATAGCTACAGAAATATTTCACACTGGGGTGAAAGGAGCAGATGTATGAGGAAAGCTGCTAGAGATGACCAAAAGAATAAACAGTTTGTTTTTATTTGTTAGCCTGATCTTATTTCCAACTGGATTTTTATCCGTGCCATCTCTCTGCAAGTTACCAATGACTGTATTTGGACTATCAGCTTCCCTGGTTTGATTCCTAATATCAGTTAAGAAATCAAGATGAGTCATATGGAAGCATCTGTCAGGCCTAAAAATTGTTGTTTAAAGTTAATTGATGTGAAAGGCAGAAGAGAATTCTATTTTAGCCCAGCTGTCTCTCCTGCCACAGAGCTTCCTACGTGCCGCCAGAAAATGCTTTACAGTTTACTGAACTTGTTAGATATTTCTATGTTCCAGTTGATAGTTTGTCTGAAAATAGCAGAAGTTGATTAGAAGGAAAATCATATAAGCATGATGCAGATTTTACATTAAAAAAAAAAAAATCGTGCTTTGATTTCAAAAAGTGTGATAAAGCTTCTGGAAGGGTCTGACCTTTTGCTGGAATGAAAAGTAACTGAATTACAGGAAAGTGGCACAGGGGACTGTGGGGTTTAACCCACCAAAGTCAGACTCCTGTCCTTTGAGGGTCTTGGCTGCAAAGTTGGTCCTTCTGGCCTCATTCTTCAGAAGTGCTGGGCATCCCCAGCTCTCTGTGAACCTGCCATCTGGCACATCCCTCTCCAGATTTAGTAATGGCTTTTCTTACTTCTCTCTTCCATTCATGTTCCCCAGGCAGCTTTGCTGCGTGGCTCTGCTGTAGTTTGGCTGTTCTGTTCTCACACACAGACATGGACACCAAACCTGAGTTGTGTAAAGGATGTGGGGTACACATAACTTCCATCTCTAGCCCCTCAAAAGGGCTTTTGCTATGTAATTTAGTTTCTGCAGATATACTAATGATTTTTATTTATTTAATAGTGTAACTCCTAAGGTTTCTTGACTGTGAAATAACATTGCTCATCATCACTCAAATCAACCTGTCTGTTCCTTTTAGTTATTCAGAATAAAATAGCCTTTAATAGTCAGCAGAATGTGTGTCCTGTAAGTTTGTTCTACAGAACTGGTGAATTCCTCCTTTGATGGACAGCCAAGTCTAAAGATCCCACAGACCTGGTGTTGTTTCTGCTGATGCTGCCTGCCTGTGAGTTAGGATAAAGTCTTAATCCAGGTTTTCTAGCCATAAAATGGGGATTATTCTAGACTGGTTCCAAAAACTTTTATTAATAAATGCATGTAGACTGATTAATAAAGAAATGTCTAGGTTCCCAGTCTTTAATAGAACAGTAAAATTTCAAGTAAAATGGACTGTAAAACTTCTGCCAACTGCCAAAATAGTCCACATTAAAATATTCCAAACACCCTTTAAAAATACCAGTAAGAAAGATGAACTGCAGAGCATGGCTTGAATTTTTAAACACTGATGGCTGCAGGGAATTCAGAGGATTACTGAGAGAAAAAGCTCTGTCAGGACCAGCTTTACATTTTGGTAAACCCTCTGATTATCTCATTTGCAGCACCTGTTTCAGAGGAGAGGGGTTATTCAGACACCACTTTTGAGTGTAAAAGATTTAGAAAAACCCCAGAAAAACTCTGCAGTTTGGAAGTGAGTGGCAATAGAACTGATTTTGCTGCTCTGAAGCAACATGTTGCTGTGAGCCATCATTTATTTCAGCCTGGAGTTGCTTCCTCGTGTTTTCAGAGCACAGCTCCAAGTGGGGAATGCCACAGGGATTTAATTGTGGCCAGGTAATGATTGTGACCTGCTCTGGCTGATGCCAGAGAAAGACTTTTTGAATCTCAGGATTCTGTTTGCTTCCTAAGGAAAAATTCCCTGTGAAATGGGAAGAAATGAAAAATAAAATCTCAGAGGTCCAGGTGTTGCTTGGAGTGAGTCCTTTTCCGTGAGAGTGGACAGGAATGTGTCTCATCTGAAACCTCTTGTGACAGAATGGCTGTAAAACCAGTGATTTTTGTCCCTCTATTTGCAGAAGCAGCTTGGTTGTGTCCCTTGTGGAAAGATGCTTCTCTTTCAAGTTTCTCTCTGGGTAGCCTGGAGATAAATCATAATCCCTCTGTGGCCCTTGGGGAAGGAAATGCTGATATTTAGTTAAAATACAGTAGAGTTACTTCTAAGACAAGTAGATAAGAGCTGTATCTGATGTTTTTAATGTAATCTGCTATAAGCTGTCCCTGTGTGTGCTGTTTCTACACCAGGATTAGAGAAACCCCTTTGCCAGCGTTGGGTTTCCCAATTACTAAGTGGCTGCAGCCATTTGGGGTATCTAAGTTGTATTTTGGTTGCCAGTTCCCTGTTACTTAACCTGCCAGGAGCCTTTTCATAATGCTGAACTTGTGGGTTTCCCGTTGTCCCAACTGCTCACCACTTCCATGGAGCTTTTTTTGTTTTGTGTGTTTTACTCTAAAGGAATAAATTGAATTTGGAGGAGAGGGAAAGCTGATGTTGACTCTGAGAATGGGTTTCCCGCTCTCATCAAAGAGCAGCAGGACTTTTTTTTGCCCTTTTTTTTTTTTTTTTGGAAGTAGTTTTATTTAGTACTACTCCTGAAGCAGTACTTCTAATAACTCAAATATGTGTCACCTACTTAGGAATGAAAGCAGCTTAGGATGTGTGCAACCTGGCTTGATTCTTTGAAGTACGTATAAGGCCTGTGGAAAGTCTTGGAATCCCACTTCAGAGATGGAAATCTTTATCTACAAGGCAAATTCAGCTTAGCCAAATACCTGAGAAGTCTTACCTCCATCTTTTACAAATGCCAGTTCTCACAGAAATACATAGGAAACTAATAATAAACACCAGTAAATCCAGGTATTTCTTCTCAATTTTAGTTTCATCTGCTTGGTGTAGTAAAATATTATTAAATCCACATGGCACATAATTCAGGTATTTTTTACATGAAAAAGCCAGTTTACCTCAGGCTACTGGCTGGATTTCTTGAGTTGTGGTTTGCTTTTTTTTTTTTTTTTTAAGAACCTATTTCTTCTGCTTCTAACATCATGGTCTAATGAGCATATCACTCCACTGCAACTTTAAGATGCTATGGATGACTCAAAATTAAATTCTTTTGGATACCAAGAAAGCATCTGTACAGCTTAAGGCAGGAAAATATGAGGTATAGTTATGAAGAAATCCAGAGGGTATAACAAAGCAAAATGCATGAGCAACCACTGGATCTGAAAAAAAAAAACCAAAATCTGCATAATTTGGAGATCTAATCAGGAAGAGAATTTGCTTGTGTAGTTGCTTGCTCACCCATATAAATACAGTGGATGTTAAAAGCCAGTTAAAAAGATGAAAAGCCTATTAAATGATAGGTTTTTAAATACTGTAAAGCAGCAGAGTTTGCTAGGGTGGCTGGTGAGCTGTGGGAACACTAAACATTATTATCTATTGTAGAAGAGTTTACGTATCTGCCAGGGCTTTAAAAGAGCCGAGTGATCAGCATAATCACCAACAAAGACTCTAAGGAGATCAGGGGATGGCTCCACGCTGGATGTGTTAAGAATTTTAATGGAGTAATGACTATACTTAGCAATAACTACCAACTTTTTTATTTCTTTATTTAGGAGCTGAGAGGTTATTGCTGTGGAGAGAGGAGACAGCCCCCCCTGTGAGAGGCACCAAGGACAAATAGAGGGAATGTCATTGCTGGCTTTGTTCTCAGTAAAGCAGCAGCAGAGCTCTTGACATCCCCTTCTGCCTCTGTGCAGAATCGCTCCCTGGCACCTGCACGGGGCTGGCACTGCCAAACACACCTTGGCCCCAGACAGGTTTGTGTCCTGGGACTTCAAGGACTGTTCTCATCTGTGAAAGGGAAATGAAGCACAAAGCAAATTAGGAGATGTAAAACGTGACCAAAGCCCTCCTGCTGACTCAGCCAGGAATTAACTGTTCCAGCCTCTCCATGGAAGGGTTCACTGCCCAAGCCCCCACCAGCCCAGCTGGACTCCTCCTGTGAGCACTGGGCTGATCTGTGCAGATATTCTGGTTACCTGTTTAACAGCCAAGAAGCAGGTTGGCCTCTGCCTACACGAGACTGATCCACAGCTACATCCTGTGTCTATTTTGGAAAATGAGGAAAAGTGTTGCTCATCCTGAAGTGGAGGAGGGCAGGAGTTATCAAGCAATCTCCCCTCCCTCCCACTCCCAGCCCAGCAGGCTGCTGGGACTTTAAAAAAATATCCATATAATTCTTTTATTCCGCTCGTGGTTTGGATTGGGCGACGGCTGGTGAAAATTTATGGCTTTAGATCTCCAGGAGTTGAGGGAGCTGTTTAATTGGCAGCTGTCAGCCTGCTGAGAGAAACAGGCTAGTTGTTCCTGCTGGCACATGAAATGTGTTCAGCTATATCCAAAAAAAGGAAATTGCATCTATTTGCTGATTCCTGGCAGGATTTCTCTCTTGCATAAGCACATCTCTGAGGAATAGTGGATCTGGATCTTTGTTTGCAAGGAAGTTGATTATTTTTTACCATGTTTTGTAAATCTTAGTATTGTGAAACATCTTTTTATCACTGTGGCAACATCAGCTGCTGCTTCTCTAGAAGACTCTGATAAGTTACAGATTCTATATTTTCCATCTAACTGAGGAAACTTGCTTCTCATGTGACTTTTAAATAGTGAGTATTCACTCAGTTGAAGATGCTGGATCTAACAGTAAAAGAAATAATTTTCTCTTTATCCCAAGGTTGTTTTCAATTGCTGTGGACTTCAGTGTTCTCACTCTTTCATTGTGCTTCAGCATTCTCAGGTGTTCTGCTGTGCCTGATAGAAGTCTCTGACTTAGACAGTCACAACAAAAGTCAGTGTTCCTTCTGTGGTGCTTCATGTTATCAGCTGGTTTGAAAAATATAAGTGGCTGCAGCCTGCTCTGAAGGACTCTCTAGGCTGAGTTTTGGTGTGGTTAAGGGGGGGAATCAAGTTTAGCACAACCTTTTCAGCTCTTCAAACTGGTGCCAGATATCTCAGTTGCTCTCTTTCAGGTAACAGAAAGACAACTTATATTTTTGTGTGAATGTATATATATTTTTAATATATATATAAACTCTTTTTTTTTTTCAGGGTCTGTAGACTGAGTTATTTGGGAAGAAAATGAAGAGCAGTGCCAGGCCTTGGAGTGCAATGGCAAAGCAAGGGAGCCATGGGATTGACAGAGGAAAATCTCTTTGCACCACCTCAACAGGAATGAAGACATCCAAGTCCTCCACTTCCCTGGCCTTTGAATCTCGGCTCAGCAAGGTACTGACCCCCAGGGGCTGGGCAAGCATTCCAGCCCTGTCCCAGGTTAAAGCTTAGGTTTAGTCCTGGAATAATACACCCTGAGACTTGGAGTGAGCTCAACTGCTTTATCAAGTGTAGGGAGATCACAATTATGTTGTGTAGTAGACTAATGCCCGTTTCTGGAAGTATTTTGCATGTGATGGGGAGGACACTGTATCTCCACACTCTGTGTGAGGGAATTGCCTAAACTTTGAAGACAGAGAAAGATAAAAGGCAAATTCTTAGTTCAGCTGCTGGTTACACGTGTAAAGAAATTCAAAGAGATTTATTAATGAATTTCCAGAATTCCTAAAAACCTGTGCCTCTCCCTGCAAGGCAAAATATATTAACAAAAGTTGTTACTTGCAATGGAACAGATGTTTTTTTTATGAATCGTATCTTTCTGTACAAATATATTTTAAAATATACTTCTGGTAAAGTAATGTTTTCAAGAAAATGCAGTAATACACCTGAAATGCTGCTGCATCTCTACCTTTGCAGCCAGCAAACAGAAATAACCTGGTCAGATAAATAGCAATAAATACGGATAAATACAGACCGAAGTACCAGTAATGAAAATAGACCACAGGTTTCCTGCTTAAAACTGTTTCCAGTAGTAAAATTTAGTGAACAATATGTACCAGGGTACAGTATTTTAATTGAGAGGAGCTGTAAACTGCATTAATTGTCACAGTTTCTTGAGCAAAGGATTAATTTATTTAACTTGCTGTGTAGACTCCTAAATGCATTTATCAATTGGATATTTCAGTCCAGAGCTCCAGGCAGGTTCTGTCCAGCACAGAAGTATGTGCTGTGTGGCTAAGACACACATCTCTGAAGGAGTGCTACTGAAGAGACTAATCAGGAAATCTGATATGATTAATTTGTTCAATTTAGTGTTAAATGTAGAGAGATTTCTTCCTAATGACTGCTAATACCTTCAAATTGTTGTTCGTCTGCAAATGCAAGATCAAAATGGTTTCCTCGAGGAAAGGGAATAGAAAAGGCACCATAGTTGGTGCTGTAGGAGAGGACACATTGAAGAAATTATTTTAGAGAAACTGCAGAAGTCTCTGAAGGTCAGAGAGTCAGGTTGTTCCATTCTCCTCCTAAGAGTGAGCTGACAAAACCTCGGCCAGGAGGCAAAACGTTCCCTGTTTGGTATCCTGGAGCACATCAACACTTCAGTGATGGAAACTTATGTGCTCACAGGGTCCAGGAAACCACAGGCTCTGAGTCAAAGGAACAGATGAAAGGGGAAAAGAATTGGAGTTGAGAGATTTCATTTTGCTGAAGCGTTTCACATTCAGGAACCACTTAAACAGGGACAGTGCTTGTTGTGTGCTCTCTTTGCTTTTAACCAGAGCAGGGGTTTTCAGCCTGTGCTTCAGGGACCCCCTGGGTGTCACTGGACAGCTTCAAAGGAAGTGGGTTTTCATTTGTGGAAACAGCTTGGGGGTCCACAAACTGAAAAGGATAGGAAAATGTACTGCTCTAGGGAGACTCTCCAAAGCTTTGGTCTTAAAATGCTTAAAGTATTTTTCCCGAAATTAATTAGAGGCTGGGAAGTCAGCTGAGATAAAAAAAGTTCTGAGATAAACTATTACTTGCTGAAGCAACATAATTTCAGTGTTTCTGTTTGAATCTTACCTTCCTGGTGCTTGTGTTGCATGGGTTCCTTGAGCAGGCACTTAGAGTAGTCTTGCATTACCAGAAATCTCTTCCCAAAAAAGACCACACAGCAGCAATGGTCCGTTGTATTCTCATGTACAATAAAGCTGGGTAAGTTATAGTGATATCTGCTGATATATTTTTTTTAATAATACTGTAAAATACCCTGTAAATCAAATAGGCTTCTTCTGAGCCTATGAAAGTAATCAGTATTAATCTTTAGAATTCTGCAACTTATCCGTTCTGAAAACCAATGGATTTTTTATTTTTGCTCTGAATTATTTCCTTAATGAAAGGAAATGAGAAAAAAATCATTTCTTGTGAGCAGACTTTTCCATTTCTCTTCTACTGAGTCCTTCAGTCCCCAGTAGAACAAACAGTATTAGGTCCTGCCATGAGATCATCAGGCATCTTTGCTCATGACTTTTCAGTAAACAATGAGGTAAAGAGCTGCAATTGTCATGTGTAAGATAATGGGTTTCCAACTGGGAATTGCATTAGATCTTGCTCTTGTGTTTTATCATAAGCCTGAGCTTCTCAGCTAATTGATTTTTTTCAGATTTCAGCTTGGTCTCCCACCTGTTCTTTGCTCTGTCACCTAGTTTATGGTGCCACGAAGTTTGGTGACTCCTGTTTGTCAAACGCAGAAGGAACTGGCAGTTGCTTGTTGGAATAGCTCAGAAGTCTCTTCAGAGGATCTAAAGTCACTCTTGGGGCAAAACTTTGTGAACCAGCAGATCCCTTCAGGATTTTTTTTTTTTTTGATAGATAGATTAAGGACCAGTTATTTGCTGCTTTGCCATAGTGTGTCAGGCTCTATAACTGGCACTTCTCTGCACAGGCCCAAGTACCCAACTCAACATAAACCAGTGAGGAACTTTGATGAATGCTGTTCAGAGTGAGATCTGAGAAGGCAGAGCTGCCCAATAAACTACTCCTGTAAATTATTTTCTCCTTGTCTTTCAATTGTTTGCCTGTTTGAACACTCTTTCCCATTTTCACTCCTCACTGATGAACAGCGTTATCTCTTAACCAACTCCACAGAAATCTAGAACGCAAACCGAAAATTACGTAGTACGGTTATCAAAGCAATCTTCCCGTGGGGTTTCCTTTATGGAAATGTTCCCTTTCTCCAAGGAACCCTGCATTTTGAACTACTTGATGGGGATATTCGAGGTCCTGATGCGGTTGCTCCCTGTCTGTGTTGCAGCTGAAGCGGGCGAGCAGCGAGGACACGCTCACGAAGCCCGGGGCAGCAGCAGCTTCTGGAGTCTTGAGGCTGAAGAAGACCATCACAACAGGAGCCATTTCTGAGCTTGCAGAGAGTCGACTGAAGCCCTGCACAGGTACATATGTTACGACCTGCCCCAGAAAAAGGGGAGGGGGGGTAACCCAGGTTCTTATCAATAATTCCCTTGGAGTGGATTAGAGTGAAACGACACTGAATAATCGGTGTCTGAAAACATATATAGGTAGGGTTTATTTTAACAATTTCGTTTGAACAGGTATGTTAGCGTTTTGGGTGTTGTCATCTGTATTATCTATCATAGGGATAACCCTTGGGGGAAAAATGCATAAGAGAGAGAAAGGAAAGACAGGATAAGGGTAAGGGAGAGTAAGGGAAGAAAAGCTGAGAGGGGTCCAGCGATGGAACTTGGGAGTTGCAGCTTCCATGTCTGTCAGTTGAAGTGGTGGCCTTGATCCATGGGGGGTGAAGGAGGGAAGCCCCCACACTCAAAGAAGTTATGAGTTACTGTATCCATGGTTAGTGTCACAGGCCATGCCATGAGCTTCCAACATCTCCTGGGTCTGTGCTGAGTTTTCATGAGGGGCCTGGCAAAAGGGTTTTTCCCGCCTTTCAAGATTGGCACGGGGGAAGATGGGCTTTGATGGGCCATCAGAGGTATAATGCAAAAGTTCTGCAGAAGTCTGCAAAAGTCCCTTGGCAATCCTAGAATGCCTAAATCATGAACCGTTTCAGTCTCTGACAACATACAAAGATTCTGGAGGACAGCCTGTGCCACGTGCTGTGAGCGAGATCCCAGGGGAGCGTTCCCTGTCACCCCTTGGCAGCACAGCCATGACTTACCTGCTGTAACAGGCACACGCTGCGCCCTGCATCCCACACCCCACGAGCCAGCAAAATGAAGGTGTAAAAGGGAGAAGCTGCGGGTTTCGGGCGCCGTCAGGGCACCCCCCCAGCAGCCAGGCGGTGGCGCCGGTGGCCCGCGCCCGTCCCGTCGGGGCGCACGGACACACAGCCCAGCGCTCCCGAGAGTGCATCCCACGGAGAGCTCGCTTGGCTGGGTTTTCACCATCTATCAATCAATAGCCTTCCCTCTTCTCCCTCTGCTGAATGAGCGGAGTGGTTATCCCGCTGTTCCCGGGACGCAGCAGGCGTGAGAACAAAGAGCCAGCCCTGCGCACCCTCATGTAGAGCTTGTGCTCCGGAGCTCCCGCGGGGCGCGTTCTCCCCTCAGCCTTCGCCCCGGGAGCTTGTTCCCATTGCTTTCAAACCCCAGCCTGTTTCTAAAGGCAGCGACACCATCTGCATACCAAGGGCTCCTGTGCAAACGCTCTGCTTTCCCCCGGGAGCTCAGCAAACGCTTGCTTTTGTCTGCTCCCTGGTGGCATTTCCAAGGGAATGTGAGATCTTATTAAATTTGACCGTGACCTCCCTATTTGTCACAGCCTCTGCAGGTTTTGGCTGCGTGACAGAACAATGTTACTGACCAGAAAGAGATTTCTGTTAAAAAAAAACCAAACAAAACCAAAAACAAGAACAAAAAAACGCCAACCAAAAACCCCCAAACAACTTTATATACCCCTGGAAGAAAACGATGGGTTTTGTAACAGCACAAATGCTTCACAGTAACCAAAAACCAGATCCTGTTCTGCAGTTAATCGGTGTGTAAATCCTCAAATTTAATAGTGACGAGTGGTATCCAAAGGAATTTGAGATTCATGAGCCAATAAAAGAGGCACGATGCTTGGGAGGAGTAAAGCAGGGAGAAAACCTGTACAGATGATGCAGCATGGGATTCTGGGAATGCAGCCAGGGAAACAGCACTGCAGGGAGTCCAGAATGGAATACGTTTGTCAGATAACAAAATATCAGCACTGGAATAGAGAGCCCTCTTCTGCATGCAGCTATAATAACTGGGATTGGAGGAGGGATAAGATTTATGATGATGACTACTTTAAATACAAAGGATAAAATGGTTTATGGAGGTCAGGTTATGTCTGGGTACTGCTTTGCCAGTTTAAATTACATCATTGGGTCTAATCTCATATATTTCTGCTTTGCATCAGCATTTGTAGAAGTAAGAATGGGAATATCAGTGCTAAATGCAGAGAGTGCAAGTGTGGATCTATGTGTACTATGCACATAAATGCTAAGAATGTTATGTGCTACCCCTCTAAAATTTTTTTTTAACCCAGACAGAACTGTCCTTATTACAGATATGTGTATGGAGAGGTCTGTATCTTAAATGTCTGTTTTTAGAGTGGTTTCATAGTTCAAAAGGGTGGTTAGAAATCCAGCTGTGTGCTGAGAACGTGTCACTGTCGTGCCCACTTAAAGGTGCTTGATATTAGTGAGCAAGGTAAAAAAGCTGAATGCTGCTTTTAGATTGTCACACTGTGGAAAAAATACCAATAGGCACCCTGAAATACAGTGTATTGTTGCTGGGGAGAACTAAGGATCAGTATGACACAGAGCACAACACGTTCCAGGCAACATAAGCAGAAAAGGAGAGAACGTTTTCAGCTGCTATATTTTTTATTGAAATGGCATCCCAAATAGTCTGATTGTGATCAAGATGCAATGCTGGCTGACTGTGGAGCTAATCCAAGTGAGAATGTTCCAGTAGCTGGGGAATGCAGATGTTTGTGTACATAGCCAACTGTGTGAATCTTGAAGTTTTGTCCTGAAACCACTCTCTTTGGGTTCTTTGATGGCCTTCATCTGTTCTATGTTTGCCTTTCATGTCTTGACTGCAGGCATCATCTCTCCCCCTTGTTTGTGCTTCTTAGGTTGGGCTTTCTTTGTCTGTTATTCAAGTGAGTGATTTGATTATTTTACCGAAATGACATTATATTAGTTCCAGCTGCACTCTGGTGGTACTCAGTTGGTGTTATAGTATTGTGTGAGAGCAACTAAAGGCAACAGAGTATGGAAATAAAAAAAGCTTAGGTTTCTTTCTTCTTTGGGTGTGACTGTCCACCATTTGTGTGTTGACCTTGAGCAACAGCACATGTTCCAGATGCTGCAGGTAATAAATAACTGACCTCAGGATATAGAGTTGTTTGCTTAAATAGAGTTGTTTGTATGCTGCCCTTGGTGGAGGTTTAGTTGTTCATCCCAACCTTTTGTTGACAGAACTACCCCCATCTGCCTCGTTGGGAGCTGACACAGGAAATCATAAGCAATTTTAAAGGGGGATGAGGCCAATCCCACGTATCCATCCTTGGCAGGTGGAGCTGAGCCAGTGGAACTGGAGGCTGATTCTGGTTGGAAGTTTTCTACTCTGATGTTTGGCTTTGTAGCTGCTTGGCAGTTTCCAAATCCCAAGTGATGGGAAATGACATGCAGGGAGAAATAAATGTCTTGCATTCAGCTTCCTTATCCAAAATCCAAAGTGTTATGTTTTTCTATGTCCTGTCGTGCAGCAGCAGTTTGGGTTTATGTTAAAGCCAAGCTTACAGAACTCTGGTGTTGTTTTTAATGTCTTGGTAGATGAAAAAGAGCTGGAAAAATTGCAAAACAGGAGGAAGAGGTCACTAATCTTGAAAAATGTTGATTTTAATGCATGTACTTGTAAAGCCATCCAGTTTAAGAAGCCATATAGCAAATAAATGGTTGTAAAATGTTTAAAAAGAGAAATGTATATATTCATGAGAAACTAGGACTCTCTTTTAAGGTTCAGGACTGTAGGAAATCAATGCCTTTTCAGATTCTGCTCCTTCCTTTGAGGTTTGCAAGCCAAATAACCTTAAAAAATGCAATTTCACAGAGAATTTCAAAAGCTTCTTACGTGATCATATACCTCTCAGGAAGAGCATTGCATGGTAGGAGTGGTATGCAAATGGAAAATTTTGAGGTTCAGACAGGTGAAATTACTTTCTCAGTGGAGCCTAGAAGTTATTCCAAATCCTTGCTCTCAGTTCTGCCACTCAGTCCCTACAAACTCCCAGTTCAAGCACTTTCTGAAGACTTCCCTCAAGGCTGCCTAGTTTAATCATGTTCCTGTGCTTCCTTGATGTTGTCTCAGTGACAGCAGCTATAATCTGCCAGGTTGGGCAGGAACTAAAAAGAATCTGATGCTGGACATCAGAGAGCAGGGACAGCCAGGATGTGTGACTGGGCTGTGCCTGGCCACGTCACCCAAAAGCACTGGGAATACTTCAGGTATTCCCATTTCTCACAAATATATTGATTTTTATATCAAGCTCAGCCAGCTCCAATATGAAGTATCAGTTATCCTTGAATACAAGTGATATGTAGCTGTACTTTGTTTTCTCAGGCTGCTTCATCAGATCATTTATTTTTTCCCACATAAAGGCTAAACCTCTCTAGACCTATTGAATTTGCCTCGGAAACAGCAGGAACCTGTCAAAAAACAATGCTATTATCACCTAATTTACTATTTATAGACGTCCTGGGTATTTTACTGACAAGCTCAGGATCTCTCAAAAGCCCAAAGCAGAAAGACAGGTGCTATAACTTCTCACAATGACTGTGGGATGTGTTATTTCTTTGGAGGCTGGGAAGAAGCCAAGATGCCAGCAGGACTGTGAGGGATGGCCTGCTGTGTCATCCCTTGCTCCATCAGAAATGGCCGTTTATTTTTATGTACAAAACGAGAAATTCAATACTTGGCATGAGTTTTCAGCCAAAACAACAAAAGTGTGTTGCTTTGTGCGTTCCTGCAGAGTTGATCAACATCCAAGGCTGGAGATGGTGCCAGTGCAGAAGTACAGAGGAGGCAAACTCAAAGAAATTAAGAGTTTCAATTATCTCCTCAGCGTTTAGTGTTGAGGCTCTGAACTCTGCAGGTTACCTGGACAAAAGCTACAGCTAATCCCAGAATGGAACTCTGCCAGCATTAGAAATGAAGCTGCTGTACAACACAGGCTGTTGTTTATAAACTCAGTAAATGAAATAGGGAAATAAAAATACCAAGAAATTTGGCATAATCAGTGAAAGCTATACAAGGGCCTGAACGTTACATTCTCTTGTGGCACAGTTTAGGATGAACAATGTTCAGCTCCAATAAGCTGTTCAGCTCCATCTGTTTTGATGAGTTTTTCTGTGAAATGTCACCCACATTCCTGCCCAGTTGTCAGAGTTAATATCCTGCTGACTGGATGTGATACCTCTATATCTTCCATCCATCCTAGTGCTGGCAGAGCACAGACCATTAGTCCATTTGCCCATCGCTGTTTGCTTGTCATGTAGTTTATGTGAAAAGAACAATTTTTGATTTTTCTCTGAAACAGTTGCTTGCAGGTTTTGTGTGTAGATAGTGAAGATACTCAGAAAAGAGGCTTTAACTGAATGAGGGCAAGTGGAGTGGGCACTGCCAGCACTGGTGTTAGTGTTGGGAAAGAATGAGTGTCACTTGTGAAACTTGGTCACCTGGGCTGGATTGCAGAGGGGACCCTGGTCTGTGGTGTTATGGCACATATCAGTCATTAGATACACTTCTTTCCCAGCAACATTGAAAATGTGACAGACTGTAGGTTTCAAAGCTTCCTAATGTTTATAGAATTGTCATTTCGAGCTTGCTATTTGAGAATAATGTGTGGACTCTATCAAATTTACTGCCTTCTTTCAGCCAACTTCTCTGCCTTGGCGAGTGTTTGCCACTTTCTGATGTGGGGTAAAAATTTAGGTTCATGTGAAACTAATCCAGACCAGAAGCCTTCTTTACATGGCCAAAAAATTCAAGAAAGTATTTTTTTTTTTAAAGAAAAGCTTTCTTTAAAAAAAAGAAAAAAATCCTTGAAAATATCTAATTGACATTTTAGTAGTTCATAAGATGCTAATGCACCCCAATTAGGACAGGAAAAAGGAAAGTGATTTCTTTTGAAGGACAGCTCTCTGACCTTGGGGCCCTTTTACTCTCCCATACATCAGTTTTTGACAGCGCCTGCTTTTTGTGATCTGTCACATCAAAGGGCTGCCATAGGTTTGTGAAAGGTTGCTGCACTTTGCATTCAGGCTCGTTACTGTCTCATTTTTCTTGTGAACGATAGTGCCAAGTGTGAGAGACACTAATGAGATCGGTATGTTCTGTTCCACCAGGCTTCACTGGAACCCAAATCTCTGAGCTCATCTGGGGTTTCCCAGGAACCGTAAATATGCTTTAAAACCTCATCTGGAAAGCCAGTTGCATTTTTCTACCCATTCCAGGTACAAGACACAGCTCTTGCATAATTATTCTTTCTTACAAAGAAAAATTGAGTCTAGCTCCAGAACTGCTATAAAAAGGAAAGGAAGACTCAAAATATTGCTTTGTCAGGCTGTCATTCAAATTGGCAAGGAGTACTGCAGGGATTTAACATGCAAAGCAATGGAAATGTGTCTGCATTTACATCCACATGCAGCTGGATATGCAAATTGACATCTACACACACCTCTAAATATCTGCAAAGATGTTTAACATATTGGTACAAATATGAACCTGAACCTTAACCTCCCTGACATTCCTTAGCCAAATATTTCCCACGTGTGTGATTTCCCCAGGTGTCAAGTAGACAAACTGGGTTTCAGCACCACGTTAGAAGACTTTATCCACTAACCTCTAAAGAGAAGGCTCATGAATTGAGGTAGATCAAATTTGGCATTCCAGATTTAGATTATGGCAGCTACCTGTCAAGTTTCTCTTACTTTTTCTTACAAGGATTCTTTTTCTTGTGATAGCCTGGAAATACAGTTGTTGGCTGCTGATGCCCTTGCTGAAAATGTTCCTGTGTGATGTTTGTTGCCATGTTAAATTTTCATGTTCCTCTAAGCTTTGCTCTTTCTTTCTGTAACCCATGGATAGTTCTGCATCTTGAAATGGCTGGGAATGGATGCTGCTTCATAAGACTCTTCTTCAGGCTTCTTTTGCCCTTGGTAACTGGGAATGGAGTGAGAACAAGGCAATTTAGAGGCTTTCTGGGAGGGTTTCTGATACCTGATCCTGTTATGGATAACAGGTTTTTTGAGAGGCATTCACAGGCTGTCTGCAGTCATCTTGCATTATTAAACAAGTAGGAATTAACTTCTGCTGACAACACTGCAGAATGTACCCTTTTCAGTATTCTTGCTGTCCTAATCTGCTGCACAATTCACATTTCCTGCACTGAATCTCTATTAACACATTCTGAGATTCTGATGCAACTTCTTGTTAAAACCACCTGTCAAAGAGACCCTTTTCTCAGTGTATATTCCCCTGAGAATGACTTTGCTGGCACATGCACACCCCTCTGGGACTTGAGCCAGTTAAGAGGATTCAGTGTGTGGTAGGGATGCTGAAATGCTAAATCTTAAAGGCTGTAATGACTTGATTCATTAAATTGTTGACAGTTAATTGGCTCAAGCCAGCATTTATAGGGAAGATCCATTACAGCTGTAACCAAAACTGTGGTGATCACAAAAGCCTTGCTGGGGACTCCTAAACAGAAAGGGGAACATGCCTGGATGGTCCAGGAATAGCATAAATCTATGATCTCTCAACTTTTCATTTCAGGCTTCTTTACTGAAGTTGTTCAGCAAAGTTCAACACAACCTTGTGCTGACTACCTGCCCTGGGTTAATTATCAGCTTTCCCTCAGCTGGTTTGGAGAGAAACAATCCTTAACACAAATTCCCTGGGCCTGAATGTCTCCAGCCAGAGTGCCTTGGCAGGGAGCCACTGTGTTTGCACTTCAAGAATGGGAGGGAGCAAGGAAAGGAACGCAGAGCTGGCCTGGTCTGACAAGTATTGCATATCAGGGGAGGGCTTGGCATTCCTTGTATTATTTTTTTTTCCACTGTTTGGTGGTTTGGTTTGTTGGTTGTTTTTTTTTTTTTTTTAGCAGCTTTTGGCTTACATTGGATCTTAATACTGTAAAGTAAGAGGGGAGGGATTGACAGCTACATCTCAGATGGGTTCCTGGAAGGCTGTAGTTCTCTGCCATGAACAATGATCTCACCAAGTATCCTCACCACCAAAAAATTGGTTTTAGCATGGTTAAAAAAAGCTTTTCCTCCTCTGGGTTTTGACTCTAGATGTGTTATATTCCTTACCCTTTGGGGTCCACTACTGTGCATGATATACACATTCTGTAGATTTATTTTCCCTGCTACTTAAGTACTTGGTGCTCATAAAATCTTTAGCATTAATGGAAGAAGTAGAGTGTGAGTAACTTCTTTAGATCTCAGCCTTCAGGAGGGACTGTCAGCTACCTGGCCCCTGCAAATGTGAGATCATTCTGTGGCATCTTCCCACTTTTTCTGTAGAGCGGGGATTCTAATTTGAGCAGAAGTTACATTAATTCATCTGCTGTGTTGTGAGATTAGGATGTGAAGAAAGGTTATGCCTGGCAAGTCCTGTGACTTGAGTAGTGAGTTGAAAGAATCATGTATGTCACACCTTGAGGAATTCGTTCCCCTTCTCACTCTAAAGGAGAGGAGTGTTTGTGAGGTTTTATTGGCAGTTCAACAAAGTGCAAAGGGATGAGTCAAACTTCATGCCAGGGAAGAAACCAGCTAATCTGCTTAATAGAGATTAAATTCATTAATTCATTTTTATACCATTCTTACTGAAGAGGAAGGGAAAGTAATGTAAAATGTTCAGATAACCAATAGTTGCCTAAAGATTTAGCCATGTGTCTGTTGTAGTTTATTACCTAATCACCGTACCAGAAGTCATGCTCGTTGTTACTCCTTTTTCTTTTCCCCCAGTTTGAACTGCAAGCTCCATAAACAATAATCTCTTATCCATGGCTTTTGTTTGGGCTGTAGCTGTATTTTAAAACTCATGCCTTACCTTTCACTGTGGGCCTGGGCTAGAAGTCTTTTGCCTGACATCATTCTCCCTATCTCAGTGTAAGAATGTTCTGACTTAGTTTCATGCCACTGACAAAAATACCAGATTGGTTCTCCCAGCTCTGACTCTTCTATAGTGCTCAGATTTCAGGTGTGTTTGCTCTGACTCTGTGATTACATCTTATAATTACTCCAGGCTTGCACCCGTGCTGCACTGGGACCCTGGTACACTATTCCCTTTTGTGGTTACAGAAACAGAAAGCAGGTGATGAAATAATAAATACTCAGCTTCAGGATTTATCAACCCAACAGGCACTCTGAGCTAATGTAACCCCTTGGGTGAGTCCTGTTGAAGAAAAGCAGAAGTCACTCTTTAGTCTGTCATAGAAGAAAATATCTTTGTCTGGGAAATACATTTCAACAGCAGTTGGAGGTTGGTTGTAGCTTGGAAAGGGCAAGTGCCCATCCTAATAAGATACAAGACCTAAGAGGTTGTAAGATGACTTCTTAGAAAAAGAATGTGCTATCACTGATCCCTTTTTATAGAACTTAGATGCTTATTCGTTAAACAAAACGTTTTGTACTTGGCATGTCATAAGACAGAAGTAGACAGGAGTTGTTTAATGTCATCCAAATACAGATAGCTGTATGAAAACTTTTCACTTCATCCATAAAGTGTCAAAGGAAGAACAATGGAAAACCTGTGACTGACAACTAATTCACCATGTTACACTGAAACATTAGCAAGATTCTTTCTATCATAATGAAGGATCTCCAGGTATTTTATCTGAAACAATGGATTCACAACTAGCTAGCCTGAAAATAAACCACACACAATTAATCTATTTTGAGCCTAGGAGACACATTTATTATTTCTGAATTTATTTTTAACCTTCCTGGTGAAACCAAGACTTAAAATGATTGTTGATTATCCACATAATAGGAACTGATCACTGGAGTCATTCAGTATCTGTGTTTCCCATGTATGTCAGGACTCCCATTATTGAGGAGCATCTTGATTTCTTTGGAAGATGGGCTGTTGGCCAAGCTCTGGGTAGGCCTGCCTTGTGCAGCTGCTCTTGCAGTACCAGTCACAGACAAAAGTACTGATGATAGAGATAGGGTATGTAGATCATATTTGTGGTTAGAGTGTCTGTCAGGTTTGGTTGTTGGATTTTTTTTAGTGCTTGAAAGGAAGTAGCATGAGGGGAAATTTGGAAATAACTGTAGTAGCTTTTTAGGGATAAAATACCACATCCTTACTTTGATAAAGAGAATTAGGTTTTAATAGTATTCAGTGTATCCTGTGTATTGTTGTGGTTTTCTTTCATGATACAGATGTAAACTTGCAATGTGCTGACTGTTCTCAGCACCAGTGGAGGCTGAGAGCAGCTGGGGGTGCTCGGCTGACCCAGGAATAGCCCCAGAGGACATTGGAGCAGATCTGATGGATGGGACTTGTCACCAAGGGCTTGTGCTCCCAATCACGGTCAGGTTTTCTGAGGAGTTCAATCTCCATTTCAGTGTCATGGATATCTGTGTTTTCAAAAGATGCTGAGCATTTCTGAAACTTGGTCCCCTAATTCTTGAGACGGTTAAGAGCTGCCCTTGCCCAGACATGTCAGTGCTGTGCTCAGCGGTGTAGTTACATCTGTGGGCAGGGTCTGTTTGCTCCAAGCACTTTTCGGGTGTTGTGAATTGGGGAAAATTAACGCTGCCTTTGGCCGCTCAGGTCTTCGCCGAGGGTCTGCCTTCCTTCGCCCCCAGCTGCGTTTCAGCGTTTTGCTCCGAAATAATCCCGGTGTACGGCCTGGAGCCAGCCCTCTGGCCAGCCACCACGGCTGCTTCGGGGCAGGGAAGCTCGGCTCGAGCTTCCAGGCGATGTCCCGGCTCCCCGGCGGAGCTCGGATCCCGCTCCCCGGGGCGCGGATCGCGGCCCCCCGACCCGCGCTCGGAGCCGCTGCAGTTCCCGGGCGGCCGCGGGGTGTCCCCGGCGCTGCCGCCGCCCCGCGCGGCTCCGCGGCTCATTCCCTGCCCAGCCCGGCCCGCGGAGCGCAATGTTGGAATGAGGGAGGAGGGAGAGCCACGGCTGCCCTCGGCGGGAGCCGCAGCGCGGCTCCGCCGCCAGGAACTAGGAAGGCGCTGGCTGGCTCTGCCGCCGGAGTTGGCTGAGAGCGCAGAGCAGGGGCAGGTCCGCGCCGAGCCCGGCATGAGCGCCCAGCCGGGGGCCGTAGAGGAGCTCGGGAGGAGCCCGGCGGCCAGCGGAGATGGGCAACCAGCCGGGGCGAGCGGAGGAGCACGAGCAAGGTCTGTAGGGGCGGCGAACGCGGGGACGGGGTTTTGTTCTCGGGGGCTGGACCGCGGCGTCCCGCTGAGCCGGCACAGGGCTGTTGTCACAGCTAATGCCGGTGGCTTCCAGCCCGCCGGGGACAGCGCTGCTGTTTGCCTTGCGCCTTGTAAATGCTCTTCATTGCCGCTCCCCGTACCTGCCATCGCAGCACGGCGCTCAGGGAAGCTCCTCTGGAAGGGATCCTTTGGAGCAGAACGCCTGCAAGGGAGGGACCCCGCTGGCTGACAGATTATTTTACACAGCCTGCATGATGCAGCTGAAAAGTTACGAGGCTGATGTAGTGATGTGCACGCAACTTGTCAGGATCTGCAGCTTGGCTGCGTTAGCCTTCACCCCATTGTTCGTGGCCTGAGGCCTGAAATTTTCCAGGCCTTAGAATTTAAAATGATGCCTTTGTGGAAGGTCTTCCCACCATTGTCCTTTCAGAAGTGTAGTGCTCTGCATGTTAATCAGGAGCAGATTTCATAGAAAGCCAAGGGCTGGTATCAGGTAGATCTCGTTCCCCTTGTGCCAAATGTCTGCACTGTGCACAGCACGGCTGGTAATTCGTTCCTGATGCCGCGGAGCTGCTTTCATTGCCTTTTTATTTTGCTTGTTTCTCAAATGCTGAATGAGAGGTAAAACCCAGTAGACCTACTGATCTCTGCTGCTTATTTCTTAGTTTCTGATCGAATTCAGAACCCTCTAAAGCACAGAAAACCCGCAATCGGTTGTATTTCCTGGCACTCCTGTTTCTTGCTGTTGCCATGGGAATTTCATTCACAAAATTCCATTTAAGTTGTTATTGCTTGATCAGGGTTTTTTTATAACTTCGGATTAGATATGTAGGTATTGTTTTAAAAGCAAACACAAATATACCTGATCTCTGGTGTTGTCGGGGAAAGCAGACAAGGCTGCATTGCTGCTCGGGGATCTCTCACAATAGATCTGCCAGCAGCGCTGGAACAGCAGTGAGGTGTAGTGAGAACTCTCTGGCACTATGTTAATCAGCAGGCTAATGAAGAACACAAAAGCTGCCAGTATCCAGTCACCAGAAGAAATGCTGCCCTAAGGGAAAGTTAAACTTCAGGCTGGAAAGTATGGCTGCCTACATCCTCAGCCCCCCCAAACTATATTTTGCTGGCCAGCTATAGAAGTTTTGCTGGAGTTAAACATGTTTCTGTCATTTAGGAGGGATAATATTGACAATAAACTAGGGGAGAGCTGGATAATGGCAGGGGGAGGGACACTGCTAACTTCTGGTCAGTCTGAGAAAACCAACTCTGATTTTACAGAGGTGGGATTTGAACAGCTTATTATTATTAACAGAGATGATAAATGAGCATGGAGACCCCCTGTGGTTTTGGAAAATCTCTTTCATCCTTTGTTTTCTCTTGTCCTGTGACTTATTTTATTTTTGTTACTGAAGGGGCAACAGAACAGTTATACTACTGTTGCACTTATGCAGTTTTAAAACTATTCTCAGTTTTTAAGTGTAGGCTGTACTATGCCTTGTTTTAATATGTCCTCACCATTTGTAAGTATTAATAGGATTGAAAAACAGCAGTTTGTATTGAATTACGTGCTCAAAACTGTGTTCAATGGTGAAAAGACTTTCAGGAACGTTTCTGCTGACAGAAAATTTCTGACAACGTACTCCTTGTGTGTGAGAGCTCTGGCTTTGGAACTCAAGATAACACGAAGGCATTTAAAGCAGAGTTTGGGTTGGGTTTTTGACAGGTAGGATGTAAAAACTTGTTTCTCACATTAGAGTGTAATACATGGGAGTACTTCTGAGTTTTGTTTCTGCTGGGATGGACTTAATTCAGCTCTCATTCAGGAATACCTGCACCTTGAATAACTGTCTTATTCTTTAAATTTAGGCTTTTAGAATAACCAAAATAAACCCCAGGAATGGGCCTCTTTATTGAGGCTTTAACTACAAACACCCAAGCTGTGACCCATTTCCCTGAGCGTGATATTCACAGTAATCTTGTTTATTTACCTTTTCAAGAAACTTCATGGACACGTTATGGCTCGTCTCTAAGTCTTTCACACCAAACTTAACCATCTTGGGGTATTGGGAGCAGATTTGTGAAACACTTGTTCCTCCTCTTGGTGTCAGTGGACAATGAATTCTTGAAAAATCTGATCCTGTTATGATACTGGTTATAACCTCCAGTAAAATACTTATTTTCATAGACTTATGAGACTTACTTTAACAGGTTTTCCTGTTAAGTGTAAGTTCTGGATGGGCTGGTCAGTGCTGTCGAGGAACAGGAGGGAAGCAACTGCCCCCAAGCTGAGCAGATGGAAGTTAACATGTTAATACAAGGGAATCAGAAAAAAATAGGACTACCTGAGGAAGGGACTGTGGAGAGGAGAAGACAAGGAAAAGTAATCCACTGCTGGTGCTTGATGGGATTGTTTTGAACAGAAAACTTTAAAGACTCTGTAACAGCCCAATATAATCCCAAATTAATCTCCATCTTCCTAAGAGCGTACGAGTGTCTAACGAGGATTTGAGAGCATTGCCTGTAGTAATGTTAGATTCTATAGGCTTTTCCTGGCTTCTGATTTAAAACTTACTTTAAACCGCTTTCACAGTCATTTGTAGGAACCTGTGTGGTGTGTGTGACCCAGGTTTGCATCACTTGTTTGCCAAAACTCTATTTGCAAGCAGTTGTCTTTCCTTGGCTATACCCGAGTGCTCTGAATATTCATTTTTCTAAAGCCTGTGGAGGTTTTAGGATGAAAACGCCTATAAAGTAGTACAGAAAGAGATGTAAAACAACAGTGAATGTTGCTGCAGTTTGTCAGTAGAGTAGTTTTGTGCTTTTGAAACTGGCTACCCCAAGCTGAAGGAAGCATTGGTATATAAACACAGGCCAGAGCACCTGTGGAATAGCTGGAACATTTCCTGGGAGTTATATGGAAGAATCCAGTGTTATCCAGTGCTGTGTTTATTGGGAGAAAGCCTTTCAAACATAGTTTGCCTTGGAAACAGTGAGGCCTCCTGTTATTTCTGAACAGGAGCTCTAACATTCTTTGACACTGGTTGACACGGTGATGGTGGGGTTTGTTTATCCTCTAAACATCTGCAGGTGATGTGATGATTAATATGTTTGGGAAGAGGTGGAAAAAAAATGACTCCACACACAAAAACTTTCTTGAAAGAGTCAGTTGAATGGGAAATGTTAACTTCTCTAGTTGGAACAAGGTGACGGGTGGGGTTATCCAAGGGTTAGACTTTTTTTGGGACTGTGTTTATTTGTAAAAGATGCTTACATGGCTTGGATGAGGATATCAAGTGTCAGTGCATACACTGAGCCAGTATTGATCTGCTTTCTTATGTCTGTTTTGTCCTGGCCCAGGGGCTTGAGGGGATTCTTCAGTGTAGGATATATAGTTTGTAAAACATGGGAGACTTTCAAGATAAAGGGTATCGTGGAAATGTATTATTTCTTGTGGTTTCTGTTTTTTGTTTTTGGGGTAGTCAGATCTTTTCTGAGTGCTCTCTTTAGTCTCCCTCATCTGCTTCTCTCCCTTTCTTTCTCCTAAACATGGGAGCCGTTCATTTTAACTCTGCTGTGTGTCAGAACACCATTTCTGCCAAGCAAGAGCTCAAGAGACCAGATGAGTTTAATGATGGTGTGGGGGGAAGGGAGGGAGGGGAGAGGGGCCAGCAAAGCTAATGAATCACATAACAGCTTTCATGGAAATACCGACTGCAAGTCATGTCCTCTTGGAGCTCGGGCACTGAGCCACAGACCTTTTGTTCCCAGTGGAGCCAACAAACCACAATTTGCTCTCCAGTGGATAGTTTAATTCCTTAGTCACCTCTCCCTCCCACAAGTCATTCTTGCATGGGGGGGGTTTACAAATGCTCTCATTTTTCAGAGTAGTAACACACTGCTGATTAAACTGGTATTGAAGAAGTTTATTTTCCCCTGGAGGGTAATTGTTACTTGACTTAAGCTTCTCTTCCAAGGCCAGTTAGGGCCAGCTCTGTTGGTTAGTCTTGTGAGGTGGCTTGACCAGGCTGACACTGATAAATGGGTTCAGGAGTTACCGACAAACAGATGTCGGTGGCAGCGTCTCCTCTGCTCCCAGGCCAGGGAAAGGGGAACAGCCAGAGACTATGTCACAGTTTGGAATGGCCTCTTAGAGGAATTTAGTCATGAGCATGAGTAACTTGCTGCCTCTGAAATTATCTGTTTGAGGCAGAGTGAAGTGATAATCTGAGTTCCCCCAATTCCAAGTTGAACGGCCAATGAATGCTAAATTAATGGAAGAGATTGTCAGGAAGTTCTCCTACACTAAAGGGTCTTCCCAACAGTTTTCAGCATTGGCTGGGAGGATGTGCTGAGTGGGAGTGCTTTCTCCATGGGCTTTTACAAGAAGAACTTTCAGGGCATGGCAAGCAGCAGGATGTGGTTTATGCATTTTGTTTTGTGTTAGATTTTTTTGCTGATGAAAATTAAAGCCATTCTTGGATGAGGGCAGGGAGCTGCTGGGAATCCTGCTGAATGAGCTGTCAGGAGGAGCTTGTCCTATGGTTAGATCTCTGCAGATGCTGCTTTTGCCCCAGTGCTGGTGGAGTTCTAGGATCTATCAATAGTAGATTTAACGTGATAGTAAATCTAAAAGTAATTTTCTTGCTGACTGTTTCATTAGTTTAGTTAATATGCTACAATTGGCTTGACAGTGGCAGAGTGAGGAGGAAACAGCCAGGGGATGGTTGTGATTTTGTTGGTTCTGACACAGTATTAAATGACTCGAAAGAGGAGAAAGGGTGAAAGGAGGAGGGAATAATGCTGGCTTTGGAGGAAAAGGAAAACTTGCTTCTTTTTGTTTGGGTAATATTTGGCTCCTCAAGATCTTAAAGTTGTAAAGCTGGCCAAAGAAATTTAAGCAAGTGTTACCCCTTGGTCTTCCCACTGAAACCTGCCAGAGCCCTGGAGGTGCTGAGGAGTTTATTTGGAAGCAGTCCTGTGTTTTGGAGCTACTAGTATTTCAGCAAAGTAATTTCTCTTATTTTTTTTTCCTCGTTTCAATTCCTCCCCTATTTTGCTAATTTACTCTTCATAAAATCTCCTGATTTCCACAGGGAATGTAGCTTTCAAAACAACACAAAATTGTAAAACCAAAACAGAGTACTTCTCTGATTTCCTTGGCACTGCATTGCTTGTGTGGGACTTAATTTGATTTTTCTCTGATTCTCACAGACTGACAATAGAAGATTGACAAATATTTGATATTTTCATTATTTCCTGAAACTTTCCCATGCTGTATCTCCAGGCAATTTGATCACAATGATTAAAGATGATACAAGACTGAGGATTTCTGATAATAGACACCGTTAGATTTTCCATGCATCAGCTTTTTACTTAGTGCAATCCAAAGTAGACATGTGTTCACAGATCTCTTCTGGAATGTTCCATCCACTAGATTTCATGGAGCAGTAATGTTTTTCCACGAGCATCGATAGATATGGATTGCATGTTCTGAGGCAGAGCACTCTGTCCTTGTGTGATCTGTGATCATCAGTCAGTTCTCTCAGGCCATAAATTCCATCAGGGCTGCACTTTTTCGCCCTTTTAATCAGGCTGTGGAGCACAGAACGAACACGCTCCATGTTTTTATCAACAGTGAAATTTAAATGTGAAGCTCTTACTGGAAAATTTGATATTCATCGCTGGAAAAATATACCCTGGGGAAAGTGCAAGGATAACAGGAGTTTGCAGGGTCCAGTTCTGAGCACACTTAGGGGCTGTGTTGGCTGAAACAGGGACATATATTTTTTCCATTCATTACCAGCTCTGTAGGTTTTGTATCTTGATTGGAATTGGTTCAGTTGCGTAGGAAAGCTGTTAGGGATTAAGTAAATGTGCCCATATCCCATGAGCAGACTTATGTGCCTCTCATATTCTCATCCTGATGGATGCTTTGGTGCAAAGTGTTAAAATCATTGCTACTCAAGCAAGGAAGAATTTCACCAGCAACTTCAATGAAGTCATTTTTATTAATGTATGAAATATGGAAAGGGCCTTAGGGACAGGGTGCAGTTAGTCCTTTGACATACTGTACTTATGTTGGCTGACTTTTCTTTCTTCCCATACTGAGCTGCAGTTTATCCTTAACCTTTCTTTTCCATGGATTGGCAACCAGTATTCGGAATAATTTGATGAATGGGAGTTAAATGTGTTTTGATTGCTTTCCATGGTCTGTCTCATTTCTAAACCAGGATGATACAACTGACTGGAGGAATCCCATCCTGTACTGAGGATAGAAAGCTGGTTTAATTAGTATGAACAAGGCAGAATGCAAAGGTGGTTTCTTCCCTGCATTTGGAGGATATTCTTTTGTGTTTTTCACACCCTAAAGTTCTGCATTTTGCCATTGCAGGATTTTTACTGGAGATGTGGAAATCCTTATAATATCAAATAATGATGCCTCATATCATTTTAATAGGGGTTGTTTCTACAAGGGTGTGGATAATGATAAACTTGTTGGCAGGAGCTGAGTTCTCTGCAGGACAGGGGAGAGAAAGACTGTCAAAAGTATTACTGAATACTTTTTCTTGTAGACAGAAATGCATGTGATTCCTGAATAAACCAGAGGTAATTCCCTGTGCTTGTGCAAAACAGAACCAGCTCAGCAATAAGGTCCATTAGTCACAATTACCAGCTGGTAAGTGGGGATGAGGCTGAGTTTCCATGAACACAAGTCATTCCAGGGACTGGTATTCTCTGCTCTGAGAAAGCTCCTCCAGAGTGCAATAGCCCTGGTGTTGTCTATCTGCAATAATGTAAAATAGTTGCTAAATTGCAGCCTGTAGGGAAAGCACTGAATTTTGCCTGTTTAAGGATGAATTCTCAGAATCCTGCTGTTTGTTTGGGGTTTTTTTCAGAAGAGAAAAAGAAAAGCATAAAAAAATTAGATGACCGAGGAGAAGTGGGTCTAAGTCTTGTTCCCCAGAGCATGTAATGTCAACCCTAATGCTGGTGTTCTGCTGCTGGAAGGGGACAAGGTGCTGGTGTTGTGTCCATCCCGGTCTGCAAATGTTCCTTGGATGGAAAGAGTGTTCCAGAAAGTGGTGCCATTCATTTAAATCTTCAGAGTTTTTTAAACCTTTGTCTAATGGAAGGCTGTGTGCTCGAGACAGTGTGTTTTCAGCTGGATAAAGCAATGTACAGAAATATTTCAAGTTCTATTTCCAGACCTGCCGAAGTACATGGCAGTGGCTTTGCTTAAGCCCAAGCTGAGTATCCGTGTGCTGATCCCTCTGTCCTAGGCTTACAATCTATCTTGCCCTAAGGGGGGAGGCACAAAGCTCTCATAGTATTTCTCCAGGCTTTTCCAGAGCAAAAGCTGGTGAGGATGGAGGCATCAGAAGGGAAGGGACAGTGCTCTTTGAGGGGCTGAGGATATTTCCGCAATCTTTATCTTCTGGATCTTGAGAAATGCTGCTTTCATAAAACCTTGTTGAGTTTGAAGAATGGACTAATCATGTTAGAAATTACTCTCAGCCTCCTCCACACATAGTTTCTTTGAGGCTGCTTGACTGCGGAAAATCTTTGACTGATCTTTTAATTAAAAGCTCTTTTTTTTTCACCAAGGAGTTGAAGCTCTTCCTGCTTTGAAGTGGGCAATGTTTTATAGATAAACATCTCATTATGTTACGAGCTTTCTTCTCTCCCCTTCTGTCTCATTTCTTTTCTTGATGTGTCTCCTCCTGTGTTGATAGTTTTAATGATTTCAGCCCCGTTCCCAGTATCAGGACAGCGCTGATCGGCTCCCTTGGTGCTGTGCTGGGCAGGGCTGAAGCTCTGGATGAGCTGTGGAAATTAAACTGCAGTCCTCTCCCCACCTCCTCACAGAAGCAGGCTGGAAATGACCATAAAACTGGGTTTATTATGTGGCCATCACGTTTCAGTAAACAAAAGTCAGTTGTAACACCAGTGCAATGCAAACTGGTTGTTAAGCATTAAGCAAACAATTTGGGGAAAAAAAAAAAAAAAGGCCTCTAGATTTTAAGAACCTCCTTTCATATTTCCATTTTTTAACCCTTTTCCCCATTCTTACTGGTTTAGTAGGGTTTGAGAATTTGTGAGGGAAGAAGTTACTTTGGCTCAGTCAGCCCTGGCCTTTTGGGAGTGTGGGGCAGCATTCCTGCATGGGAGGGCTCAGGTCATGGATTCCTCATACATTCCCTCCACAGCAGTGCTGTGTAAAGGCATTTTCTGCTGCTCTGTTCCTCTGTGGTGGCTCAGCTCCCTCTGTGGTACTTGCTGAAGTGTTTGTGGGAAGGACAGTGAATTAAATCATGACCCACCTCCAACAAAGAAAGCAAAAGGGGGATAAAGCCCCATGCAGATATCTTTATAGCCATGGTATCTTTATAGTTCCATGATTCATTCCAGAGTGTGCCCTCAAAGTTACAGGTTGAATATATTAGCCTTCTACTTGTGAAAATGTTGATATTAAGCATTTCCCCACTGTAAAATTGCTTTTTGGTAATCCTTCATGCTCATAAAGAGGTGTCATATCGATTTTGATGGTTAGAGGGGTGATCTGATCCACAGCACATAATGTGTCTGGAAAGAGCAGGATTCTTCATACTTTTCTTTCCAATTGGATTCTTGGACGAGGAGATTTTAGGAAAGTCCTTCATTAACTTCCAGCCACAGACCATATTTAGTTGTGTTCCTCCACAGGGCTGATACAGTGGTTGTCACATCTGCATCTACTCGCTGATGGCCATTATTAGCTGAGTTTATTTGGTTAGATTTAGAGTTGGGTTTTTTGTTTGTTTGCTTTTTAATTTCCTGTACTTCTCGAAACACTCAACACTGGTATTCTGTCTATTACAATTGTATTTTCCAGAAATGGCAGTACAGCTGTTCTGTCACCACTGTGAACCCAGTAAGGGTGCTGAAGTTCTGGGCTAGATTAGCTGGGAAGCTGCTTTCTGAGCTGAAGAGAATTATCTGCTTGTCTACAAGCTAGAATCAAGGAAAATCCTGGGATTCTTACTCTAGCTAGTGGTCAGTTATCTCAGGAATATTCCTAGTACAGCCATATGAGTTGACACATTAGTTTTCTGCCTTTATCTCAGAGCAAATCCACTGCTTTTCCTGATCAGCACCTTCTGTGGGAATGTGTTAGTAAACTCCAAGGATGTCCCCCAAAGCAGAGGATAGATAACCACCTTCTGGACAGCAGAAGCCTCAGAACTAGCAGATAGGAAAACAAAGGAAGCTCCAAACTTGGTAAGTTTGGAGATCAAACTGAAACCAGTAACCAGATCAAACTGAAAATCCCTTTTTACTGTGAAACACCAGTGGTTTTGTCTCTGTCCACAGAAAGATTGACATTTGTGGATATTTTTCTCAGGCTTTTGTCTAAAAAACCACCAGAATAGAGTTTGGCTTAAAACTCATTTTGCTGGAGGTATGAGATGATTATACCTGATCTCATCTCGTTTTTACAGGTGCATGGGCAGGAAATGTTCCAGAACAAACAAAATCAGGAAATATCAGAGTACACAGAAATCCCAATAATTGTGGTGTGCTAATGTCACAAGTATATAGAGCCAAGGCCCTCTTAAGGAATATAAAAATTTTATTTTTTTTTTTACATAATGAACTGTGATGGCTGTGGAAATCATAAATTTGGATTAAAGCAGCAAGTAGGGATAATTTGTTTTTAAAAGGGAAAATTCTCTTTTTCTGTAACTTTCATCAGATTAATTTTGAGATAATGCTGCACACTGAAAGTTTTAGTCATTCTTTTGTGGGGATTAGACAAGGGGTATAGTTTGTAGGTGACTAAAGGTTTTGGCAGGCCCACTGGCATTAACAGTTCCAAAAAAAGTAGTGTTGAGTTTACCATTCCAGCAAGTGTAGCATATAGGGTTTCTCTGAACATTTGCTTTGGATGGCTGGGTGTTTGTTATGCCAGGTTGCTGGGTACTCCAGAAATCCGAAGCAGCCAGGGGTGGATTGCCATGACACTCGTCATCTGCACCCGTGCTGGCAGACGTGGTCATTCCATGGGGGTTTGTATCCCTCTTTTCAGAGGTGAACTCTTGGTGCCAGGGTTTTATGGAACAGTGAAGCCCCTTGGATGCTTCTTGGCTGTTGAGCAGAGTCCTGTGTTTGTGAAGCCAAGACTGGCCATGCCAGTGAGGGACTCGTGCCTAGGGCAGTTCTTGCCTCAACAGACTTTGCAGATGCATCTTTGAGCCTTAGACTTCTGAACAAAACTTCCCTCTCACAGTACAGCCTCCACTGCATTTGTGCTGGGTATAAAATTTGATTCAAGACAGGCATATCCAGGCTTGAGTTTTCAATTGAGACTTAACAAACCTTCAGGAAACTCAAGTAAACAGCGTAAGAAATGCTCAGAGGAACTCTTTTGTATGGACACTGGCAAGTCTCTCAGGGTAAAGAGATTTTAACTACTCCTGCTGTTATTCAGAGAGGAATTGTATGTGAACAGGGCCATAAAGAGCAGAGAAAGTCAGCTGAAATTCACAGTGAGACTTTGTGAACAGGGTTTTGATCAGATCTCATCTCATTTACCTTCTGAATGCGACCTTGTTTCCACTGTAATAACCCTGAGCTGGGACAATGTGAGCTTGAAATTCAGTTCTTGTTCTTGTGGCTGTGCTAAGAGCTTGGAACCACCAGACACTGAGTAGAGCTGATCTTTTCTATTTGCATTTTAACATGGTTTTGGAAGAGTTAAATGTATAAGAAGGACAAGATGACAAAGTTATTGATCAGAGTGAATCTGAAAAGCTGAAAATAAAATGTTTGCAATCTTTAAGAAACTCCTTAATTGTGCAGCAGAGATTCCCTGGGTACCTTCTCTTCTAAAACAACTACTTAACTTGCTAGGGCCTTTTGTGGATTCTAAGAGTACTTGTTTAGATGCTAAAATCTGCACTAAATGGAGATGCTTCAACTATAAGGTAGTCTCTCTTATAGGGTTACATTCCTGCCATGGGAGAGTCCTTTCTAGTGGCCACCCTTCAAAAGAATTTCCTACCAGTAGTTCATCTGCAGATTTAAATTGATGACAGGTAGTTATGTCATGACTTAGTCTTTGAGTTACCAAAACAGTGCCTTTTCTTTTGTGCTTCTTGCATCCCAGATCTCTATTTTTTTTATCTTCTAATTAAAACAAAGAATCAGCCAATCTTTACCAAGTGTTCAGATCAAATGTCAGTGGTCTCTGTAGTCTTACATTAGGAATTGCTCAGATCTAGATGCTTACTGCTGCTTTTTATTTGGAACCTCTGGTAGTACAGCTTTTCAAATACAGGTGTTTGTTGTTCTCTAATACTTTGTAATATAATTTTATTTCTCTTTGGTCTCTTTCACTCCATGTCAAGTATTAGCACCTGAGTTGCTTCTTTACACTTTCCACAATGATTACACAGATCAAAATCTTTGCACTAAGCCTTTTAGGTTTTTCCTTCTGGTGCATATTGTACCTATTCCACAGGCACTGTAGTCAGGCAGTCCAGACAGTCCAACAGGCCATTAAAATGATTCAGGAAAAGAGTTCATGTTTTAATTACTTTTAGTCTGTGTTTGCTAAGTGAGTAAAAGGCCTTATTTGAGCAGATGGTTCTATATAATTAGTGCTAGATTATCAAAACCACATTTGTTGTTCTGCAGCCATCTCCTTGTCTTTTCTTAAAGCTAGGTGGAGTACAAGTGAACCTTCCCAAAGAGTTGCTGACCTGTAAAGGTGTTGGCTCTATGACTAACACTCTGCAAACAGACTAATTAATTCAGAAGAACTCTGACTGGCCAAGCCTTGGTTTGCTTTGCTTGCTGTTGCATAAAGACCAGGTAGCAGGGAGCCTTGGCTTTCTGTAGGACAACTCTAAAAGAGATGGAAAATGGTGTGTTCTGCTGTTTTTGAGGATTATCCAAAGGAGTATCCAATGCTGTGGTCACAGAAGAACACTGACAACTAAACTCTTCAGCTCATTCCCTCTGTGTATCAAGCAGATCAAGCCATAATAACTTGTCACAGTATAACAGATTCATTCTTTATCCTGACTTTTGCCTACTTTTGCCTAAGCTGATGATTGAGCAGAGGTTTTACACATTTCACTCTCAAATATGAAGTTCTAAACAGCTTAAGCAGTTTTGAAAATCACAGTAGTTGCTGATCTGTGTCTCTTGCCACCTGTATCTCTGAAAATCCAGCCTTCTGCATCCAGTCACTCTCAGTTCAACCCCCAAGAAGCTGATTCAGACCTTCCTCATGAGTTGATTTAGTTATCTGCATCTGTTCAGTATTTGTTACTGAGTTACTGTTGGCATGCCTGGAAGTTTAAGGATAGGAGCACTAATGTGCACAGCAGGATGTGTGTGGGGATTTTGGCTCTGTGTAGGTTTTGTATGAAGTAACCCAGCCCTTACCAACAGGTAAGGGTTGTTGTATCTACCCTCCTTCTCAGCAGTCAGGTTTGCTTTTTCTCCATGCCACCATGAAAACAGTGTGGTTCCTGTTCATTAGGATATCAGAAGATCTCTGGTCAGCAGGGAAGTTGTTTTTTAACTGTTTCATTTGCTTAATCAAAGGAAAAAAGGGGCAGGGGAAAATAGGGCGTTTCAATAAAGCAAATGTGTGCTCTGAAAGCTTTTAATGAAAAAGTACTTTAAAGGAGTAAAGTGTACACCACTCCTTCCTCTGTGCTGTACAGTCATCATTTCCCAAAGGACATTCCTAGCTCACTCTTAATCAGTCTCAGTATCAATCTCAGGATCAATGTTGGAGCAGGGTGAAGATGATCTGCCCAGTCCCCTGGGCTTTCAGTTGAGCTTTGAGCTCTTAGTGGCTTATCTGCCTTTGGAAAATGGATTTTAAGCACCAAGTTAATTAGGTTCTTAAAAACATTACTCTGAGTTGACAAAAGAAGTCAGAAAACACGTATTGCAGGAACCACTTTTCTGTCTGAGCCTTGGAAGTTCTGTTCAGGTGACAAAATTTATTAAAACATCTTGGCAGATGGAAACAGAATTCCAGAATAAAGGAAGAACCGCACTCTCCTGTCGGCAGGGAGGCTGTTAGCCCATAGTTTCTTGTTGTGATCTTTTCTTTTCACTGTCCTTTCCTAAGGTGGATTTAAGGGTGACAAAAGACACAAGGCAGTGAATTTGCTGATGTGTTGGAAGTGCAGGATCAGGAATGAGAGAGCTGTAACAGCCCTCCTGGAGCAGCAGATCATCACGAGAGGACAAACTTGTCTGCAGGCAACAGTTTGCCTTTCTGAGATGTATGACTTGAACATTGCAGAGTCCTATGAATAGCCTTCTTTTATTTCTTGTTATCCTGCCCTTGCAGTTCAGATAAGGTATCCATTGTTGAAAAACATCACAGCAAAGCTGCATCTGTCTCCATGCTTTAGTCTTACATGACTGAAATGCTTTCTGAGGTGACTCGGTGATCGGTGCTTAAATTACATAGATGGGCTCTACATGCAGGAGGCTTTAGTACCTGCTTAAGCTATGGAACAGTGAATTACTAACCTGGAATTCTAAATATGTGTAAGAACAAAATGTGTTTTTATTGTTCATTGCTTAAGAGTTGACAGGATTAAAATTGAGGAAGAACGTTTAAAATGAAACATTCCCTGTTTAGTTCTGTCTGTGGAACAGCAGAAGACCATGGCATTAACCTTTGGGTTATTAATATGTTGATGGAGGGAAGGATTAAGAAAAGAGCAGGCTGTGGGACACAAATGGCACAAAGGCCAGAGGCAAATAATTTTGTATTGACCCCAGTTCTAAAAAATAGATTGGAAGCAGAAATCAGAACATTTGCAAAGGTGTTTCTGCAGTCAAACGTAGTCTTCCAACTGAGATTATTCCTCTGCTCTGGGACTGGAGAAGCAGGTACTTGAACTTTTTAATTGACTCCTAATTATATTAACGTCAGGGCCAGTGTTTTACTGCAGTGATATGTGCTATCAGAGTCCATGGAATGTGAAGGCAGGTAAACATGGAATCTTCATTCCACCGTGTCACGCGTGTCCCCCCTGGGACTGGCGAAACGTTCGTCTCCTGCTCTCCCTTACCCTGCTCTCGCTGTAATTACTTTGGCTGCACTGCAGGGGTGTCAATCCTGAACAACAATCCCAGGTGTTTCACCTTGGAGGATTGGGAAGTGTTTTTCTCCATTCCATAGTCCGTTTCTCCGGGTTGCGGATGTTCCTGTGGGAGCTGACGCGGGAGGTGCTGAGAGCTCAGGACAAAAATAGATCATAATGTGGAAAAACTGAAGAGTAATCCCGATCCTTCCTTCTGTGAAAAACATTGTAGGCGTGCTGAAAATGGGATTAACATGGTGAAAGGTCATCAGGAGGGCTCAACTTTTATCTCATTAAAGTAATACTCTGGCTTTTGACACCGGTGGAAAGTCAGGGAGTGCTCCCTGGCAGCAAGTGACCATGGGCTCCCAGTCCTAATCCTGACTTCCCGTGACCTTGGGTGAGGTATTTCATTTCTCTCTGCTTTCCTGTCTTGTAACCTAAACTTAATTATGTGTTTCAGAGGATTTGAGTTAAATAGCTGTTAATTTTAAAGCACTTGGAAAATTATACGTGTATATACGTGTATATACGTGTTTCACTGTAATGCCTCACATGTGAGTAGTCTGGCTGATGCTGAAAATGGAGCAGTTCTTCCTGGGTGCCGAGGTGAGGAAGGTGGTGATGAGGTGACCTCAGCCTGAACAAAACAGCTTTTCAGGCAATCACTCTCAATGGAGTAATTCAGGAGTAATTCCCAAAATTACTCCCAAAGTGGGGGAACACAAGCCGAGCCCATTAGCAGAGTGGTCGTGGGACTGGGAGCACAGGAGGTTTGGTGTGGTGCAAAGGGAATGAGAGATACATTGATGGTTGGAGGTAGCCTGGACTTGGATATCTGGAATGGTGGGACAGAGGTTGTGCTCAAAGATGGCAAGAACAGAGTTGAACTAAAAGCTTG
This sequence comes from Manacus vitellinus, assembly GCF_001715985.3. Taxonomy (NCBI): domain Eukaryota; kingdom Metazoa; phylum Chordata; class Aves; order Passeriformes; family Pipridae; genus Manacus; species Manacus vitellinus. The sequence continues at coordinate 7,681,734 of NW_021940460.1, forward strand.
GGCAGGGTGGATGAGCAGTGTAAACAGGAATGAGGTGCCAAAGCACCATTTTGACCAAACAGAAAGGTATTCAATGGTTTGGGTTGGTTTTTTTCTGGAATGTCTCCATCAAGATGCAGGGCTCTTTGTTTTTCTCTTCCCTGCTCAAAACCAGCAGCACTTTCCAGGAAGTGAAGATCTGTGTGATTCCAGCCACTTCAGGCAGCAGCAGCATAAATCAAGGCTGTGTTGAGCTCTGCAGCCTGGTGGGCACATGTCTGTCTGGGGTCTCCCACAGACCATCACCAGGGTGGGGGCCGAGTTAATCAGGTCACCAGGGTGACTGGCACAGCCCTAAATGCAGTTCCTGCATAGGGATGCCCCGGGCTGCGGGCTTGGCAGCTTCACTGGTGACTGCTACACCGCTCAACTCCAAGGTCATTCAGAGTGGGAGTTGCCCATAAAATAGCCATTAAAGTAGTGTTTATACTTAATTTGGTGTTTTGTGATCAACATATGCATTTAGAACTATTTCTTTTCCGGGATCCTTTTTAGTATTACATGGCACTTATGGAGAGTGGAGTGAGGAAAATACCTAAGCCCTTCTATGGCATGAAAAAAACAGGTTGGTTAATGGTTATTGATGGATAGCAAATGCTTTGTGATTTATGGCAGAAAAAGTCAGCAGAGCGTGGAGTCTTGCAAAACACATGAGACACGTTGAGTAAGCTCAGAGCCTGCACTGGTTGGCCAACTGGTGAAGTACAGATAATCCCAGTTAAATATCATTAATTGTTATCCCTGTGTATATGTTTTCCATTGTTCAGGATCATGTTGCAGTTGTCATCTGGTGATGATTAGAAGCACGCTGGTGTGGCTACCAGAAGTGCTTCATTTCTGTTAGGAAAAGGTGGTTTTCCCAGTGCCATGAGATTTGCACCAGTGTGTAATAGCATCATTATTTCTTTTAATGTATAGGATGCTGCCCAGTCAGCACTGTCCACTATTATATAATACTAGTCAGTCATGTGCTGGCCAGATGAGAGTCATGTTATTGCACTGGTTTGAGCACTGAAAAAAGAAGACTTCTTTGAAGCACTTGTTTTGTCGTGAATTTTTTTTTATAACAGTAGAAAGCCCTCTCAGATGGAATACAAGTACAGGACAGCTACAGAATGCTTCAGATCACCCCTTAGGCTCCGTCTGTGGCCATTTATAATGTGTACTTTATGTATTAAATCTGTAGTATGACTACAGCCTGTGTGAGTACTGGTGCTCTACACTGGACCCTCATCCCAGTCTGTGGTCAGGGTGCACTCAGATGCTCTGACACCCGGGGTTCCCCTGAGCCTCTCAGCGGGAAGGAGCTGCGCTGAGCTGGGATTTCTCCACTGGAAGTGACACGTCACATCAGGGTCCTTTCAATTTTCCTCTTGTCCTTCATCTCACAGCATTTGCTGCACCAACAGCACGAGGTTTGCTCGTGTGCTGAGCTCGGCTGGAATAGGGTTTATGGTGCCAGATCCTGGCAGTGGGGTTTGGGAATGTGATGAGTGGTGAGCCGGAGGGGCCTCCAGCTCTGACAAGACCTGGAGTTGCCCCAGCAGCCACTGGAGCTGCAGTGGGAGAACTCCCATCCCGGAGCTGAGCCGTCCCCTCCAGCTGTAGATGACTAACTGAAGCTGTGTGGGCCGCTGGCTGCCCCTGTATCTCTTCCCCTAAACACTGGAGCCTTTGTCTCTGGCCTTATCGTGCCCCTGCCCTGACAGAGCCTCTCTGTGCTCTCCTGCCAGCGCTGCGCTGGGTTCAGGGGGCTTTTCTTCAGCTGCTCTTTGTCTCCGGGTGTTTATTGTGCTGCTGCAGAGTGTGTGTGTTTGGGAGGGAGGAGGAGGGGCTCCTGTTTGTGTGGGCTTTATAAACCCAGTGCATTCTTCAAAAGAGATGCTGAGCAAACCGGGTGGTGTTAATGTTAACCCCTCAGTGCCCTGCATTGCTGCAGCGAGAAAAATGCTGTGGGAGGGTTATGAAGTTGCTGTGTAAGGCAGGGAGGCTGCTTCCCCTCTGGTCTTAATGCCCTTTGATTTTCTGTGAGTGGTGCACATGTGCACCAGGCAAAGACCCTCCCAAATCAGGAGAGATGGAATTGATTCTAGGAGTCCTTCTGGAACTTGTTTTTATTGCAAACACTGGCTCACTGACCCCTTCTGTTTGCAGAACTCTCCCTTGCATCCTGTTTATGTGGCTACATTGGACAATATCTCTTCATTGTACCATATCCCCAAACTTTATGGCCCTGTGCTTTATGGCTTTGCCTTTTGAATAAGGTACTGAAAGCAGGATTTTCTTATATTCACAGTTGCCACTTGCAGTGGCATATGATACCTTCCCTTTGAACCAGCTTTTCTTTAACCAGCTTGCCATGGTTTGGATGGCTCCTGTGTCTTCAGTGCCCATGGTCACACATTTCAGGAGGGCTTTAAAAAATGAAGATCAGCAACTCATAAACTTTATTTCCCTTATAATCACACAGTGCTTTGCACTGATTGGTGGGAAAGAGAAACCCAACCAACAACTAAACAGGACAGTGTCAACTCTCTAACCTCCTTTTGCTCTTCCTCTGTAATAGGATGGGAATGTATTACATGGAAAATATCTCTGTGAAGAGACAGAAGAGAAGCTGCAGCATCACAATTGTCTTAGTGCTGGAATTGCCATAGAGAGTTTTATATTTCACTGAGTCTGTGGTCAGCATAAATGTTTCAGCCCTTTTTTATATTATGATCTGCCTAAATGCAAACAGTTTTATGTGTGATAAAAATACTTTTTTTTCCAGATACATTATCTTTTCTTAAATTAACTGACGTTTTCCCCAGAAATCAGTAGAATTAGATTAAGCATTTTACAAAGTACTGTAAAGAATCTTTACTTCCAAGTAATTAATATCCTGATATTGGGGATTGTAGTTAATGTATTGCAGCATCTGTGTATTATATTATTACACTGGGAAAAAGTTAAGCAGGCTGTGTTCCTTTGCAGGGGGTAGGAAAGGAAGAAATGCAGAATAATAGGAGCTTTTGAAACATGAATCCACACAGTCATGACTAAACCTATTCAACCACTCAGGTGGTTTTTTTCCAAGACTGCTCTAGGCTTTAGCATTGTTGTTGTGTGACTTGTTTTCTTTATGCACCAGCTCAATTAGCTTCATCTCTTCTTCTTCTTGAAGGCACAGTTTCGGCTGCAAAGCGCACAGGGATCCCAGCACCCCGGGAAATCTCATCCTCTGTCTCCAGGGAGAGAGCTGTGCTGCGTGGTCAAGCCAATGCCAGGAAAACACAACCCAGCCCCACCTCTTCTGGTGCACCAACTCCTACCAAACACGTGCGCCCCACCAGCAAGTCCAAGCAAGAGAGTGAAAGTGGTGACAAGGCTGTTCTGGAATCTCAGGTTAAAGAGCTCCTGGCAGAAGCAAAGACAAAAGATTCTGAAATTACCAAACTTCGCTGTGAGTTGAAGAAATGCAAAGAGAAAGGGTCCCTTAATGCTGAAGGAATGGGTGCTTCCAGCCAAAATTTAGAAACAGTATCACCTGCTGACATAGATCCATTGATACGGTCTCTTCAGGAGAAAAACAGGACTTTCCAAAAAGAGCTTGCTAGCCTGGGAGAAGAAAACCGCGTCCTAAAAGAGAAATTGCTTTATCTGGAGAACTCCCCTCTGTCAGACACAACAACAAGCAGTGGAGGTGACAGCAGCCTCCCAACCCCAACTACCCAGGAGTCCAGTTTTGGAAGCCCATCCAAAAATGCATCGAGAGGTGAAGTGGAGGAGCGCAGGCAGCACGTGAACGGGGGTGCCCTGCGCAATTCTGGTTCTTCCAGCAGTGATGTAACTAAAGCTTCCCTGTCCCCTGATGCATCTGATTTTGAGCACATAGCAGATGTACCTTCCAGGCCAACATCTGCCAACAGCAACCACTTCAAAGGTTCCAAATGCTCCACTGCAGGAAGTTCTCCAAACAATATTAGCGACCTCTCTGTTGCTTCCCTTACAGAGAGAATACAAAAAATGGAGGAGAATCACCACAGCACAGCAGAAGAATTACAAGCCACTTTGCAGGAGCTGTCGGATCAACAGCAAATGGTGCAGGAGCTGACAACAGAAAATGAGAAGTTAGTGGAAGAGAAGGCTCTCCTGGAGACTTCCTTCCGTCAGCACAGAGACAGAGCAGAACAGCTGAGCCAGGAGAACGAGAAGCTGATGACTCTCCTCCAAGAGCGATCCAAGAATGAAGAAAGCAGAGCTCAGGAGGGGAAGGTCCTCGAACTGGAACAGAAATGTGCAGAAGTTCTTGAAAAAGCACAATTTGAAAGAGAGAAACTGCTCAACATTCAGCAGCAGTTAACCAGCAGCCTGCGAAGCCTGGAAAGGGAACATCAGGATGCCCAACAGGTGATTAAAAGCCTGAGAGAAGAAAACGAGAAGCTGCTTAAACTTCTAGAGGTGGAACAGCAGAGCAACAGCACAGCGACAAAAAGTCTGGAGGACTGTAAAATTGCCTTGGAAGGTCTGAAAATTGAGAATGGCTCTCTCAAAACTCAGCTGGAGAATGAGAAACAAAAGGCTGCAGAAATCAACGTGATGGGCTGTGCCCCTGATGACTCAGAGGTGCAGGAGATGCTCAAAGTGGCCCACGCAGAAAAGGCTCAGTTAGAAGCCTCTTGCACTGAGCTTAAACAAGAGCTGCTGAAGGCAAACAGTGAACTAAAGCACATTCAGGGTCTGCTGTCTAAGGTAAAGCAGTAACAGCTGTAAAACAGAGTGATTGTTTCTGTCCTTCCATAAATAGGTAATTATTGGTCTTTAGATTGCTGTCGAGCCATGGATTATAAACTTCCAGGATTTAAATTACATGAATTAGTTTTGAATGGAAGCTGGGGTCGTATGGTGTTGTCTCAGTTGCTGCTGCTGTGTGCCTATTTTCCCAGGAGTAACTGTTAATGTAGCTGTATTTATAAATTCAAAACTATTTTGTCCTAATATCTTCTGCAGAATTGACTCTTTTAATAAGTAGAGTTGTGTTTATCAAAATTGGAGCAAAGAACAGGTCAATAAAAAATTACTTTGATATTGTGTGAACAAATGTTAGTGTAAATCACTCGCTAATTAGATGGAGAGAAGGGCATGAATAGTTAGCAGTGAATATTAAATTCTGAATAATTAATCATAATTAATTAGCAGTGAACTGCGGATGTCATTGATCATGAGAACACAAGGATCTGAGTTAATTAACTTCTGAGTTAATGCTTAGAGAAGCTGGTAGTTACAGCAGTATGACTAATGTTGCAGCATCAAGCTCCAGATGAGATTATTTTCATAAAACTAAAATACTTTTACAAAACTGAGAAATACTCTATTTTGGGATAGGTAAAATAATGGCAAAAAAATTTTAAAAAGACTGATTTTAGAACAATTTTCCTCTACCTCATTTAGTAGTTTGTAGCTTTGCTCCAAACAAGTTTACCCCGGTTATTATTTTCATTTTCTGTGGATATTCAGAAGGGAGCTGCAATGTGAGGCATCATACAACAAGTGTTAATAAAGCACAGGCCAGTGATTGTGTCCCACTGCTGCAGAAAGAGTGATAGTGTGTGCAGTCCTTCCTGTATGGGGAAGGGATCATGAGAAGAATGATAAAATTGGCTGCAGAGGAAGAGAGCATTGCCAAAAAGCACCTCCATGATGTGAGTGATTTAGAAAATCCAGATGTCCTTTCAGCTTAAATAGGTGACCACAGCAAATGGAGTTAGTAGAGGAAGCTCCCAAGTGCTTTCTGGAGCTGCAGCTCATGAAGAATAAATGAAAAACTGCTGAGTGCTCAGACTCTGGACCAAACTTTTATTGCTTGGTTTGGAAACCACAGATTTCCTCCTTTTTACTCTTCCTTTCCCTCGAATTAAGCTGTTTTGAATCATTGGCTACTTGTGACACCCAGACAAGACCACAGGCTTCTGTAAGGCTGCCCTTCACTCAGGCTGTGCCAGTGCTGCTCACTGAATTGGCAGCCTGCACCTTTTTTGTACTCAGAGAGCTCCCCCCAAACCTGGAAGCATTGATCCGTGGGCCTGAGCCAACAAACTGAAGTGCAGCAGATTCCCCCTTCAGTAATTCCAGATGTCCTATATCCAGAAATATACTTATCTGCAGTAGCTGGCTCTGCTGTGTATGTTTTCACAGTCCATTGAAAATGCACATGGTAGAAGCAGCAAACTTGGTGTGGATGAACTGATCATGATCTTGGCCCTGAGGCAGTGATATCACTTTCATAATGTGATACATAAATAGATGGGGAGCTTTCCGGGAATATAATTCCTCTCTGTTCATTAAGTACAGAGACTGGTTTGGAATTATGGTCATCATATAGAAAATTTAATTTCCTTTGCAGCATCTCATTTTATCATCTCCATTACCAGGGGAGAAAACTGACATTCATAGCTCATCTGTGTTTCCTGAGGCTGTTTCATGTACACAATGCTTAGAACACAGGTTCAGTTCTGAAGTCCATGAGATGCCCAGTAAAGCCTCTAATGAGTGATATCTCTTAAGGAATAAAGACAGACTTGCATCTTTTTTTCCTCCCTTCCAGGCTGAGAATGAGTATGGTCAGCTGAAGGAGGTGTGTGACCGGCAGGCTGAGCAACTGAGCAGAACCAGCCAGAAGCTGCAGGAAAAAACATCAGAGAATGAAGCAGATATAAAAAACCTGAAGGAGACCATTTTCGAGTTGGAAGACCAGGTGGAACAACATCGTGCTATAAAACTTCACAATAACCAGCTCATCAGTGACTTAGAAAGTAGGTGGAGCTCAAAAAAAAGGATTTAAATTAACTTATTCGGGGGGCTCAGTTATGGCTGCAACAGGGAGGAGGAAGCATGTCCTTTACTAGTATTCCAATTTTGGCTGTTCCCTTCTGTTCATGCACAAAAGTACTATTTTAACAGTTAGTGCTATAGATACAATATTAGAGACAGTCTCCAAGCCCCGTTCTTCAGTGAAGGAAGTATTGCCCATTCTAGAAATTGGAATTATTGGCCTTTTAAAGAGCTTTTAGGGAAAAACACAGGGAAGAGCAGTAAAGTCGAGGTGGCTGTCATGTTGTGGACGAGGAGCTGCCACCTGGTGGAACGAGTGGCCCGTTCCATATTTTAGTGTTCCCTCAAGTTGGGGGATATGTGTGTGCTAAGTAAGTGAATCCACATGGGATTCTCTAAATTTCAGAGTCTGGTTTAATACCTGAAAATAACAACGTAGTTCAGAGATGTTTGAGTAACAAATCTACTGTTGATTCCATTCCTGATCTGTTGTCACAGTATCCTAATCTCAGTCTATTTAGTGGCTTTACTAGAAACAAAACCAAATCAGCTGCTCTGCCCTCCCTTTTTCACTTTCACTGTTGCCTTTATGTGTTTAATAATCTTTTCCCTTTTTACTGTCTTAGGTAAAGCAATGAAGCTGGAAGAACAAAAACAGGATACAGAGAGGCAGCTGAAGGCTCTGACTAAGCAAATGAAGGTAAGGCTTAAGCTCCAGGACAAAGCTAAGCTGAGCTTTTATTGCAGTACTAGATATAAGAGAAGTGTTGTGTTTTCCTAGAAGAAGTGTAGAAATTTCTTTCTACATCCTTTCTACATTCTTTTCTCTTTGTACTTCCATTGGAGTGGAAGGCTTAGAATCAGCTTCTGTGGCAGTGTTTGCAGTACTATAAAGAGGCAAATGTTTATTTTGACCTCAGCACCATCTTGAGTTGTGGTGAAATCCTGGTCGCTCGTGATGACTGAAAGAGAGATCAATAACTAAAGTGCTCAGCTCAAGTGGGTGCATTTTTACAGCAAACACTTTGGGGTTGTAACTGCTCTTTGTAGGAAGATGCAGAGGAGTGGAGGCGTTTCCAGGCTGACCTGCAGACTGCAGTGGTTGTGGCCAACGACATTAAGTGTGAAGCTCAGCAGGAGCTCCGTGTGGTGAAGAGGAAGCTGCAGGAGGAAGAGGAGAAGAGTGCCAGGCTGCAAAAGGAGCTGGATGAAGTGAAGGGCAGCAACAGGTTGGTTATTTACCGAGGCTGAGATGTGATCTCTGTGAGTGCTAACACGCATGCAAACAGTGCTTTGTCAATAACTAGTCATTGGCTTGGACGTGCATGTTGTCTGTCTATAACTCTTCTGGCAGATTTTGTTGTCTCTTATTCTAAGATGTTTCTGTTCTTTTTCTATCTGACAACCTAGTTCTGTCAACAAGGGCTGTGAAGGTTTTAATCAGTGAATACTAATTAATAACAACTGCCTCTGATAGTTTTGTTCTCAGTCTGGTACTGCCCTGTGTGTTGTTGCCTTCATAGCTCTCTGTGCAGCTCTATTAAAGCATCTGTGGAAAGATGGGTTGGGCACAGATATTCCATGGAACATCCAGAAGAGAACAACTTGACCTGAGAGAAGTCAATGAAGAAAGACAAAATAACACAAGCAGTTGTCCTGTGTATCAGAAATGTGTGCCAAGTCAATTTTAATCCTTTAGATTTTCCATTTAATCTCCTGGTAAATTTATGGCCACTGGCAGAATGACCACAAGAACATAGTGAATCCTGTCATTTCTTTCAGGTGGAGTAACAGCCCAGCTTTATGTTGCACATATTTGCTCACTGTTTTCCATTCAGGAGTTTCCACAGCAGCTGTGCAGTAGATGGGACTAAAAACATGGGAGAGCTTTTGTGCGGAGGTGTATGGATCAGAATTCCTGGACTGAAGAAACAGAAATACTTCATTTCAGAAAATAAAGGAATGTATTTAAGCTCCAGTTTCATTATCAGAGTCCCAAGTGGATGCAAAAAAAAGCTGTTACAGACTATGTGTTCAGACAAAATGATTACCAGACAGTACTTGAGTTCTGGGCTCTGTTTCCATTCCTAATTTGTTCCTAACGAAATTTCTCTTGTTTAAAGCAGGGTCCCTATATGAGGATGGGGAGTCATATTCATACAGCTTCCCGTCTTTATTCTTTTAGTTTTTAATCTGAAGATGTATTTGATAGTAGTTAAAATGAATAGAAGATGACCTGCTAATTTGCAAACTGGGATGTTCATCTTCCATGTTTAAGGAATGTGGCTGCACTGGAAGCCTCAACTTCAAATACTACTTTTTAAATTGGAAACATGGAATCCATACATACGTAGTTCCAGAAGGAGATATGCAGACATGTATTTAATTATGTCAGTTTGGGCATTTGTGTGTCCCTCTCTGTCACACACACAGATCTGTCTGTCTCTGTGTCATGTTGACTCTCTGTATAGCTTGCTTTGAGTATTGCATTGGTCATGGAGCTAGATATGCTGTCTGCAGTGGGCAATGTTTATTCTCTTTCAAAGACAGGTATTCAAACCAAATTTTGCATCTATCAGTAAAACTAATTTGACTCGGAGTGTGCAAAATTTCTGTACTGAGTGGTATGGAGAACAAAGTGAAGCCTATGTAAGTCATTGTCTAAACAAAGCAGTGATCAGCAGCTAAGCACTGACTTTTTAAAGCTCTACTGACTTATGAAACAAATTCCTGAAGTCACCAAAGCTCCTGCTGAGAGCCAGTTCTACACTCCCACATATTTTTGCATTCCTGAGGTCACTGTCTTCCCCAGCACCTCAGCTTCTGTCACCCAGGAAGGTCTGGGGATATTCTCATCATTGCTTTTTAATCAGCTTCCTCAAATGCCACTGCTCAGAATCAGCAGTCGATTTTGGTACCTGTGGTGATTTTGATGCATGCTCAGCACTGGTGGAAACAGTTTGTAGCATGATACCTTAACACAGTCTGTAAAGTATCCCTCCTGTTTGCTAATGCTGAGCAGCTGCACGCTCAGTTGAGTATTTGACAGTCCCTAGTGAAAGTTTCCTGTCTGATTTTCAAGCTCTTATTGGAAAATGTACCTTCCAAAGAGCTTGCTACTCAAAGGTTTTTGGCAAAATCTCAGCCATCTCTTGAGGGTCATTAGACTCCACCTCATAAATTCATCTTGAAGCCAATTTATCTCCTATGACATCCTGCCATTTTAATGTTTGCCTGTGGCTGCCTGAGTTCCTGCCTCCAAGTTTGATTTCACCGTTACATTCTTCTAATCAAGACAAAAAGTCATTTTTGGTTTAGGAACAGCCAAAGAACTTGCAGAAAAAACCCTGATGAGGTCATCAGTGTTCATCTGAATGAAGGTAAGAGCCTCCCAAAGGCATCTCTAACACAGATTAAATGTCTAATTCTATGACTAAGAATGCTGGGGGGGGAGGTTGGACCAGCATCAGCCAAATGGAATAAGGAAGAAAAGAGTTAGCTTATCCCAAGTTAATATTGATTGAAACCTAAAAATTGTTTCACCTATGCTTCAGACAGCCTTCTGTGATATTTTACATCCTAATTAATATTATTTCTCTGCAGTAAAATGTAAAACAATCCACTGTTGTGTAACTGTCTTCTCACAGGTAGTGGAAATGGAAGTTAGTCTCCATCCTTGGAGGTTTTCAAGACCAGACAGGATAAGATCCTGAGTAAAAGTTTCAAGGTCTTGCTTTGACTCTTTCCCTTCAAGTTTTCACAATGATTTTGGCACTAGAACATTGTGCCTCAAATCAAGAACATGGAGGGAGGACAGTTGGGCTGGGAGCAGTACTTAAATAACAGAGAAGTTAAATCTGTAATTAAATGAGTGACTTCTTAGAATTTCTAATAAAAAAATTAACCAGATCTTCAAACGGAAGCCTAAACTGAAGGTTGTGATGTATCCCACTAATTTGCTTCTGTTTTTCTTCCTGAAGTCTCAAATGCCACAGCATGGCAGTGTCACATGCTTTTCTCCTGGAAATGAGCTTGTACTCTGTGTATTAAACCCTGCTGTCAGTCTGTATGTGCTGATGTGCTGCTCATTTGTGCCTGTGTTTGCAGCTGTTCTGTCTTACAGAGATTTGATAGTTCATTCTGCTCTCACTCAGAGTAACGAGAACTTCAGAGCAGGGTCCTTGAAGGAGCATTGGTTTGCTCTAGTTAGTGACTCAAGAGTTGTTTGGTGGGGGATTTGGGGGTTTGTTAGGGAGTTCTTGGTGTTTTTTTTTCCACTGGATGAGATTATTCCATCCCCCTCAGTGTTTCTGAAACAGAAACTGTGGCTGAGGTAGGGCAACCCTAGTTGCCTGGGATGGGTTCATGTACCCATTTTGAATGACTAGTCCTGACTAGAGGAGAGAAAGCCAGGAACACTGCCATCCATCCCTGTCCTTCAAAATTGATTCCTTGGGTTTAAATAATTTATTTCTTCCTTTCTGACCACCACAGATTGGGGTTTTTTGATTTGTATTTTGTATTGTTGTTGCTCATCACGTCCCAAAGCCAAGTTAATGGGGTGTTAAGGCACTCCTTTAGCTGTTCTATCAACACCGTGGGCATTTCCCCCTCTCCCCTTTATTTATGGGATGATGTAAAATGGAGAACTGTACCTCAAGGTGGGCATTGTGTTGGTTCATGACCTCCCCAAATGTTGTCTGTCTCTCCATAGGTGCCTGATCTCTACCAGCTAACACAGCCCTGAAGGGATGCACAACCAGGCCTGTGAGACACTGCAGGACTTGCCTTCAACTCGCAGCTGAAAAAGGGAAGTTTCAATTCGAGAAAGCACCTCTGGTTTTTTTTATTACCCTGCAAAAGTCAAGTGTATTGCAAAGTGTGAATGCTCAGGTCCACTTCTTCCCCATGGGCAAGAGCCTCTCTCTTTGTTTCAGAAGGCTTCTCTCTCCAGAAGACTCCATGAGGCAGAAGAAGTTTTGAATTAGTCTAAAGCCAGCTAAGCCATAAGAAGTGATCACAGAGATTTGGGGATCTGAAATAACTGAGAGCTTTTTTTGGAGCTGTTTTCCTTGAAACAGACATTTGAACGTGCCGTTTTAAGCTTAAGCAAAAATAAAACTGAGTGCGTATGTCTAATTTGTAAAATTTAATGGGCATACACCTGAGTTCTCCATATAGTGTTATATTCTGTGATCTGTCTCCGTGTGCCTAAATACATGTACGAGTACAGGTCACATGTACAGGCACACAAACTCGGCAGTAGGTCACTGAAATCCAGCAGGAAAACCGAAGAGAAACATGAAGTTGCTCAGCATCAGCTGCTTTGATGGTTTCAGGTTTTTACTCTTGCATTGACAAGGCACTCGCCACTGGGTGGCACATCTGACCCGGTGGTGTGTTAGGGAGCGGTGGTGCCCACGGAGCGTGTCCTGCTCTGACCTTCACAGACAATGTTCCGTGAGAGGTTTGTCCTGGCCGTAAGAACTGCAGATGGAGAGATCAGAAGGAAAAGAATCGAACATATCAAGCCCCTAGTGAATACCTTCTCAGAAGGGAGTTGTTCTCATGCCTTTAACTCAGGTGAAGTATATGATGATCAGGGAGAACTTGAAGTTCAGCTTTGCAACCGGAGACACCTGGAGAGAGCTTTCTTTGGACGCTAAGGAAAAACTCAGAAGTCACCATCTCTATCAGGAGACTACCAGGATTCATTCCAGGACTGGAATTTCACGTTTTGGCTGTGGGATTTCTGTCCTTTCCTTCTGGATGTGAAGACCTAGCAAGGGCCTGGTCTTGGAGCAGGCTGAGCTAGTAGAGAATCCTGTGGGATGTCCTGGCTTTGGCGTGGCCTCCACCTTTGTGCCATGCTGCTGGAGTGTATGCCTACATGCACACTTGTGTTGCCTTTCTTTTCTGTGCTGGCAGCTGTTGAATGTTGTTTTTTATGTTTCAGAAATATATATTGAAGTGCCAAATAAATGTTTAAGTGTCTGGAATTGTCTGCTGCCCGCCCTTGGCCTCTCTTCTGTGCATCAGTAGCTCTGTGTCTCTATTTTGTATCCCTTGGAGTTCAGGAGGAGTCACAAGAATGACAGGAACTGTGACAAAGACTAGATTGTGGAGTAATTATTTCTGCAAATATGGTCCTGTGGTCCTTGGGCACCTGTAGCAAAGTCACTGAGTAGTTTAGAAATTTCACAAACACGTGAAGGCTGAGTTTGCCAAAAATCTGTACATTAAGCACAGAAGGACTTTCACCTTGTTGTTAGTCAGTTGTCCACATATTTCAAACTGAGAAAACAAGGAGACTAACTCTTGCTAATAGAGAAAAGCTCCCTGCATCTACTTCTCTCACCAGTGAATGAAGGGAACTCAGCAGTGGTTTTGTGAAAGGGATGCACGTTTGAATTCCTTTGTGGCTGCAGTGCTCTGCTTCCTCCTGGAGCTGCTCCACTTCAGCCAGCTGCACTTGCAGCATTTGTCTGTGTGAACCATTCATTCTTGTTTCAAGGGAAGCATACAGTAGTAGATGACATTTAGCTCAAATCCGTCACTTTTGTAGCAGAGCTTGTGTAGTCCCCTTGGATGGCCTAAGCTCTGCTAAGCTGAATAAATTCTGTGTATAAGGAGGAGTCATTTTGGGTTTGAAGTCATGGCTTGTCATTAATCTTTCTAATTTCTGTTCTCCTATACTGTCCCCCTGAATTAGTTTCCTGCTGCAAGTTAAGCTCTTACTCTTCTGCTTCTCTGTTAAGAAACCCATATCTGTACACATACATGCATCCCCTTACCATACAGGTTTCTTTTTAAAGTTGAAAGGTGCTCACCAAATTTCATTGCTCTCCGTTGCTTGTTGGCTGGCTTGTGTGGTTTTAGTTGCAGCAAATGGATCTCAGCACTATGTTTCCTGCCTTCTCTGCCAAGGTTTATAGATTGCAAGGTTTGCAGAGGCCTCAGTTTTCTGTTGTGATTGTGTTTAATCAAGGAGGTTGTTTCAGGCTGCCTATTACAAATATACAGACTGAAGATTACAGGAAGCATCCTGACAAAATAGAAACTACTTGTAGCTCCAGCACTCAAATCTCCACAATTACTCTGTACAATGGCAGAATAATGGCACGTGAATTCTCAGTGGACTCTTCTGTGGCACAGCACAGGGACTGGTCTGGTTACTCAAAGTTTATTTAACATCTTTGCATCCTTTTGTAGTCAAAGGCTAGACTGAGGAGGCTAATCTGTGATGTCTGAGCTGTTCTCAGAGTTCAGTCCTAACCAGTGATGGCTGCCTAGAGCATACCTCTGCCTTGCTTTATTCTTGAGGTTTACCACTTGGCCTACAGGCATTTAACCATTTGTTTCTTACTCATATGCTCCACAAACCTTGTGCATACCCTTTTTACCTGGATAATTAGAACTCTTGTACAGTGACCTATATAATTATTGAAAGTGTAATAGATTGCATTGGGTGGTTTGAAATCTTGAGGCAGAAATTTATCCTTCCTCCATACTTTACTAGAAGCAGGACTCCTTTAGCTTTCGTGGCTTGTGTAACTAAGCTGTCACCTACTGATTTGTTGGTTATGCTTTATGAAGCAACAGGACAAAATTTAAAGGCTGAAACTTAAAAGCAAAACACTGGCTCCCTCAGAGCTCTGTGAATCTTATCCAATCTGCCTTTCCTCCTTATTGGATTAAATGGAGAATGGAATTGAAATGGCTTTTTCTCTGGCCATCTGCCTCTGCAGGCTCTCCTGGCACACAAGGAGCTCGAATGAATTAGCAAAGAAATAGCCAATGTCTGCTTAAAGACAGCACCTCCTTAAGCTCTGCCAGAAATAGAAACTTGAGTCACTCTTATTCTCTTATTCATTGACACCCTTTAGCCCTTTGCATTTTATAGACTCTGATGGCTAAAGGGAAAGAATAAAGCTCTGGCTTCTATTTTTAGCTCACAGGAGTTATTCAGCCCCATAGGCACTTTATGGATGGACTCCTCCAGCCTTCTTATGGAATCATTTCTGGCTTTGTGTTCACGTAGCTCTTGGTGTGTAACAAAAACAGGGCAATGTGGTGATACCTCAGAACCTGCAGATCAGCAGCTCACGTGCAGGTTCTGAGCAGGTGGGAGATCAGGAAAGTAAAGTACAAATAATCTCTTTTTACATGACTAGACTTTGTTATCTGCTTGCAGCTTTCCTAAACTAAAGCTAGGTGATTACACTCAGAGTTTACCTGAGAGCTGCCAGGTAAGTACAGTGTCAACACTGAGCAATGTCAGTTGGATCTGTAAAATACAGGACTAGAAGTAACACTTTATGATTTTATTTGCTATTTAAGACCACAGCTGTGGTCTTTCCTGGATGAACTCCTGTAAGTCCAACACCTAATCTCAACTTCAAAATGTCTTTTCAATGAAGTAACTTAATTATCCTTCCTGTTAAAATATAAAACTTATTTTTATTTTGAGTTTTTCTTTCTTCATTCCAGCCATTGGATTTTGGCATTCTTGTATCTACTAGGATGAAGCACTTAACAGTTCTGTTCCCCATGTATCTGCTTACAGGTTGTGATTGAAGGTTCACTTACTCAGCAGATGTTGTTGTTGATAAGTCGGAGTTTTTATTCTGAAGTATATTTTATGCCTTTTGTCTGAACTCTGTACAATTACTTATTTTATTTTCAATTATGATATTTTAACTGGTAACAGTTAATCCAGCAGTGGTCACACCAGTTAAAACCAGTATAAAATAACATCTTCCTCTTTGGTGACTTTCCTCATTATAAACTGAGGACCACAGTAGCCCCTTGGCACCTGTGCTCTACTGAAAACCCATTTCAGGTAATTATCAATGATTACTAAACAAACTGCTTTTTTTTCTATGATAATCCTCCATCCCGTGTGAGGATTTGGAAGGGGGATGAAATGGTCAGCAATGCAGAAAGGTTTGTTAGACTCAGTGATGTAACATTTGCCAGGCACTGCAAGACAAGGACACGGATGTTCCAAGGAGTGGTCCAGGTTCTGGGCACTGCAGTAAGAGATGCACATTGTTGGATTTGCCTCACTATGAAGATCTCTAATCTCTGCTTGCACTTCCCTGTTGCCCCTGACTTGGGTGTGGTTTCTGCCTTGCAGGCTGACAGCTGAAGAGGTGGAATCTCTGGAGTCAGAGACAGCCAACCGCTGGCAAGGAGTCTGCCTTAGCAGAGCATCTCCCACCCCGCCAGAGTCTGCAGCCACTGTGAAGTCACTGATAAAGTCATTTGACTTGGGATGCTCAGGTATTTGAACACTGTGTTTTGTATTAAAAATTTCTAGCAGTGAGCAGGTGACTGCTTCTTGCTTCTGAGTGGGTTTTCTGTCAGTGCTTGGTACGTAAATACTCTCTCAGGGGTGTCACTACGCCGTGGTTCCCTGTTCTGACGAGATAGTTGGGTTTGAAATCCAAATGTTTCCATGTCTTTTCCTTGCAGGTAGCACTGGACAAAATATCACAGTTCACAAGGTCCCCAGGAGCCCTCTCAGTGGAATTCCAGTGAGGACAGCCCCAGCAGCTGCTGTGTCCCCAATGCAGGTACAATCCTTTCCGTCCTCACAGTTTTAAAAGAGGTGGACACAGTGTTGCTCCAACGTGACCTGGTTTCAGCCCTGACAGGAGGAAGGGGAAACCCATCTGTTTGTTTGCTGTGAAACATCAAATGCTGTAGCACTAACAAAAAGGATCAAAGTGAGTTTGTCTTGACCTCAGCTTAGAGGTCTCAGTGGACGGATGTGAACTCTTTGGGATACAATTCTGAACTTTTATCACCCTTGACCAGAAAACAGGTTTCAGTTATTGGGAGTGAGTTACAAGGAACATCACATTAAACTAAGGAGCTGGCACGTGAGCTGAGAGAAATGGGATAGTGAGTCTCCTTCTGACATACAATTCAGGGTGCTGGGAACAGAGCTAGGATTAGGAACAGGCATCCTTACTTTTGGTTTGTGACACTAGGTTGTGTTTAACAAGAGAAAAAAATGATACAAATAGAAGTGGGAAATAGTTCAGAAACCAGTATATTACCAGCTAAAAATACTGTCCCTTTGTCCTTTTATTTTTCACAGTTGTTTCTCCAGCTCTAGGTACAGCTGATACCCTGATGAAAGGTTTCTGTATCCCTTCACCTGCTTTGTGATCTTGAGATGGCAGAAACTTCTTCTTTCTGCTCTCCTATTTAAGCTTGATGGCAAGTATTTTTTTAATAATCTTTTGCACCTTTATTTCACAGAGACATTCTGTATATAACAATGCCAAGCCAGCCAGCAAGGGCATTGCCAGACACGCAGATCTGTCAGACCTTCCTCTTGCAGGTAAGTTGTAGTAAATGTATAGATGTCGCCTCTTTTTATCAGCTAAAGCTTGTCATTAACTCTTGGCCTCTGCCAGGATATTTTTCCTCTTCTCATATGGTCAAAGAAAACATGAAAAAGGGTCTTCAGTGTCTCTGTTTTAGAGAGCTTATTAATTTTGTTATGTTTGCATTCGCATCTTGATCATAACTTAAAAAATAGCTGATTTATTGTGGTTTGCCAACACAAACTTGCCTTCTTTATTCCAAAGTATCCATGGCACCTCTCTAATCCATGCTGTGGAACTGGAGAGGATTGGATTTTACTCAACATGTATGTATCTGGAACAAGTCCAGAGCACTGTCTTTTGAGGCTTTATTTGTTTTTAAATTGAGCTTCATTTGAAATAAATCAAACATTTCAGATACCAATGTGAGTGTTTTAGGACCAGTCATATTTGGGCTTGAAATAGTTTGTTTTGAGAGTTCTCAAGAGATGAGTTTGTTTTTATTTCACACTTTGCTTTTGTTCTCTTGTCATTTAATATTCTTTTCTACCAGTGTTTGTTTCCCATTTTCTCTAGGGCCCTTTATTTTGATTATCTAGTCCTGATGTAGTTGCTGCATTGGAGTCAAAACTATTAACAACAGATTCTTGAATTTTTAAGGACAGATGAAATATTGTATTCCTGTAGTTAAACTGCAGGGAGGGACAAAAAATATCCATTGAAATCTCTTCCTTGGTAGACTGGATTTTCTGCAGTAGTTTGCTAATAGAGGAGAGAAATTAGAACCTCTGCTCATTTTTAGACTCTTCAGATATTTTTCCAAGATTCCCCTTCTGTCACTAAAAGGTGGAGGAGAAAACAGGTTATAGGGTAGGTGGCAGCATAAACAAGTAACATCTTGTCCATGCTTTTGGGTTCTCCTGCAGGAGTAAATGCTAAGCAAGCAGAAATGTCTTCTTCTATCTAGTGGAATGGCCAGAGTTTACTTACTTGTATCAGTTGGTTTCCAGAAAGTGTCTTGCATGAAAATATACAATGATCCCAAACAGAACATAAGACTTAAAAAGTCTCTACCCATCCACTGCAGAGTGAAGTGATCTGTCAACTGTGTAATATCCTGACAGTCCTTAACAATAAATATCCCACTTCAGGCCATGGATAATTTCTGTTATTACCTCTGGACAGTTGTTCTGTGAAAATTTGTTGAAATGAACAGATACTTTATTAGCCATTGTATGGTAAAAATTAATGGTTGCTTATTTAGCAAGTTCCTGCATTTACAGCTTCTCTTTGTACCTGGGTTTAATTTAGTTCCAATAATCCATAGCAAAGGCTTACTCACTGTAAAGTTGTAATAGCTCTGGTTCCAATCTAAATAATCCTAGAAGGCAGTTGATCCAAGCCCTATGCAAACAACACTGAATTAAAAATCATCCCCAAGGAAATTCAGAGTGAAGTAGTCTCCATAATAATAATCTTCTGGCTGATTCCATCTGACCAGTATCACAGCAGGGTTCTGTGATGTCCTTAATGTGACCCAAATGTTACATAGTTGGAGAGGAGAATGGATTACTTCACCCAGAGAGCTGGTTGTGATCTTTTCACTTAGAGACAAGGGTTTACTGGTTCCATGCTGGACTTTCTAGCACCCAGAAATAAGTCAAAGGGGGTTGAAACTGAGATAAGAAGGAATTCACACCTCTAGGTGATGTGGCATTAATTGATAATTATAGGGAGTTAACCAGAAAGGAGGAGAAAAAGTTGTGTTCCACATGCAATTAATTTCTGATAACATGATATGTAAGCCATAGTCCTGGCCTGTTACATCACCTCATGTACTGATATGCAGTGATTTGATTTCTATGATCTCTTTAGCTTCTCTTCAAAAATGCTGTCAGCATTGGATTCTATGGCTACTAATTTTGTTGGGTTTCTTTTATGTATCTAAAAATTTATATGCATTTATGTGTGTGTGTGTGTGTACACATCTATAAATATATATCTTAACTGCATGATATAAAAATAAATAATATGTGTAATAAAATATAGGTGCATCTGCTGTGAATATATTGAGACTTCCCAAAGTTCTGTCAGAGGGGATGCCAGGTATCATGTGCTAATAAGTGCCTTTTCCTGCTGCCTTGAGCTGGGTTGTATTCAGGAGACAAGGAGCTCTCTTTTTAAAGTTCTGCTAATGGCAGAAAAGAAAGTACTGTCCTAGGGCTGGTCAGTCCTCTGGTGAAGATATCTGGTGATCAGCTTTTGAACCTTTCAGACTGTAGATTTTGGTATTTCCCTTCATTCACCTGGGGCCCCTACCCCCCAGCAGGAGTATCAATCACAGGAAACCAGGCAGCCTGGACTGTTGAAATCATCAAAGCCATTCCTTGTTGCGATCACCTCTAATCTGCTCAAGGTTTCCTAGCCCCATGTGTGTTTAATGAACAAATGAGTACATTTGTTTAGAATCAAAACAACAGACTGCATATTGTGTGCTGGGTGGCAGGACAGTGATTAATCAAATTCCTCAGGCTGTGAACTGACAGCTTTTTCTTTTCATTCCCACAGACCTTCTGAAGGGGAGGAATGAAGAGCTGAAGCCAGACCATTACCTCCGCAAAAGCCCCTCCCTGGAATCCCTGAGCAAACCCCCCATGGCCTTCAGCAGCAGGATGCTTACCTCTACCCCCAGCAGCTTGAAACCCCAAAGCAAACTCAGGTACAACTCCAGTTTCCTGGGAAAAAAAATAGCACATTGGAAAGACTGACAGCATTACCTGGCCCCAGGATGAATGGTTTAATCTGGAGGACCCCGGTCTCCAGTGCAATCCCTCCTGGCTGGCCTGTCCAGTTCAGAATTTCCAGACTGTGTGAGATCCAGATATCAAAATTCAGGTTGTAATAACCACAGTTATCTGTAAGATGAGCAATCACAGTGGAAATGAGGATGACAAGCTTTCAGTTGCATGCAAGAATTCCATCCTGTGTACAGGATAATGAGGTCAGCCCTCATTATCTTACTGTAGCTTTGCATGTCATGGTGAGTTAAAAACCAAAAGCTCTGAGGGCTGAAGGAAATTGGACACATAATTTGCTTCTCTCCTGAGAAAAAGAACATATATATTTTCCTCTGATCTCCACCATTATTTCCACCAGTAGAGTGGAGACGAGGTGGGTGTTTTGATTGCTGGCCTTTCACTGTCCTCAGGGCCTTGAACTGCAATACAGCTTCATTTTTCATTTTATTCAACAACTCATTCTGCAGCAGCTCAGCTGGGTGTGAATTTGCTGTTATAGATCCTTTAGATAGTTTCTTTTAATTCTACACCCTAAATCCTAGTTTTTCATATGTAAAACAAAGAGGTTACTTGAAAATTTTGTAAGTAAAGCTGATGAAATTAATAGCAGAAATGCTGGGTTGACACACACCACTGAATATCCACAGGCTGCTGTTTTTTCAGCCCTTTGTGTGCAGTGGTACCACCTGAATTTGTCTCATGTGAAGCCAGATACAGAATGCAAGCTCCAAAAGCTGTTTCAGCTTGGTTTACATTTAGGTTCTGTGCTGCCATTCTGCTTTATCATATCGATATTATTTACACACTGGTGAAAAATGAGATTTCTAGCACATTTATTGTCTTCTCCCTTTTGCTTCCCTGGTTTAGTGTGGAGAGAAAGGACCCCCTGGCAGCCCTGGCTCGGGAATATGGGGGTTCCAAGAGGAATGCTTTGTTGAAATGGTGCCAAAAGAAGACTGAAGGTTACCAGGTAAGGGAATAGGTACATTTTTACTTTAATCTGAGAAGGAATTAATCACTTTCCAGTAGGTGTGCAGGAAGCAATGTCACTTCAAAGAAATATGTATATTACAGCCAGTTGATTTTTGTATGTTTACTTCTACTGGGTGTTTCCATCCTCTTCCTTCAGATTTCCTTAGCAGTGCATCCCCAATATTGCATTGTCATAAGTAATTTGTATGCAACCCCCAAAATATTTGCTGCATCAGAGGTTGTTGATGGTGAGAAACAGAGTTTATGTGCACAGCAGCTTCAATTTGGCATCAGTTTTTGAAATTATATTCTAATATTTTTTCTACAGGCCTCTCTCATTAATACACTACTGTGTGAGTTTTTATTTTGGTCCTTTTTCTGCAAAACCAAAGAAATATTTCATTGTGTGGCCTTGACCAAGTGAAGTTTGCAGCTTGATTTTACAAAGCAAGCTTTGACTGCTTGAGACTCTCTCATTTCTTTGCAGAGTGATTTTCACAGGGATAATCATTTGTCCAGGTCTTGTATGGCCATTGCTGTGTTCTCTGGCCAGTGCTGGTGTGCAGTTAAATTAGGCCTTTGATTCTGCAAAGAAGGCAATTACAGACAATATTCCATACTGGGTGTGCAGGATAGTCCTGGTTTGATATAGTGTTGGGATTTTTCTTTCTTAAGAATAATATTGTTTGTTACTTGGAGCAGAAGACAAAAGCAGTTTTCACCACATGATATGCACCCTGGAGCAAGTCTTTAATAAAAGCAGAGTCCATCTTTTAAAGTAAATAATAAAATATATTTTTCTTCACAACCAAACCTTTATGAAGCATTAACTGCAGGGTGCAGGAGTTTGGGAGAAAAGACAGTAGCTGTCCCTTTTAGTAAACTGGTCTATGTGAAAGTTTCAGTCATTTCTTAGCACTGTTTTGTTCATCTGATTTGCAGCAAGGTTTCACAGAAGGACAAGGATCAGAGAAAGTTCCTGACTTCAGACACACCTTAGAAAGAATAAAGCCAGGATTAGTGTTTAGCCTAAAAGGCTACAGTGCTGTCCCCTGAAATTGTATGTTCTGTGCTGTGTTGGTTGATTTTATATCCCATCTACTACATTTCTCCTGGTCTTGGATATGAAGGTGTGAGAGAACATTCCCATCCAATCCTCAGAAAACAATTAATGAAATACAGCCTTTCCAAGTCTAACTTCTGTTAAGCAAACCCATCTCCTGAGTAACACTTTCTCCTAGTAGTTTTTCCCTTTTCTGTTTGAAATGGCACATATGATGAGCTCCCTTCACTCTCCTAAATCAGTTTAACTCTGATGAGTTCACTGTTAGAAGTGTTCTCTGAGCATCAGCCTGTATGTTTCTTTCTCTGATTTACACTCAAGCTGGACTAAATGTATTGCTTTTAGAAATTACATGGCTTTGAAAATAGAGAGGTCTGTCTCGATTCTGTAGGTACAGACCTGGCACCAAGAGTGACAAGTATTTCCTCAGGGATAGAATAAAACAGAGTTGTGTTTTCCTGTGCAGAACCCACGCAGTGGAGCTCCCTGTGCCTGGGATAGCAGGCCACCCAGGAGGGATGCAAGGCAATCTGGGTCTATTTGTTTTTCCTCAAGTATCAGTCTCTGGAGGAAAGTGTGTCCATGCTTTGGAGGAGGGTGGAAGTCTTTGCTTCTTAGATGGCTGCTGGAGTGTTGTTGCTACGTGACTGTCCAGCTGATGTTTCAGAAAAAGCTTTGTCGTTTTGGTTCCTGCTCTGGTGATGCTCTTGTTCTGTTCGTGGCTGTTCTCTGTTGTGGGTTTTCAGCAGTGTTTGAGAACAAGCAGGTGGAGCCCTGACAAACTCTGTGTAATCCTGGAGGGTCTGAGCAGTTCAGATTGTGATGTGATGGGGGCCTTATTACCCAGAGTGTAGGTGTAAGATCTCAGGACAGAAATTAAAGTCAGATGAACCAAAGGACAGTCACAGTATTGATTTAGGGTGAGAGTTTTCCCTCTCTGCCTTCACTGCTTCCTTTAGAGGCATTCTCTCTTGGACATTCTTCCTCAGATTCTCATTCCCATTGCACTCTTTGCAGTGCATTCACTAACTCCTCTTGAACTTGCCTTTCCCAGACCCTTGCACTCTCACAGTAAGGCTGATGTTAAGCTCCACAGGGAGTTTTTATCATTCTTGAGTACAAGAACTGGAATGGAGTAAAGAACGTCATCCTCCTTCCTGCCTCAGCCACTGCAAGGGTGGGAATGAGGTAATGGACTCCACGGAGCAGAACCCTGGTGACGTGCATGACTTCTTTTCCATAGATAATATCCGTGTCTGTGAGGCATCATCTGTGCAAATTCCAGGATAATCTGTCATGTAGTTTCTAACTTGAAACCCAGAAACACAGAGAACTTTGGATGCAAACTGTTTTCAGCCCTGTCACAGTAGAATGAGAGAATAAAAATAAAAAGCTGCTTGGCTGCCTAACTTCTGTTTTCAGTGGCAAAATGTGTGATAACAGTTCCCCATCTGAGCTGGGGAGAAAGAGGGAGATTCCTTTCTGTTTAAATGATGATTTCATTAAACAGTATGAGCAAAGTGGATTAAAATAACTGATACTCTCAGTAGCAGCTACTCCCCATGTCCCAGATTCCCTGAGGAAAGTTGGATTAGTGACCTGGGAAGGTATCTGGGGATAAGACCTAGAGATCAGTACACAAGACTGCACTTCTTAAATGCTTTAATCCATATAGAAATTGGCATCCTGCTCCTGGCATATATCACAGAATCATTTAGTTTGGAAAAGATCTTTAGTATTGAATCCAACCATAAACTATCCTTGCATGGACTACAGTGGGAACATTCCCTGGCTTTGAACTTCAGTGTGTTCCCCAGGAGGCAATCTCATAAAACAAAACAGGGACACTGGGGGGAGTTGAGAGAAGTGCAGCACAAATTAGTAGTGGCCTGGAGGCTTTTGTTTGTTTTTTAAAGAAAGAAATTGTATGAGTTTACAGTAACTGAGGGGAAACATGAAAGCATCTATGTTTCTGTTGTCTGCTCTCTCAGTTCTAAGATCCCTATTTAAACAGTGATTTGATATCAAAAAGAGATGAGCACTAAGGGGAGAGAGTATTTAGAACATGAAAACAGAATCACTAGAAGGAAAATAAAGTGGAAGTTCAGTTTAATGACTACGGGGAAAGAATATGAAAGTGGAATTGCATAAACTGTGGCATGATCGGTCATATTATTTCAATTGTTATGTTTTGATGCATAGATGAATGTTATCTGGCATTTTGGCCATTGATTCTGAATAACTAAGCAGGGGAGGTGCTAGAAAGTCTCAGCAGTAAGAAGAATTGCAGTGAGATCAGGCTTTGGGCTCAGTGTCTTTATGCAAAACGTCCTCATGGAAAATTTCCAGCTCAGAAAAACTAACCTTAATGTAATGTATGGTTCTCTATAAGAATTGTGCACTGGCACAGGATCTCTTTTGCCAGGCATACACAGACTGTTCCTTCTGCCTTTCTGAATTCGTTGACATCATGGTGTATAATGCAGGGGGCTGAGGTGACCAGACGTGAGAACTGCTTTTGTGGCTCTGAAACTCATTTACCACGAGTCCTTTGAACCACAAAGCCTGCTGAGAGGAAGCTATTTCTGTTAAAATAGCTTTTTCTCTGTTGTCTTGCGGGTTTTTTTTCATCTATTTAAAAAGATGCTGCATCGCAGCAGCAGTGTGAAGTGGGAGTTGGGTGCCTCTTTTCTAACAGTCTCTGCTCCTACAAGTTGTAACTCCTGGAAGCTGCTGAGAGTCATTCTTGTTGCATTATCACCTTCCATAATCATCATTAGTGACTGTGGTGTTATTTAAGTGCCCTGATTCTGTTTGCTCTCTGTGGAGACCATTTGTCAAGGGGCCAAACCTCTCTAGATTAAGTCTATTGCTACCCACAGATGTATTGTGAAAGCACAGAACTTCAAGAGGCACTTAACCCATGATCATTAGAATTGAGGATTATTGTTTCTGCCACACATACTCTCTCCAGAGAGGAGAGGGAAATTGCTGCCATGTTAATGAATATGGTTTGCTTAAAAGAACTGTTTTCCTGTTCTTTGCAACCACTACACACCCATCCTGTGCAAAGAGAACCTGAAACTGGCTCTTTTCACCAATGCAAAATTGTGGTGATTCTTTTTATCCAAGTTATGTTTGGTTTAACAAGTCCCATTTGGGATCCACTTGTTGAAGAACTACCATCTCTTACAACAAAGCTGTCTGTGTGGTTGTCCTAAGTAGAAGAATGCCAAATAGGAGGAGATGAGGAATGTTCTAGAACTGACAAAGGGAAATGGCAGCTATACCTCTGGAGATGTTTATGTTTCATATATTCTTGACCTGTGCATTCAAGCCATTGCATTACATCACCTCCCTGACTGTGGCAGTGTCAGTACACCAGCTTAAGGCTAAAGGCAGTTCTTCATTGAGCAAAGATGCAAAAGGAGAGAAAAATGAAGCTGTTGCAGTATTTGCTGTTTATCAAGTAATTATAGCAAGAGACTGGTCAACTAGTGATTTGGCAGTGGATAAAATATAAAGCTCTTTATCCTTTTGTGTTCAGTTTAAACTCAGACTAATACTAGCTTTTTGTTTATGAATTTGTGGCTTGCTTTCTCTCACGGGAATTCACATTCCTTTTCTTTTTCTGCTGGACAGTATTTCCTCCATAACCTCCTTGTTCTCAAGCTCTATTCCATGTCGTTATCCGCTTGCTTTTCCTGATACTTTTTTGACTGGTTTGCTGGCTGGATGAGATCCAGGACAGATTAAGTGTGACTCAAAGATGTTTAGGTGCAGATAGCTGGGGATGGGGAGGCAGTGTATTCCCTTTGGTCAGGTGGTCATGGATACAGTGCATTCTCCTTAGGGAGGTGGACTCTGCCCGGACAGACAGGCAGGATGACTATTTTTTGACTGCTGATGCATCAAGCAGTTGTTTTCCTGGGGCTGCACTTTGTGAGGACCTGCTTTATAGAACATTCAAGAACCCCTTCATGGCCAGTTGTACCTTAACATGTCCCTCTCTGAAGGTTTCTTCCTTATTCTGGAAACTAAGGGTTATATTTAGAAACAAGAAGTCAGTTTTACTTCCTTGTACGTCATCAGTGTGAGTAGTTGACATTAACTGTCTACTTAAGCATTAATCTTTTTTTTAAGTGTCAGCTGAGCACTTTGACTCAATCTGCACTTGAGTTATGCATCATCTTGGACCACAGAGAGCGAACAGAGCTGTGTAAATAATATATATAAAAAAAAATTATATATCTATATATGTATACAAATAAATGCTACCACAGTCCTCAGGGTTGGTGCTCAAGCAGGCAATTCTAGTAAAGCTGATTCTTTACCAGAATTAGAGCTGAATGGCACAAAACCCAGGATCAACCCTCTGAACCTGGGCAGAATATAATTCCTGGGACTTGGCTCGTTCAAACACTTCCTTTGACACCAATATAATGGAGCTTAGTTTGAAATCCTTGGGAATCTCATCACAGCTATGCACTGTCCTAAAGAAATACAGAAAAGAACCTACTTGTTTCTTAATCACCAGATGTGCATTTGGGTACAGGAGTGATTCTCTTACCCTTTTTTGCGTTGCTGTTTGTGTTTGTGTAACCTAAAACTGTTTCAGGACGTTTCCAAATCGAATCAGTCTCTCTCTCAGGTTTCTATCTAAACTAACCAGATTTCTATCTAATGTCCCCTCTGCCACACCAGCCTGTGTGCTGGGATCAGCCAGAGCCTGCTGAGCCAGCAGGAAAAAGCCCTGACTCACCAGGAACTCGAGGAGGTTCAGCTCTGGCACAACAGCACGTCCCCTGAAGTGCCGGTGCCAGCGTAGCCCTTGTGCTCGTGTTTCCTGAGAGCTCTGGGTCTCCTCAGCACTTGTTGCATTTTGACATTTAGAAGTAGGATATATGAGCAATGGGTTTTTCTCAGGAAGTTATATTAGCATATTCTGTGAGTTTCTGAGAAATGGGTGAAATTTCTGACTTGTCTCTGTGTTTCTCTGATCTTTGACGAAGAGGACTTTTCCTAAGAAAACAATGAACTCCTTTCAGAGTTTTGGTAATAACTGTTGAGATAGGAGAGTTTATGCAGTGTTTTAATAAAAATTGACAGTACATTGGTCAGGAATTTTGCTCCCAAGTCTGCTGTGGACCATCTTTGTGACCTTGGTAGTCTTACATTATAACATTGCATTGATTTCCCCAGCGGTCAAAATATAGATCACAGAATCATGTAATTGGATTATGATAAGTTTATTAATATTTGGAAAGATGCTCTGATAAAAAGGCCAATCTGGAGAATGTTTTAATTCATGAAAATACAGGCTGAAAATGTCAAGGTATTCCCAATTTATTTTTCCAGAATAAATGTTTTCTTTTCCTAAGTAAAAATACTTACAGCTGAATGTGTACGTGCAATTTCTCTGTATGTCCGAGCTGGACCCAGGGCTTGGGTCTGGAAAATAAATGCAGCAGCCAAATCATGGCATTTTGGGAATAATCAGGATGATTACCAGTGTGCTGGCCCCGTTCTCAGTGATGCCAGTGCCTAAACGTGCTTCTCCTGTGTAGCCAAATAACTTGAGCCAATCTTTTTTCACATAAAGGGCTTTATCCTGTAAACAAATACAAGTCTCTTGATTGGAGGGATAAAATAGACGCCCATGCAGCTCTCTCATGCATAACTTTCTATCCTGCTGGGTAATTTTAAAAATAGCATTTGCATTCTATCCATCCCAAAGTCCAAGACGCTTTCCTTGTGTTGCCTGGATGCACTGACAACCCGTGAAAACCCTGAATTGATTGGGCACCACCTGGAACAGCTCCAACCTGGGAGTTTAACTGGGAGACAGCTGAGCCCTGCAGCCTGGTCCATTCATAACCTTTGGTTTTGGGACCTCTTCCCCACCTTGTTTCCATCCTTTACCGTGAGCCTGCTGCAGCCTGTCCCTCCACCCAGGAATTCCAGGACATGCCTAATCTCTGAACTCTCAATACAGATAATTAGAAAGAGCTGTGGGAGCAGCCAGTGTGGTCATTAGCAATTCTGCACCAGGGCTCCAGGCAGGAAGTAGCTGTGCTGCTGTCTTGGACACAGAGTGGAGCTAATTCCTCCCCCTCTCTCCCTCCCCCCTTCCCCAGAGTATCTGTGTGGTCCTTGGAGCTGTGCTGCTGCATCCTGCAGCCTTGGGGATGAGGGGACACAGCCCAGCCTGTTTCCCTGTGGCACTCACCAGTGGTGTCATTTACAGGAGTGGCTGAGAAAGCTGATGGAAGTGTTAGTTGTGTGGCAAGCAGGGAGTTGGCTTTCAGCAAGTGAGCGTTGAACAAGGGTGATTTAGACTGAAGAGAAGTGCAGAGCAAAAGTAAGGACTCACCAGTATCTAATGGGATTACTACAATAGGGAGAATTTGTTAGTCCCTGGTCTTGCTGGGTAATCCACTTCTGCCTCTCCAGGCAGAGCTAACACTTACTTTGCCCTCTCATGCAATATGACAGTGGTTTAAATTACAGAAGTACCAGTCACACTTGATAAATATCTTTTGTCGCCATTACCTCATCTCTGAAATGACCCAGAGGCATTGACAAAATTGCTTCTGTTTAGACCAGCTCTTACTTGACCCTGTGTGTTTGTGTAACAAACAACCAGCTCCTGCTAAACTCAGCTTTATACATTTTCTCCCTCTCTTGTGCAAAGCAATATAAACTAAGATCCAGAATAAGGAATATGTAACTTCACCAGCCTTTAGTGAGACCTTTGAAGTTGGTGACTTTTAGTAATGAGGATGTCGTCATGGGGTTATTTGCACTCAAAACAACTCTTATTATTTGCTAGGAAACCTTCAGATATGTTCACTGTGTGTTATGTGCACTGTGCCAGCAGCTGCTCTCAACCCTTGTTCACCAGAATGTGTTTTCTTTATAAGAAGTCAGTTTTTATATATTGAAATGTAAATAGAACCTGAAGAACATGACCAAAAATCTAGTGACATGTTTGCCAGTCCACACACAGTCCTGGGAGCAATAGACCTGAAGGGCAAAAATAGGGGCTGTTTGGCTCATTTGAGGGAGGTTACTCGTGTAGGGTTGCAGGGATGGCTTCAGTGTCAGGAGTAACTCACCTTGCAGGCAGAGGAAATGGGAGGGTACATAATTACTTTATCACCAGTACCTTAAATGTCTCCCACTTCCTACTACTTTCATTTTTTATTCTTGTGAAAACTTCATTTCGGCACTACCCCTCTTCTGTAATCAAAATACCAGAACTAAGCTGCCTTGTAGAGGTCCTGGACCTCCTCAATACCTCATGAAGCTGAACTGGAAGACTGCACAGATCATTTGAGAATGGCTTTACAATTTACTCTGGATGATTTCTCTGGGACAACTCCTGTTCAGATGAGCTTGTTTTGAGCACAGAACTTTAGGGAGCATCATTCCACCTATTGTTACCTCTGCCTCAACTAGGAAAAGTAATAAAGAAAATTGGACCTGCCTGACTTTTTGGTATCTTCTCTAGCTTTTGAGACTAAAATAGTTGGGAGCTGAAAAATCTTTGTGTAAGATGCATGATAATAACCTTGTTAAATTTTCTCTTTTTAAGTGTCCCCACTCCAGGTGACTACTGTAGCAAATCCATGGTGGATGCTTTTGCAAAAAAATATAGCCATAAACCCTGTAATGTCTTGTCTTTGCTAAAAGGCTCATTTATTCACACTTACTGAAGCAAATGTTAAATGGTAAACCCGAGGCAACACTTGTGGCAGCACTGGAACAAACAGAACCTAGGAATGCTGAGAAGTAGGGATTCTTTATAAAAAGTAAATGAGAGAACTTTTAAAGAGCTAGCACCAGTTTCCTGTCAGCTCACAGTGCTGTTATTACCTGATTTAACAGCATCTTCACAGAGCATTTCGTTATCTGAGCTCTGTTGCTCCATACATGTCACCAGCAATAAGATGCTTGGCTGACTGACATGCTGGGAGAAGCATTGGAAATATGGATTATGGGACTGAAACTTGTTGTTTCTAAGAAAGGTTAAAACAATTCTTATGGAGACTGCAGTTGCCTGCACCATTTGAACCAGGGATATTAATACAGCCTGGAGGATAGAAGGTCATTTGGCTTCCTTCCCAGTCTTGGCTACCCACTTAATCTCTATACAATACACAGTGTTGCTGTTCCTGAAGTTATTCTGGATTTTATTTTTTTTTTATCAAAAGGCATTACTTTATTATGTGTTCCACTTAGCAGAAAAAGATTTGTAAGAGAATTCAGAAAGGTTCCTGGTAGTAGATTGACTAAATGTGATATGTAAATCACTTCAGACTTGCAGCTACCCACTGAAAATAGCTGTGTGCAATTGTCCAAGTCATCTGGGTGCACCCTGTAATTACAGAAGAATCCAGGCAGCCTTTAATTTCAGGTATTTATGCCTTTCATCCATGTTAACTGGACCTGACCACATTTCTCATTCACCCCTATTTCCAGTAGATTGCCCAAATGTTTCATATCTTTGCTGGAGCATTTCAGATGAACTGGAGTGTTTTGTTTGCTCAGAAGATTGGTCATGCTAAAAGGAGCTATTCTTCACTCATGTTACTTCTTAGGAAGTGTTTAGAACTTGCCTGGTCAGAGCCTGAAGTTTGTACACTTCCTTTGATAGAACTTTTTTGTCTGAGTCCTACTGACATGGCCCCAACCAATTAGGATGTAATAAATCAGATTAGATTGGCAGTTTCATGCAGCTGTTGTTAAAGATGGGCAGGTTTAGGTCATCTTTGGAGGTTGCCTTTGCAAGTGCCTTGATCCATTTTACATTAGAA
The DNA here is from genome assembly GCF_001715985.3 of Manacus vitellinus. Lineage (NCBI taxonomy): Eukaryota > Metazoa > Chordata > Aves > Passeriformes > Pipridae > Manacus > Manacus vitellinus. The sequence goes on from NW_021940460.1 coordinate 7,712,578, forward strand.
AGGTCAGGGTTCAGATGTGCAGAGATGTGGCTCACGAAAAGGAGGTTCCTGTTCAGACATGTGTGTTTAAATATAACCAGGTGAAAACACTGAGCTGTTCAAGACTTGGCCTGTGAGGAGATGTGAGTCTGGGTAGGGATGAGCTGGAAGGACAGCAGAAAGCTGAGCCTCCTAAGGGGGAGCTGCTATTAAAAACAAGGCTTTGACTTGTCCAGTATATTTATTTTAACCTGTTCTGTTTTCAGTATTTAAGTTTATATTCTGTATGGGCTGAACCTCTGAACCTCTCTATGGGCTGAACATGCCACTCTGGCATGTTCCTGGTGTTCCATTCCATCCCCATGACTTGGTAGAGGCAGGAGGGTATGTCCAACGCTGAGGGGAGGGTGGGAAAAATGATGCTCAGGTCGTATTTACTGCAGGCTTCCTTCCACAGAGTTCCAGGCTATCTTCAAGCTGATTCATGTCTATAATTGATAATTCTGGGTCCTAGAGAGAAGATTCTGACTCAGAGAGCCACTGCTGTGGGCACAGTAACATCTGCACAGTGGGAATATCTTGTATCAGTATTTTAACATGCTCAGCCTGTAAGGAAGAGCATGTGATGTCATTGTTGCTTTTTGCTTGGAGTCAAAAATCTAGTGAAACCTAATGGGGTGGTGTTTTTTCAGATAAACAAGAAGTTGTTTTTAGTGAGAACAGATCAGACAGGTTTCCCTGTGTGTCTTTCCTGTGGCTCTCAGAGGTCTCTGTTATCTGCAAGCAAAGGTCACATTCCCAGGGCAGGGGGCTGAGTTTAATCACTTGCAGGTGTTTAGTGTCTTTTAGACTTGGCCTGCCACTATATCATAGATAATACATTTGCTCTCTAAATAACATTGCCTGGATTTTTTTTTTTAATTTTGCCTAATGTCAGGTACTTTAATGTTCATAGAAACAAACCATACTGGGTACTTTGGTACTTTGGTAGCTGTGCTTCCAGATCCCAGTCTCTTATTATTCCCAGTGTATGTGTAGTAGCTCACTGATGAGCTTTCATTTGAAGAGAATGAACTATTTTCACTGACAAGTGGCACTGCAGGTGTCTTTAGCAGTGTGGATCCCCTGATGTTGTGCTGAAGACTTGGGTACCACTGACCACGAGATGTACTGGGACAATGCGATGCCAAACTTTTCATGCTAAAGCTCAGTTTGATCTGCACTCCCTACTTCACTTTCATATTTCTCCTTATGCTCATTCTGCATCTTCTTCCTAAATGATGCCATCCTTTCCAGATTAACTTCCAGGGGTCTCATGAGAAACCACGTGCAGTTTTTCAGACCTTAGGGTGGGGGTTCTGCTGTAAACACACTGGGAGACAGAAATCACCAAGCTCTCCATGCTGAATTTGGGACTGTACATTGTCAGCATCAACACAAATAGCTCCCAGATATTCATGGGCTGTGTGTTGAGGAGCAGAGAGGTGGGGCAGAAAGACTGAGACGGGTTATGCTGCCAAAACAATCAAGAGAAGTGAATAGTTTCCGAGGTGTTCATTCCCTAAATTGTTTTCCTTTTTTTATTTTTTTTTTTTTCAAATGGCTTCAGGGGAGCCAGAGATCTTCCGAGAAATCAGAGTTGTCTCTGTTTTGACTTAATTCCTCTTGGTGTGGTGTAGTGGAGGAGGTATTACAAATAAAGCTGCAGTGTAGCAAAACACAGATCACTTTCCATTTACCATGACCTTATATCCCAAATTCAAAACTAGTTAACACAGAAGCCAAGATGAAATGCCACAGAGGGGTTATGCCATGTATGAAGTGGAAATGCCTTTGTTTGGAGGAAAATAACCAACATTCATTGATGCTTGTTTGTTGGAGGTAAAAATGGAGCTAAGTGGTTTTGAGTATGTCTAAGTGTTTGCTTGTGCACTATTAACTGAACAGTTGAGCTGAATCTTTGAACATTCATTTTGGGTTTTCATAGAGGACAAAAATTCAGATTTTAGTTGGTTTTCTCTGTTGGTCAGGGCATACCACTTTGCAGTAGATTTCATCTGTGGTTTAAATCTGGTCAGCAGAACCCCATCCTTGAACTTTTGCTTGTTTGTAAGACTTGGATCCAAGAGTTATTGAAGCTGACTGGCTGGACAATGCTGTTGGGGATGTGAAGATTTTTGAACTTATTTCGGATTGTTGTAGACATTAGTGCTGTAGATATTGGTAGATGGGAGGAGGAGAACATTTTTAATTATAGCTAGAACTACAAAGAGGAGTAAAATTATCAAACTGATGGTGGGATAGTGAAATACTGTAGGAAGGAGCAGTTTGGGATCTCACGTGTCTCATAATAGCATCATGAAAACAAGGATAGATAAAATGTTCCCACACAAACAAGACTTGCCTTTTTGTCTAGTCCTGTTGCGCAGCTAAGGCTTTGTTTGTTCCTGTTTCCATGGCCTTTGGCAGAGGGGAGGAACGACCTCCATTTTCCATTTCTATCATACAATATAAAATGAGAATATTGGCATTTGATGATAGGCTATTTGCTGATAAAACATACTGGCCTCAATAAAAACACTTCTATAACTTGGCAGTGAGTCCTTTCCCACTAACTGCAGATTGATAAATAGAAAGGAACTTGTTTGTCTGCAACTTCAAGAAAGCAGAGTAATCCAGCTTCTGCCAATTCCACAGACACAAACTTTGGGCTTCCACGGTGTGACTTTATGGAACAGGCAAAGCCCAGGCAGCTTTCAGAGCAAAATCATTTTTTTCTTATGATGGTGTTCAGCCAGTGCCTCATTTTTCTTTAATCTCCACTGACAGATGTTAGTAGGGCCCAGCACAATGTGGTGGCTGGTGCAGTGTGGTGGTGTTGGCTGCTTTCTGAGCCCATTAGGTTTGTGGATTTATTACAACCAGATATTCCAACCTGAAATACTCTGTACTGCTTCAGTTTGAGTCATGTTTGGTTATGGACATTTATTAGTAATTTGAAATCCTGTCTGACTGGACAAAGTCCAGGTTGGACAACTAATCATCATAAGCAAAGAGCACATGCTAAAATAATTCCTGTCTGGGTTTTCTTGTGTCTGCATTAGCTGTTGTATGAGAGATGCAGTGAAAGCCTTGCCTTTTGGGGAATCTTGAGAGAAACCACAAACTAGCTAAAGAAAAGGGAAGTGGCAGGTTGCCTGATGTGAGGTTCAGCACACAGGATGATGTGGCTGGTGAGAACGATTGGGGGGTGGCTCCACACCTGCCGTGGTGTGAGAGATGGGGCGGTTCCGTCGTGCCCTGGAGCCTCCCCACTCCAGCAGTTGTATCACTTAGTTCACTGTTTTGTTTTTAGCTGGTATTTGGAACCACAGCTGCTGCTACAGCAGCAAAACTTAGCCCTGAGAATTCCTTAGTGTGCTGGTATGGCCAGTCAGTGCCCACAGGAGCATTGGAAAGGTCACCTTGTTCACAGGAGCAGAACTGGGCCACCAGCCTGATTTAAGTACAGCTCTGCCTCTTGAGAGAGTCCCTGTGAAGAACCCCAAGTGCACTCTGTACCCCCAGAAGTCTCTGTTTCTTAAAGGGGTTCTCTACAGATGGGCTGACTTTAAAATAGCATTTTCTGTTTCACTGTAATCCACGTTCTGGAGTTCAGCTGTCACGAGCAGGGAAACTGGGCTTTCTCTGTGCACCCTTGGAGTGAGTTATGTGCCCAGCAAAGAACAGTCCCACTGTCCAGCAACAAGGGGAAGGAAGATGTTTTTTTACCATTTAAACTCACAACTATATTAAGACTATTCCAGATGTTTCTTTTTCACCTCCCTCCTTTTGGAGCTGGCGGTGGTGGGAGTGTCACTACAGATTTTCCTAGCTCAGCTCTGAGTTTAGCTCAACTTTGGGGTTTTTGTTCCATGACTGCATAAAATCTATGGTTTGGAGATTTTTTTGTGTGTGTGTTGTGTAGCACTGTTCAGGGATGGTTCATGTTTTGTCTTACAGAATATTGATATTACCAACTTCAGCAGCAGCTGGAGCGATGGGCTGGCCTTCTGTGCTCTCCTGCACACCTATTTGCCTGCACATATTCCTTACCAGGAGCTCAACAGCCAGGACAAGGTAAGTTGTGTTGTACCTGCTCCTACAGCATTTGCAGAACTCACAGTGAATGGAATGGATGAACAGGGGAAGGAAACCAACAGTGAGTTCCAAGAGGGAAATGCAGGGACTGCTGGATAAAGAGTCAGTGACAGGTTGGCTGAATCCAGTAAGTGCTGTGGGCAGCATCCCTTTTGGAAGGCTAAAGCATTCCTGGACTCCTGAGGCAGCAGCACACATCACACATGCTGGATTACACTAGTCTGGATCCTCACAAAGGGGGGGAATCTGGATTTACCTCAGACAGTACCTATTACAACAAAAACTATACTATATAAAGGAATGCCTTACATTAGTTAACACCTGCAGAGACCTGTCACTCATAATAAAGACAGAAGCTCAGTGGGTTTTTTTTCCAAGTTATCAGTTCCACAAGAACCTTTCTGTAAGAAACAGAGGGCTGTAGCTTGGGCAAAGTAGATGAGCTATTCGAAGACAAAGAACTTGTGAGTGTACCTTAGTAATCTGTGTGCAAGTGTGGAATCCAGTGGTTTACAGTTTTCAAATATACCTGCTCATTTAAACTTACTGATTACCCAGATGCAAGGCAGGGTTCAGGAATCATACCTTGGTGTTAATCCTTTTGAACTTTTATTTTTACAGAAGAGAAATCTGCTGTTAGCATTTCAAGCTGCTGAAAGTGTGGGCATCAAACCCAGTCTGGTGAGTGACCTTCTTTTAGCAAGGGAGGATTTGCTTCATACACTGTTCCAGTGCCTTTGTTGCCATGTGGCCAGTCTGTGATCTTGCTCTGAAAGTGTTCACATAGTGCTGGGGAAGGCTGTACCATCATCTGAAAGCTCATAGTGCTAGGAAAACTTCCAGACAGAACATGAAGAATCACAGAATTAATATAATTTGAGGGAGCTTACGAAGGTCATCTAGTATTGAAAAGAGGATATTGATTATCTCCTCTGGGATGCCAACTCCAGATTATTCATATTTTCATGGACAAAGACTTGCCTGTTAGAGCATTTTGTTTCCTTTTGGTTTTGTGTTTGAAGAAACAGAAAGATAATTCACTTTCTAAACTGTTCAAAAAACCTTTTCCAAAATCAACAATATGACAAGGGCGAGAGAAGTTTAATATGAAGGGAAAAATATTATGGGGTTCATGAGCTAAATACAGAAGCAGAGACATGCAAAGAAGCAGCAACTTAAATGAAGTTATAAATGAAGTTGTAAGTGAGGTTATATAGAGGATTGGTCTTTGCAGGTGGAAGAAATCTTTTCAGCCTGTAGGCTGTGTGTGGCTGTTTAACCAGTTTGTTTACGAGTTTCAGAATTGCACTTGGCCAGTAGATCACTCCAGTGTGTGTGGCTTTAGGGAGCTCTGGGGTGGAAGCAGAAGTGTTCAGTGGCCTCAGCTCCTCAGGGAACCCTGGTGGTGCTGGTCTGAGCTCTGCCCTGTGTGTCCTGTGCAGGAGCTCAGCGAGATGATGTACACGGACCGGCCGGACTGGCAGAGTGTGATGCAGTACGTCGCCCAGATTTACAAGTACTTCGAGACCTGAGGTGCAGAGCAAGAGCTGGACAGAAGTGGGGAAGAGAACAAAGAATGCTACAGATGCACTCGATCACTTTAAAAACCCGCTTGCTCCTCTTCCACAACCAACTGAAGCTCTTAGTTGGAAAGAAAGCTCTTCCGTAACTTTGATTACATCTGGGACTGCAACCAAATAAATACCTGTTGTCCATCTTTACAAGCCAAATTCATCTGTAATTTTATTCCCACGTGGAAATCACAGAGCATTTCCGAGCACACGTGGGATATTCCTGGAGATTCCCTTGGGCTAACAATGTTTGCCTCGACAGGAGACCTGCTACAGAATGAAGTTCTAAGTCAATGTGTACTATGCTGGCACTCAAGGGAGGCTGGGAGATTAATATTAATATTAATACAAAAGCTCACAGAAATGCTCTTCTTGCCAAAACATGCTTAACTCATCCCAAATACATGTTGTTTTCTTGCCTCTATGTATTTTCTAGAAGACCATGACAGATGCACTAAGTGTGTAGAACCTTAGCCTGAGTTACTCACACACCTCACCCAGTAACTGCACTAGTTTGCTCCTCACAGCGTAATCAGCAGGACAATAACAAGACCATTTGTGACCCTCTGTTCCATCACCAGTTAGTGAAAGAACTCTAGAAGATCCTGTTAGGTGCTGGGACTTCATTTCAGCTCAAACAGAAGTAATCTCTTTGAGGAAAAATAGATTTACTACTACAACTTTGTTACTTGGTTACTCTTGGAAGCCAGAGCTCGGTTTCCCAGCCGACTGTGCAGGCACAGTTATCACAGGAACGTTGCAAATGCAATTTAATAGCTTTAGTCTGGAAGGTGCCAGTAATCAGGTGATGACTCTGAGCAATACAGTGACATCTCAGTAGTTCATATTTTATGTGGATTGAGTGCAGTAACTTCTTTTTTTCTGTGTTGCTCCTGTCTAGTCAGCACAGATATGTAATTGCTGCATAGAGACATGAATCTAGAGACAGCCTGTGCCCTGTCCAATAAAATACAGTCCACAGGGCACTGTTACATGCTTGGAAGTGATGTTACCCTGTAAATGAACACAGTGATATATTAGTACCAATGGAAGTTGCATCTTCACTCCACAAATTACAAAGAATGTAACTGGAACCCGTCTCTGTGTCACGGACACAAGGCGCCAGCGAGCAGCTTTCCACCTCAGTAATGCTGTTAGCAAAAGGTCTGAAAGATGCTGTTCATTTCCATTATACTGTTTCTCTTATTTCACCTCATGAAGTTAATTTTTTCTCTTTGTCTCCAAGGGTGGCAGGATCAGACAGGCCACTTGATTTGTTCCTGGAGCAGGTCTGGGAGAGCATCCATGTGCAGGATCTGGTAGAAGGCTGCCTGGCTGCTCCAGGTTATGCTGGTAGGAGAAAGTTGGTGTTTAGTTACTGTGTTTAAGGCTGTGACCAGACCTGGTGGTTTGTGAACATTAGTCTTAGGGAGCTAGGGATTGTTTCTCTCTTACAAAAAATACTGGTACTCACTGCTCATAACTCCTGGAAAAAGGCTCATTAAACAGAAACAAGATTTCACAGAAGAAACTTGGTTTTGGGGTTTCTGGGGCTTTGCAGGTGGCTGATCTCAACCTCTGGTTTTGTTGTTTGATTTTATTTTTAATACTATTTAATTAGTAAACAACCTAGTTCAGACTTGGTTTTCTCACAGCAAAATGCTGGATTCAGGGATAGATGGTAGAGCCCAAGGCCAGTGAGTGTATTGAACAGAAAGGACGTGTGTGCCTGTTCTGCAGAAGGAGAAAAGCATCACTTGCTCTTAGTTTTAGTCTGACATTTATTCTGTGGGAAAGTCTGATTCCAATCTTTTGAGAGCCTGTGTGATAGAAGAGGACAGTGGCACGCACTCACAGTGCCCTTGCACGCTTGGTGTCATCCTGTACTGTGAGAAGGCAGCTGTGAATGCTGGCCAGAGTTGGATCTTTGCAAGAGAATGCTTTCCAGGGGAAATGAACTCTCCAGGATTTCTCAGCACACCCTCTGCCATCTCTGGAGAACCTGGGATGAGCTGCTCTCCGTGTTCTCAGATACAGGTCTCCTCTTACGGGATAAGGTGGAAGAGAACTCTGCTAAGTGGAGTTCATTTAGCCAGGCAGTCACACTGCAGAGCTCCACTGCCTCGTGGATGCAGCAGCTCTTTTCCCTGGAGGTGTCCCTTGGCAGGGATCCCAATTCTCTCCAACGGGCTGCAGTTCAGAGCCATAGTGAAGTCAGCACAGAAAATTCCATATTCCTCAGTGGGCTTTGGATTGGGCACTTGCAGGGATGAGAAAAACTGTTTTAATTCCCAGCCTCTGGTAAAAATTTCAAAGTCAGAGGGCTCCACTTGATGTAAAAAGAAGGATAATCTTAACCCTGTGGTCACTGGAAGTGTGTCCCATGTGACTCAGTGCACACAGAATGTGTGTTTTCCCTGTGTCAGCATCGTTTGCTCCAAGCCCTGTCCTGACACTGATCTGTGTCTCCAGGGCTCACTCCAACCTTCCAGACCATTCTGGGGGATCAAACAGCTTCCCCCCCCCCAATGATTTGTGCAAAGCAAAGTTTCTGTCATCTCTTTGCAGTTTGGTCTCCCATTCCCCCCAGTAGCATATGAATTTAAATTTGTCCTATATAAGGTGCTGCAGACTGGCCTGATTTTCAGAATCTACGGGCCTTTGTAGGACATGTCAAATTTGAAATGCAAAAGTTCAAAGCTGCCTTTAAATTTTAGGGAGTTTAGTCAAGGTAAGCTATGGAGAGTTTTTATAGGAGTTTTGAGAATCCTCTGAAGATGTCCTGGAGTGGAACATGTGATGGAATGATGGGGATGGTGTTTAGCAGCACGGATACCGTTGGAGCAGTAAGTTTGCCTAAACTGCCTAAATCCTTTCTGTCTTTGCCTCTTAGGAGTGATGGATCTTTCCCTGGTGCAGGCAGATGGAATCTCTTCCCATGTCACCATGTGCTCCCTGAATGCACCCTCACTCATAGGCACCTGCACGTGCCTGGGTGTGTACTTGGGAAGTCTGTTGGACTGCAGGAAACCAAACAGCTGATTTTGGATGAGCATGTGAGAAGGATGGTTGGAATGGGGATTTCAGTGACATTCCATGGAGGGATATTGCAGCGTGTGACTGTTGTGCTGTAGCTGTTAGAGGGGAAAGGAGATTACAGTGTGAAAAGTGTACAGTCTGGCTCCTGGAATTTCGGGTGAGACATAGAAGGTACAAATTGTTTCATGGCTTGGGAAGGTACAGAGGTGTGGAGGAGCCAGCCCAGAGTCAGCCCTCTGAGAAGGTTTTCTAGGAAGGCTGAAGAACTGTTTCAGAAGGTACATGGGGAGACTGAGCAGAGTGAGAGTCCAGCGTGTGAGGAGCAGGGAATGTGGGACAGACACACCTGGGCCTTTGTGGACAGCAAAGGACATCAGAGACTCCATATGGATTGTCAGCTTGAGGAATATTTCTCCTCAGAGTGCAGCCTGGGGTGGATCTCAGAAGATAAGGAAGGGAGACAGCACAGCTGCCTTTGCTGTGTTCCCCTTCCTGTGCCTGTGACAGTCACGGAAATGCAAGGGGGACAAAGATTTCCCAGTTCTTCCTGTGCTGCAGCAAGGCAGCTGTGCTGAGCAGAGGGATTTTTGGCTTGTTCACATCCCCTTTGAGTTTTGGCAGTTTTATTTTTGTGATTTGAAGTTTGTTTTTTACAGGTTTGCTCTGTGATTTATCTTGTTTTGTGTGTTCAGTTACGTGCGAGCTTTCTGGCCCGGCCGAATGTGTGCACGCAGGCAGAACAGTTGGTTCTTCCTTGTTTGATTCCTGACCTGCAACTCTTCAAAATCTACCTTTTTGCCTCCCTGACTTTCCCCCTTCCTTGGTAGTGACCTCGTGAGCCTGGGCTTGTTGGTTTGTTCATACCTCCCTCATCCTGCTGTGCTGGGGGACCGGGTATTCCAGCGGGAAGGATCTGACAGGGCCAGCTGTTGGCAAAGCTGAGCCTTGTGCATCTGATCACAGGCAGGGTCTGTATGGGATGAGATTATGCATTTTCCTGTCAGAAGAGGGCTATTGCCTAAAAAGACTCAGGGCATGGAGCATTAAGGCATTTTTAAACCCAGCAATAACTTGTACTATGCTCAGCTGTTGGTTTATACCAACTCCAGTGCCATCTACACTCACTCACTGATGCGGTGTAGAAACAGCTTCTCACTGAACTGCAATTAACATTTTTTTCTTAGCTGATGGTCTCTGCATTTTTGACTTGCACGTGTGCCAAGTCCCTCTGGGCAGTGCTGGACACAATGTTTTTATTGACTGTTGGTCCAGGCTTGAGTTTGCCATGTGGGATAATCACCTCTGACAGTTTTAGCTTTCCCTATTGGGTACAGATGTTACATCGTAACCTAATTTATACAAAGAGCACATTAGAATGTACATACTAGGCATTGCCAGATTTGGACATGCTAATATTTAAATATTAACATTATTAAAATGTATGATGCAAAAATCTGTGTAATATTTCTAATAAATCTTTTTCTGTTTCTGATGCTCATTGTAATGTTTCAGTTATCTACATACAATACAAAATCCAAGATATTTTCCATCCTTGGAAGTGTTAAGGTCAGTTTGAATAGGGCCCTGAGCAACCTGCTCTAGTGGAAGGTGTCCCTGCACAGGACATGGGGTTGGAACTGAATGATCTTAAAGGTCCCTTCCAACCCAAACCATTTTGGGATTCTCTTGAGTCTATGAAAACAGATACTTCCTCAGTCTGCTGGGAAGAAGGACTCCCAGGAGAGTTTTTAAGATATCTGTGGTTCACTGATTCTCCTGCACTGGTAGCAAAGAAAATTTTGCTCAGAATCTTCTTTTCATAAATACATGTTTCATTTTTTAATTTAGATGCATTTGGATGGCTCTCAGAAGATTGTTTTGGGGATAAAGGAGTGCAAGAGATCTCTCAGTTTGTGAAATAAGTAGTGCTGGTGGGACAGTAGGAAATCATCCAAGTGCAAAGGAAGGAAAGGGCACAGAAGAGACCCGTGTGTCTCTGCACTAGGGGCTCTTAAAGGACTAGAGGATTAGGAAAGAGTCGTCAAAAAGTGGAAGGAAGGACTTGTGACTTGAGTTAAGTGTAAAAATGAGTCACCAGTAAGTGAAGAGGCAGATGAGTTACAGGTCACAGAGCTCAAGCCACCTGGTAGCAGCAGCAGGACAGCCCACGGGGTGCAGAGGGTGAGCACAGCATGTGCACAGGGACAGAAAGGGATCCCTGTGCTCCTGCAGACCTCAGGGACTGAAAAATCCCACGGGATTTCATGCCAGTGATTTCATGGAGCTCAGTCCCCTGGAGGCTGTGCCCCAGCCACCATCCAGTCTTTGTACAGAGCTTTCAGAGGTGCTGAGATCAAATTCCAGAATACTTTCACAGAGGCTGCTTTTGTCTCAGGAAGGTGGGGGCAATACCAGAGCAATCAAATCACTGAGTCAGCAAAGCAAACAAGCTGATAAAAGAAGTGGTCATTTGAATCTCTTCAAGCCTCTCAGGTTTGATCTTTGTGTCCAGCTGTGGAGGTGAAACTTTATGGGAAAAAGTCCTCGTTTGCATAATCCAAACTACTTTGCCTTTCCCCACCTAAGTATTGTGTTTCAGCTCTGGATTTTTAGTGCTGGGCATTAAATGATGTTCTCAGCCTCTGCTGTCTCAAGAATCCACCCCTAATGCTTTGATTTATTTGTTGTGGAAAGCTGGATTCTCTGTGGACATATCCATGGATATGATTGCAAGTGGTTCAGTAAGAGACTGAAAATGAAGTTTGAGGCCGGTATTTTCCGGGGATGATTTGTGGGTGGTTTTAGATGGGGTGAGATGACAAGATTCAGGGCTGCTTTGTGGCTCAGTGTGCTTTTAGTGCCAAGTGTCTCCTGATGCTTAGAGAACGTGGATTGGCATGGAAAGAATGATTCCCTTCCTGACTGGTGAAAGAGAGAAGCCATAATAGATGATAGAGAGGCATAAGCAGTATGAGTAGAATAAAGAGTCTTCCAGATGGAAACTTGATGGGCTGCAAAGGTTCAGAACCAGGTGGCTGAAGTCTCACAGGTACAGTATTTCAGAATTCAGTGCTGGAAAACTACAGACACAAGCTGTGGGGAGCAGGACCCTGGACTAAATGTCACCCAGGGAAGATGAGAGTCAGGTAATGGGGGCAATCACTGGGTTTGTTGAGCAGAGCAGGGAGAAAATGAAGCTGTAAAATGCCAATGTGGGTAAACATTATTCATATATCCAGAAAGTGAACTGCTGCCCTTTCTTAAGTACACAGCAATAACTGAGACTTCATCCTTGCCCACACAGCAAGAGTTTAAGCTGGTTAAAGAGAAAGTAACAGGATTAAGAGACTTAACGTGGGAGCCAGTGCTTTTCCTAACCCGCTCCACACAGACAGCTGTACACCTTCTGTGCAAAGGTCCATGTTACCACTTCTCTTGGCTTAAAAAAAAGAATATATAGCAGTTCAAACCCTTGTTCCACCTTGATGTCCTGTAACTTTTGTCTTCTTGGTCAGCTCATCCTTTTTCTCCCAGCAAACCACTCCCATGCTCTAATCAGGGAGGTGAAGGAACTCCTCCAGGTGAGTGATTCCTCACGACATTCCCAACGTTCTCCCAACAGGATCAAGCTCCTGGGAAGCAAGGCTGCAACCATGACTCTGTTTTTTTCAGTTATAAAACATCTGTTATTTTCCTTGCCCAGATTAAAACTGCATCCAGGGCAGTCACAGGGAAAGCTGTGAGCGTGGCCTCTTGCTCAAGTGTTCCAGTCCAGGCAGCCCAACGGGTCTGAATAGCAAAGCATTAAAAACAATCTCTGCACAGTTCAGCCCTGGAGAGCAATTGCACTGCCAGGGCCCTGGAGAGCCATTCTGGGAAGGGAGACTTCTGTCTGAAGCTTGCAGAGAGGTTAGTAATATTAATAATAATTAATATGCCATGGGACAGTGCAGGCCAGGGGCTTCCCTTCAGCTGTGATTAGACATTGCTTTCAAAGGGACTGACCTAGGAGGGTTTCTGACAGAGTGTTGCAAGGATGGAAACCATAAAACCAAGTTCTTGGGCTTTAACAGCACTAGGTTTATTTTTGCCAGTAGTTATGGAGCCTGGACCAAACAAAAATCTCGTTTCTGTGCTGCAGCTATACAATAGGGGCTGTGTAATAGTGATATTTGGGTTCCAACAGGTTTTGAGTGCAAATTCAGTATTTGCTGGCAGCTGCCTGTGGACAGGAAGGCTGGTCCTGCCTCTGCATTGGCTGATTTGAATTTTTTGTGTATATTCTGCAGTTTCCCTTTACCACAGCTAAGCTGCTCTTTAACCCCTAAGTGACGTGCATGGCCCTGCCTGTGACAGGAGCCTGGCTGTTAGAGGTCAAGGGTGGTTTTCAGAGCTCTAGGTGGGACCTGGGACACCACAGGTTTCTCTCCATGCTGTGGCTGTCCTGTGACAGCTGCAGATAATCACAGTAATAGTGATAACAGATATTTATAAATCCTGATCTCATCTTGCACAGAGAAAGCAGGCTGAGGTATTTGAATTAAATCCTGCTTTTCTTTCTAATTTGAGCATAATTCTGTATTCAGAGAAGTTGGGTTGCAGCAGTCCAAGTCCTCTCATTGCAGTCATTTGGAGCTCCAAATGTCACATCTTTGCATAAAGCAGAGTGGCTTTAAAGGCTCGGGGTGAGAGCACGTTTCCCTGCTGTCAGGGTTTGGCAGGGAGCAGAATCACTTCTGGTTGCTGTGGAGTGTTGATTGGGAGTGGAGAGGGCACTTAGCAGGTTGGCTTTCTGAGGGTATGAACTTGTCTGAAGGCTCTGCCCAGGAAGCAGCTCAGCTGTGAACCCAGTGATGAGGTGATCACAGGTTGTTTGAATTGCAAAGGGCATCACTGCCAGTTCAGCTTCACCGGGGCTTTCCCCTGCTGGTGTTGGCCTGGAAACACAACACTTGCTATTGATTTCTCGGGGGAAATCGGCTGGACCAGCTTCACCAACGTAAAGGAGACACTGGGCCCAGGACTTGCTGGGAGACCTTGCAGCGAGGGCTCAGCACCGTGGGGCTTGAGCAGCAGCTTTCCTTTACAAATCCTGCTGGAAGAGGGACTTGGCTTTTCATCACAGAAGCTGGTTAGTACATAAAATCAAACACAGAGGTAAATGAAAAATTTCTTCAAAATTATGTTCTCATACCCTGGCCTCCCCTCAGCCCAAATCCTTCCTTTTTAATTCCACCGCTATTTATGTTTGGGGTTTTTTTTCAAACTTGTGGTGGCTTTTTTGTTTTCTAATGAAACCATTTATAAAGAATTCACACACCTGCATTGTTAAAAGATGAGTTCTTGCAGATAATATAAACACCAGTTTAAGATTCCAGGATAATATACTCTTATTATCTGGCAATGACCCTGGGGATATGGAAAATCCAAGTTTGGTCATCTGCAGTTTATGATCTTACTGTAGTTTTTCTGTTTTGTTTTCCAAGGGTTTTGCAGACCGACTGAAATCTCCAGTATGGAAATAGCTTTCCCTGGAATTTCACTCTCTACTTTCCTTTCACAGTCTCCTCCTCCAGCAAGACTCCTACAACCATAGAGCTACAAACCTCACCTTTGGCCATTCATCTTTTTCATTCAGAGCTCGTCTGGAACCTTTGAAGTGCTAATGCTCAGCACAGCCACATGGGCAACAAGCAGGCAGAGGTGAGTATTTGTGTCACTGCCTTTGAATAACCAAGTTATCAAAAAAGGTTTGTTCCCTTCACCTCCCTTGGGCAGACTGTGTGTAGCTCAGCCCATCACGGGCAGCCCCACTTTGAAGAGGGTTTTTGTACCTGCTCGTGGTCGAGAGGTTGTATTTGTGCCTTGGGAATCCCTTTCATGGAGTCAGGTTCAGGACAGGCTGTGTCTTGCCCTGCAAAACAACTGAAAAGTACTAGTGAAGACTTGAGTGGGAATGGGGATGTGGCTCACGAGGCTGTGCCAGCTCTGCCAGGCCGGCAGCTCCTCCAGCACGTTGTGGTTGAGGTCTGTTCCTGGCACTCGGGGCTGGTCTTAGAACAGCTCCTCACCTTGCCAATCCCTGCTGTCGCCTCTGCCACTAGTCCTTCCCTCAGCCCACAGTCCTTGCAGAGGGGACAAGCAGTGAAGGGAGGTTGTAACTGCAAGTGTCTCCTGAGCAGACACGAGTGTTGAGGCTTTTTCAGGGTGTGCTGGCAAGGTCTGGAGAGAGAGAGAGAGAGAGAGAGACCCTCCGAGCCCCCCTGGGCATAGAAGGGCACACACCATGTCATAGGACTGTGCCACAGCCTGTGCTCCACACCAGGGCTTGCTCAGGAAGCCCTGGGAACGGCCTCTCTCTCCCCTCCTGATTTCCCAGTGTCCCCTCTCATGGGTGGTTTTGGGATGGAGCTGCCTCTTCCTGGGAAGGGATGGTTGGCAGATGCTTTGCTTGCAAAGCCACCAAGTGCTGGGCTAATGCCCTCCACCGCCCAAGAGCCAGTTCTGCTCAGTGCTGCAGCACTCCCAGGGCTGCCAAAGCCAATATGAGGGATGTGCCTGTAGCAGCAATACAGATGAACTTTTTGTCTGGCATCCACCTTTCCCCCCCCCCTATTTTTGATATCCAGGATATGTCTGTGTCCCTTTGCAGCAGAGACACTCCCACTTCAGTGCTTGTTCTTTACGGGCTTAGAGAGGAACAAAAGCTGTTGAGGTTGCTGTTGTCTCAGAAGTGCCTGAGATGGCAAATCTGGGTGCAGGGCCAGCAAGAACATCTCGGCTGTCACTGACTCAGGAGCTTTCCTTTGTGTCTGTAGCCGTGTCCCCGCGGCTGTCCGGGCCCCTCCTTGGGTGTGTGTGGAGAGATGTGTGTTAGTGGGGCTCCTCTCCAGCTCTTTGTGGCCGGGCCAAGAGCACTGGAGGTGTCAAGGCAGAGGCTGCTCGGGAAGTCCTCGGCGAGGCTGAGGCTGCGCAGGGGCCTCACTCAGGAGAGATCACAGGGGCTGCAGGAAGAGCTCGGCCTCCGAAGCGGCAGCTCCGCTCCCCCGGGACGGCAGCGACAGAAGGAACAGCACGTACGAGGCCGGTGGGCTCCTGCCAAGCCACGGAGACACGGGCTGTGGCCACCCCAGGGGGCTGCTCCTGTCTCCCACTGCCCCGCCATTCAGAACGTGGGATCTGTTTAAATCGGTTTCCCTCCGAACAAAAGAGCCAGATTAGCCCTCGCACTTGAAAGCAGCAGATTGGGGCTGGTGCTGCTTCCTACGTGAGCGCTGAGAGGCAAATCCCCGGAGTAAAACGGAATCCAGGAAAATAATAGTAATGGTGATTCATCTGTGTCTGACATCTGAGCATCCAGCGGTGCTCCAGTGACCTGCTGCCATGGTGTTACTGCGCTCCAGTTCTTGAATGGATTCCACAGGCTGCGGGCTCTGGGCTGTGTTCACCTCCATAGTCGTGTGAATTCCTTGCTCCTTTACAGACTCCAGAACATAACTGTGCACCCTCTCTCACCCGTGGATTCATCATCCTCCGAGCCCCAGGAGCTGCAGGATTTCCCAGTGCCCGCTCAGGTGGTTATTGCCCAAGGCCAGCACGTTCATTGGTGTTTCATGGTAGGGTGTGTGATGCCTTGTGTTTTAGAAGAGGGCTCCGAGAGCACAGCTGGAGGGCAGGATTGGTGTCTCTGTCTGGAAATGGGCTCATCCTGCTCTTACTGCCAGCAGGATTTAACCACGTTTGGTACAACAGAGCTGAGCTTGTCCTTGGCTCCACTTGCAGAAGTTGTGTTGGGAGTAAGTTCAGTTGCACTGGTTAATGCCAGAATAAACCACTGGACCTTGGCAAAGGCTTTGCTGCTTTGGAGAGCCATGAATCTCTGGGTAATGCAAAATCCACCATATTCACAGTGCCTTACTACCTGTCTCACAGAGACCTTGCCCAAACAATGTATTCATCAGAACCTGAAATAATGGTTTCTCTGTCCGTGTCTGACTTGATAAACCACAATTTCCCTTGGCTCAGCCTGCAAAAAGTGCTTCCATGATCACAAAAGCAGATCTTTTTCTAATAAGGTGTACCCACTGCAGAAAGTTAATTCTGGTCTTCCTGAGGTGCTGTAAAGCAGCAGAAGGTGGATGTTGGCACATGTTTCAGCACTAGGAAAACAACGTGTGTAAAAACCCTGATGTAAATCCACTGCTTTGGGGGGAAAAAGTGCTTTTCCATGGTAGTTTGCCCTCATTTAAGTGATTATAACAGGCTCTGCAGGGGGGAAGCTATACTCATCCCAAAATAATAAAGAAACCAAACTGGTGTGGGCAAGTTTAGGATCCAGCCAGTGCTGATGGAGCAGCCTGACGTGGGGGCTGTGAGCCAGCAGCCTTGAGCTCACCTCAAGGCTCTTTCAGCACAGTCCCAGGTGGACACCGAGGTTTGAATCACAGGAATTATGTGCTTCCCTGCTAGTGCTATCCTGAGAATTGGTCCTTCTCTGTGACACCAGAGTGCTGGGGGATCCAAAGTGCACAGGTGTTAGTGGGAGGGCAAAGGGATATCTGAAGGGAGCAAAGGGAACCTTCTGCGTGTCCCCATCGAGTCAAATATACCCCAGATACTTTCCTTCAGCATCCTAGTCAACCTTAAACACTCTGCTCCTGAGATGTCCCAACTTCATAAAAATGACTTTGTTCAATATAAATTGAGAGCTCCCCTTTGTGTCTGTCTGACCCAAAGCATTGCTAGTCAATGGGAGTGTTTCCATTTGCACTACATCCATAGGAATCATTTTGTCCCTATTTTTCCCATGTGTTTTTGCTCTGCTTTTGTATCCCCAGAAAGCATTCTCTTCCACAGGGAAGTTTCCAGCTTTGCTTAAAAAAAAAAAAAAGAAATCAGTGACAATTTCTTTACTCTCTATTTGCTAGAGGAAAGTTTATTTTCTTTAATTGTGTGGATTTTTTTCCAGTTTCTGTCCTGAATTTTTCAGTGCTGCTGGATGCTACAGCACTGGTGTGAAGTTCAACCTCTGCTCTGTATTTTGATGGCAAACACAATATAAAGCGTGAAACCTGTGATGGAAAGGTAAGTAGTTATTAAATTACATTTATCTTCATATTCCTTGTTGGTCTAAGATCCACCAGTGCAGCCAACCCTTTTCTTTGGTGATTGCATCAGGTTTGCATTTTTTCTAAGCTCCTTAGACCAAAACTCAAACACTGCAGCCCTGTGAGTAACAGCATTTCCTAATCCGTGGTATTTTGCCATTTCTTACATCAGGAAATGTCCCGTTGCGCGATAACCGTCCTCAGACCGAGCGCTGTCGGGATTTTTGTGAAATCCCTCATTTGGGCCAGCGCGCTGCTGGGGGATGGGGACTTTTTTTGGTGTGGCAACTGCGCTGTCCCCACCGGCCGCAGCAGCGGCACCCGAGCCCCCGTGTTTGGCGACAGCGAGCGCAGCGTTTTACTCCTAAATTATCAAAGTGTGCCCGAAAACACCGGGGAGCCGCCCACGCACGGCCCCGGGACGGCACCGCCGGATGGGGTGCGGGGGGGGGGTGCGTGGGGAACCGGGGCCGGGGGGTGCGGAGGAGCCGTCCCGGGCCGGGCGATGCGGGGGCGCCGTCCCGGTTCCCCGCGGGTTCCCGGCCAATGGCTCCGCTCCGCGCACTCCCCCCGCCCCGCTCGCCCCATTGTGCAGAAATAGCCCCGCCGCCGCCGGCAGACGGCTTTTCGCGGGAGCGGCGGCCAGCGGCGGAGCATCCCGCCGGAGCATCCCCGGAGGACCTCCCGCCGGAGCATCCCCGGGAGGACCATCCCCCGGAGCGGCGTCCCCGGGCCCGTCCCGTCCCGGATGGCCCCGCGGCGGTCCCGGCGGCGGGCGCTGAGCGGAGCCCCGGCGCGGATGCCGGGCGGGGCCGGGCGGTGCGGGCAGCGGGGGGCCGCGACCCGGGGCTCGCCGCGCCCCTCCGGCCCCCCACGGCCCGGAGATGGGCGTTGGCTTGCCCCGTGGCTTGGTTGGTACCTGCGCGGAGGCGCCCGGTGGAAAGTCCCTTCCCTTCATGAGCAGCTCCTGCTCCTCGCCCCGGCTCTCGCCATGGACACTATGCAAACCACCTACATCGTGCTGGAGCTCATCATCGCCGTGCTGTCCATCGCTGGCAACGTCCTGGTCTGCTGGGCTGTGGCCATCAACAGCACCTTGAAGAACGCCACCAACTATTTCCTGGTGTCCCTGGCGGTGGCTGATATCGCCGTGGGGTTGTTGGCCATCCCTTTTGCCATCACTATCAGCATTGGGTTCCAGGTGGATTTTCACAGCTGCCTCTTCTTCGCCTGCTTCGTGCTGGTGCTGACACAGAGCTCCATTTTCAGCTTGCTGGCTGTGGCCATCGACAGGTACCTGGCTATTAAGATCCCACTGAGGTAAGAGACTGGAGTGGATGCAGCAGCCCCACTCCCTGACAGCCCAGGGTCTGATCTTCCTTGTTTTAGTGTTCAAGAACTTCTAATCTCAAGAATTTTGCTGCTCACAGGTGATGATGAAAATAACAGAGGTTTTGCACTCAGCTGCCTCAGGACTGGGATCAGTATCCCACCTCTTACCTCAAAATACACCTGGAAGCTCAGTTTCTTGAGGGTGTTTTTCTTGGGAGGGTCAGTGGTTTCTTGGGGGAGCTGTGGAGTGTTTTAATGATGCACTTGGGAGAGTTGTAGCTCATCTATGTAGGTATTCATACAACCCCCTTTATTGTGGTGTGCAGGCATCTCCCAGGTAATTAAATACAAGAGCAGCCACTCTTTCTCCTACTTCCCACTGTGAAAGGGAAAGAGAAAGGATTCACATGTCAGATCTCAGAATTTTACAGTTCAGACTCCCATCCAAGTGCAGCATCAAAGACATTAATTGGTTTCCTTCTAATTCGTGGGAAATTGAATTATAATGGGGAAAACTGTATGGAATATAACTTACAGGCACCCCACCAGTGAGCTGGTGCAGCAGCTGCCTTAAGCTTAAGTGCATCAAAACCCCGGCTTTGCATTACAAGTGACCCGAGTTGGTTCATCTCAGTCTCCTTGGTGCCTCATCTGTCCCTCCCTGAGAATAAGACATTGATGGACTCCCTGGGGAGTCCAGAATGGCTCCAGGGACTGGTCAGGAGCAGAGGCTGTGGGGGAGCAGGGCAGATGTGGTGTGGGGACCTCAGCTGAACTCTGTTAGCTGCAGCTTTCCCGAATTCCGCTCGTCTCTGGCACCTCCCTTGCACAAGCGATGGGTTCACCTTAAAATGACTTTAAAAAAAACTCCTTCACCTGTTCTGGCACTTTGCATCTGAGACCTCCCATACATTGAGCAAATATGAATTAGTCACCAGGCAGATGATCAGAGCTGGTAGTGGAAGTGTGTGGCTGGGTGTGTCACCGGAGCACGGCGTGTGGAAATTCCGGGGCACATAGAGTAAGTGGGGGCAGATCTGCAGCCCAGCACGGAGCCGGGCAGGTTGTTTCCAGCACCCCCAACCCTGGCTCTGACCTTCCCAGCCACCTGACTGGGCTTTCAGACCCACCTTGGCTCTGGATAATGCTTTGGTGCCTCTTCCTTTAGTTAGTTTGGGGCTTTCTCGGGATGAGGGGCGGCAGCACAGCAGCAGCTGTGGGAGCGGGTCAGGGTTTTCCAAGTTTGTTTAGTCATAGCCCTGGCCACAAGCTGTCAGGCTCGGCTGTAACTCTATTTTTGTACCACAAGCTGTCAGGCACGGCCGCAGCTCTGCCTCTGTACCACAAGCACTTTGTGCAGCTGAGGAAACGGAATGTTGTGAGAGGGGTTTGTGCTCCGCTGGGATCCGAGGGGAAGCAGCAGATCAGGAACGCTCTGAGGGGATCATTCATGGGTTTGCAGAAGGAAAGTGGTTTTGCCAGCTGACAAAATGGCAAGGATTTCCTCCACTCTCTTTTTTCTTTCCCCACTCCTGGTCTCGAGCAGGTTTGCTCGACTCTCTACGAGGGCAGTTCATCCCAGGGCAGTTCTGCCTTGCTTTGGGATCCTTTACCAGCATCACTTTCTCACCCCATCTCACCCCAGATCTTTTATTCCATTTGCACAAACATCTCTATTCCTATGAGTGCTTTCTAGCTGGACACAAATGGAGACCAAGCAGTCCCATCCTAGGCTGTGTGAAGTGTGAAGTTTGGAGTAGACTTGGTCTTGGCACTGAGGCTCATTTCATTGCTCTCAGAGGGGACCAGCAAGCAAAAGTCCTTTCAAAGGAGGGGGGTTCTCCCTGTGAGGAACATGGGGCAGTGAACAGGCCACTGCTTTGGCAACAGGAGATTTAGGGACTGGTACTGAAAGGCTGTTTTTAGCTGTATAGCCAAGATCAAAAGAGGATAGAGGAGGTTATAAAACTACACAGGCAAAGCACTTCTCCACCAGGGTTTTCCAACCAAGGCTTGGTTAGAGCTGTCTCATCAGCACTGTTACTCCTGAGATGCTCCATGGTACTGCTGGCAGTGAGGGGGGAGGAACTTGTCCCACCACCTGCTCCAGGTAGATGCACGTGGCATTTCTGGAAGGAGGTTTGTGCTGTGGGAAGGGAAAGCTGATCATCAGTTTGTAAGAATGGAGACTTCAGGAAAAGTTTTTCTCATTCAAACACTCACTCTGGAGGCCAGTGCAGAGGCTGATACCAGTCCATGAAGCATTAAACATTTAAGAAAATGATTTGTGCCCAGCCCTATCCAGCAATTACAATAAATAACGTGGTTGTTGCAGAGCAGATAAGTGTCCCTGTCACATCCAGAGCATCACCAGCTCCCCATGGAAACCTCGGCAGGGACATTAAGAATTGTCTGTGCCATATTATTTAATGCTCTTTCAGAGCTGTTTGAGGCTGCTGAGAGGCTGGGCAGGGGTGAGCAGCAGAACTTGCATTACAGCCAGGCTAATAATGGATTTTTCAGTTCTGTGGCTGAACCAAAAAATCCCACGGGGAAGAGGAAAATTGTTTCAGTCAAACTGGAACAACAATGTTTGGAGGTTTCAGTGAAACAAAGTGATCTTGACCAACCTGGCAGATTTTGGGTTGAGTTGTTTAACCCTTCTGATGTGGCTGTGCTGCTCTTTGAGATGGGGACGCCCTCGCTGGGGAAGGAACTCATCTGGAGAATTGCAGAACAAAAATCTTATTTAAAAATGGTGGTTTAGAACCCTCCCTCTTCTGGCTAAAAATATTTGCTGAATTTGACCTGAAGCCACGAATTCCTTCTGTCCCTTGAAACTCGTATTTTGTTTGTTTGTTTTCGACGAATTTACTGTTTGTGGAGGAGCCCCCGCCCACTCTGCCCACTCTGTGCAGCTGCAGCTCCGAGCCCTTCCCTGGGTCCCTTCTCCCTGGCCATCACACCAGGATGCAGCTCCTTGTCCTCAAACATGCTCTGACCCTGCCTTGCTTCCTGCACCCTCCTGGACTCCGGCGCTTCCAACCTGGCGGTGCTGGCGCCTGTGTGTGCCCGTCCCTGTGCTGCCCAGGTACACAGCACCATCCCTGCTCTCCCCTGCCAGCCCGACCCCAACAAAAGCTCACTCCCCCACAGCACTTCCTCCAAGCAGAATATCCAAGCCAGGGGATGGAGCATCTCTCAGCAGCAGCAAATCCATCCTGCAGAGCGCTTGGCACTGGAGCGACGCGAGGCTTTTGCTCTCTGGCTTCCTCTGGGGCTGGATTTCGCCCCACAGTCCCATAGCTCCGAGCCAAAGAAGATTTGTAGGTGGAATAAAACAGTTTCCTTCTATTTGCATTAACCAAAATCCCTTGGCATGGCTAATAACTGTAGGTATGGGTGGATGCCTGGAACAAATGTGTCAGGAATTAGGGAGGGAGAAGAGTATTTGTATATTTAGAGAGCAAAAGGAGAGTGAAATGCTGAACAACCTCACGCTGTGTTTGCCCTTGTCTGTTGGTAACTCCTGCAGGACAGTGAGTGTGGTGCTGCTGTTGCTGCCTCTCTGGCAAACATCCCAGCTCAGACCTGTGGAGGGAAAATTATCCCCAGTTCCCTGTGATTTGAGCTGATCTCGTGTTTGTCCTTCCTCCCTGGATTTAGTTCTCTCCCATCTTCAACTTTATCCCTAGCAGGAGTGAAGGACTGATGTTCCAGGGAAGCTTTGCCATGAACTGGAACAGGGTATCCATGGCCATGTCCTCTCCCTTTCTGCACCTTGCTGCCCCCGTGAAGCCAGAGCATCCATGTGTGGATTCACAATCTGTTAATGGGATCAGGATCTGTTAATGGTGCTGCCCTGCTCTGTCTCTGCTCCTGCCAGTCTCCCACAGGAGCTGCTGCCCCTCTTATACTTGACGTGGTGAAGGCAACAATCCAGCTCCTTCCTGCTGTCCTCATGGGGACAAATTATATTTGGATTGTTGCTGCTCTTTTCTCATCCTTTCCAGAGGTGGGTTGGCTGATGCTGGAGGTCTGATACCCTCACTGTGCCCTGCTGCTGCAGAGGAGGGGTTCCCTCTGTGTTCCCCAGCAAAGAATTCCCAGATCCCTTTCCATTCCCAGCTTTTTCCTCAGCAAAGCAAACCGGTGGGTTTTTACGGCAGGTGGGAGGACTGGAGTCACTGGGGAGGAGAGAAAATCCCCTTGGTCTTCACCTGCCACTCTCTGTGCCATCAGAACACGGAGAACTGCAGCTGCTCTCCCTTCTTCTGCCCTCGCCTCATTTCCTTTAATCCTCGCACTGCCCTTTATCTGAACTGCCGGGCGTGTCCCGCCCTCCGTGTGTGGCTCGCACAGCCCCGATCCCGGGCAGCGCGGGGGGATCCGCCCTGATTCCTGATTCCTGAATCCAGAGCAGGGGATGCTCTGCCTCCCCATCCATCAGAACGCTCTGCCTGGCCAAGGTTATCAGTGATTTATGAACTTAAGGTGCCACAAACTCAGCGAGGGCAGGAGGGCTGGTGTGTTCACTCGAGCAGCGGAGCTGTCACAGCTTTAGGGAAGTTTGTGTCACCCGGAACGTGGGGGGCTGTGCTCAGCCAGGGGCTGCCACGGCCTTTGGATGCAGCCAGAGCACAATAACAACATCAGGAATAATCACATGTGCCCTCATGGCCACGGAGTGGAGAGGGGAAATCACGGCTATTTTTAGTTGTGAGCAGCCTCGTTTCCTTAAAAATGCATGTCCCAGATCTTTATATTTTTCCCCGCACCTCAGAGGTCACTTCCCTCCCAAAAAGACAAAAATCCTGACAGGAAAAGGAGTTGTCCTTGAGACCTCTGCCCTGATGCAGCTCCTGCAGAAGCTGGGGGGCAGCAGGAATGCCAGGAGCTGCAGGGATGCTTGGGAGCAGCAGCCAAAAGCCTCAGTTCTGGGCTGTTGGCCGAGGGCACCCGTCTCCAGGCTGAGCCAGAACCCAGAGCTTTAAGTTTAGGAGCTTGTTTCCATTTTGGCCAACTCAATCTATAAAAACACAAGTTAATTTTTAGACAAAAAAAAAAAAAAAAAGGCAGCTTTTGCAACCTGGCAGACTTTTTATCCAGAAGATCTTCTGACCTCTCCATAAAAGAAAGTATGAAACCAAAACGTTTAGACAGAAACTGTTTTACTTTGCAGTTACGAGTTTTTGCTTTGTTAATTATGGAGCTGCTGCTTGGGATTTTTACAAATTTGCTGTTTGTCAGAGCAAGGAGCACAGAGCACAAAACTGAGTGTTTTAGGAGTGTTCTGCCCCGGCCCTCGGGTGGTGACTCTGTGGGGGGTTTGGGGACTCCTGTTACTGTATTTGACCCACAAGATGCCAGGAATCAGTGATGCCAGCTGTGCCTACAGATGTGTCAGTCCCCCCCCCCGAAGTCCAAGATGACAAACTCAGGGAATTTGTACACGCCAAAGAGTGGATTATCTCCTAATCCAATGGATGACATCAGGCCTGGGCAGGAGCCACAAATAACCTGGAGTACATCAGTGGGAATGTGGGCTGGATGCTCTGTCAAACCTGGTGGTGCAGGGACAGGGAGGAAAGGACAGGATGGGCTCCTGGAGCTGGGATAAGGCACTGGTAGGTGGGTGGGTGGTGCTGAGCTCAGTGCTGGCCATGCCATGTTCACCAGCCCCTGGGAAGGCTGGTCAGGACTCTGCAGCGAGGGCAGATGAGGAGCAGCTTGCTGGGGCTGGCAGATGGAAAGGCAGCAGTTTGGAGCCTTTGGGAAGGGCTTGTCACCTGTTTCACTGCAGAAAGGGTGATCCAGCAGAAATCTGCCACCTCCCCACCCTTACCTGTTGCCTGAGTGAGCAGGGCACTGGGTGCCTGGGAGGGGCAGTGGTCACCACTGCTCTGTGCAGGGGATCACACCCAAACACCTGGCCCTGAATCCTAGTCCCCATCTCACCCCTACAGCTGCCTTTAACTCAGCTGCCTGGTGCTGCACAGCTGAGGTCTGACTGCCTGGGAGGTTTTGGAGTGACAAAAATTCTCAGCCCCAGGCCCCACCAGGCAGATAACATCGGGCTGCTGAGCCCTGGAGGAGGGTGATGCTGAGGAAGAGCTCAGCTCTCAAACAGAGAAAACTGGGGGTTTGTGTTCTAGGACTCAGAAACACCCTATTGGAGCACGAGGGTGTCACACTGACTTCAGACCAGTGTCACACCGGTATCACACCGTTATCACACACTGCTCCCTGCACACGTGCAGGCAGCAAAGCTCGTTCCTTCCTGTGCTCCGGGGCTCCGTGTGCCTCTGGCAGCCCCCCAGCACCAGCCCACAGCCCGCCCTGCTCACACCCCCGGTGCCTGAGCTCAGTTTTCAGTCACCTTTTCTCACCCTGCCGGGGCCAGAACTGCCCGGGGGTGGCTTCTACAGACAGTAACTGAGGTGGCGAATGCAAATCCCTGGGGCTGGGCTGATGTGAGGGTGAGAACGACACTCACATCCCCACCTCGCGGGTGCTGTCAAGCGTTCAACAAGTGCAGGGCTGCGAGTCCCCTCCTGCCGCTCCTCACCTGAGCTGCATTTTCCCTAATTAATCCTCCGCATTACCCAGCCAGGTGCCGTTTGCAGCGTGCTTTGGCTCTCCCGTGTCCCTCCTGCCCGCATTCCTGGTGCTGCAGGCTGAGCGTGAAGCACAGCCGGGTTCTGGCTGTTCTGCCCCTGCACAGACCCCTGTGTGCTCACCTGGGCGCCGGCGGGGTGGTGACAGTGACCGAGTGCTGCTGCTGTCCCTGTGACAATAGGGACAGATGCGGGAGGAAGTGATTTGTCTGCGCCGGGACAGACACAGATGTCCTGCTTCCTGGGCTGATACCGTGACCGCTAATCACATCTCTCCCTGCCAACTCCTTCCACAGCTCTTGCTTTTTCTTTCCTTTCCCCCCCCCCTCCTCTCCAAGGTGCAATTCACGATTCATTTGAAACGTCCTGCCAGCAGATTTCAGCTGGTGTGTGATCTCCATTCCGTGGAGCAGAGCACAGCTTATTTTGTGCTGTTATAGGTCAAAAAAAAAAAAAAAGAAAGAGCAAGATGCAAAGTACAGCTGCGAGGAGGTGACAAGGACACAATGCTTGGCAGCCGAGCTGCTCTCACCCCGTTTGAATGGAGGTGTCTGTGTATTTCCCTTCACACTTAAAATAGAAGTGTGTGAATTGTCACTGATCGTATCAGAGCACCTGCGTGGTCTGAGTTCTGCCAACTCCATCTGCTCAGCTCCCTGTGTCCAGAGGCCTGGGCAGAGCAGGGAGGGAGGCAGGGAGAGCAGTGGGGAGCACCAGTCCCAGGGCTCCCTCCACAGCTCTGGGCACTGGGAGTGCAGGGAGGACCTGCACCCACTGCAGCATCCCTGGCACAGCCCTCACACCTGTGTCTCCCCACCCATCCCATGGAATGTGGCCCCAGCACAAGCCATGTGTGAGTTGGGAGTTAAAGCTCCGAAATTTCCCACTGGAGGCTGATCCTGCTCTGGGGTTTGGCAGCAGGAGAACCAGCCCCAAGCCCTTGAGCAGCACAGCAACTCCTGCTCTGGCTGGGGCTCAGGGACAAGGATGGGCAGGAGAGTGGCTGTGTTGGCACCACAGTGTTTTGATCTGTTCACCCTTCTGTGGACAGGCAGGACAGCCCCCCATTCCTGCTCTCTGAGATAAATAATGTGGGAATAACAGTCCCATTCCAGGCTGTTGCTGTTTTCTGCCCCAAGTCCATCACCCCAAATGCCAAATTCCTCCTTGGCTGGTGCTTTCACTCCTCGCTTGATGGAGCCCAGGGGCAGCAGGGCCTCTGCTTGGGTGACCTCCCCATGGTGACTGCAGGGGGGCTTCTGTGCCTGTGACACTGGTGGCCAAGGTACAGCTCTTCCTGTCACAAGGACATAATTAGCACCTTCATGGTGATTGAGTAAAGAGGCTTTGCCTGGCAGTGTAAAAGGAACTAATGCATTGCCAAGTTATTTAATCTCAATAAATCATTTTAAAATATTCAGCTGTTATTTACATTAAAACAGCATTTGATGCCTCTAGGCAGAAACACAGAGGTGATTCAATATTTGTTATACATTAGTTGAGCAGACTTAGGTGAGCAAATTTACTTTAGTAGTATTTTACATAATAATATTAAGCCTGAAAGAGAATGAAGGAGAGGTTTGCTGGAGCATTCAGAGGTGTGAAAATCTGTTGGTTCCTCACTGTCTGACCATGCTTATAGTGCTTAGGGAGGAGCTGAGTCCCAGCTCAGCTGTCTCACAGCTCCTGCCCACTGCTGATGAAGGTTTATGAGGGGGTTGCTCTGTTGTGTGGCTTATGAGACTCTTCATACCTGGATCTGGTGGCAGTCATGCACTTTATTTTAAGCACATGCTTAACTTCTGTTCACTTAAGGCAATACAGGCAGTGTCCCACCAAATAAGTGTATAAGGTAATAACAAGGTGACCAGTGAGCAATTCCAGGCTATTCCCACCTTGGCCTTTTCTGGCTGGCAGCTCAGCCACCAGGGGTTTGCACAGACCCTTCTGGGAGGCCACAACAGTGACCACCCTCAGTCCCTGCCATCAGCTGTATGGAGAGATGCTGGGAGGAATTTGCAATGCAAATTCTGTGAAAATAAGGAGCTAATCTGAGGAGTGCAGTTGTTCACTGTGAATATCTCCACTGAGGTGAACACCATCTCTGCCCTGTGCTGAGAGGCCTCCAGCCCTCCCCACTGCTCAGCTCTGGCTGCTGCAGACTGGGAGCCCAGAATATTTTTACATCCTGTCACAGAGGGCCCCCTGCTTGAATGTGCCCCTGGCTCTGCTGTGTGTGCCAGGAACGGTGAGCAGCACTAAAATAAACAGGCCACTGTCACAGCCACTGGAAAATTAAATGCCTACTTAACGGGTTTTGTAAACCTTCAAGTCAACTCATCCTTGCAGAAGAGTTCAGGAGAAGAGCAGATGGAAGAAGCCTTATTTGGGGTCATGTGTTGTCAGGAAGAGGCAGCACCGAAGGTCACCAGCCTGGAGTGACACGGTGGACACCGACCTCAGCATGGCACACTGAGGCTTCCCTTCTGTTCCTGAGAACACAAAACCCTGGACTCAGTTTCTGTTTCTGACAATGGTCCCTTCACATTTTCCAGTCTCACTACAATAGTTTTTGGGATGGAGCAGAGGAACAACTGAAGAGATCAACTGAGCATGGCTTAGACAAGCCAAGGAGCTGCCGTTTTCCCTTTCCACGTGCAGAGCTGCAGGACAGCAGCAGCTCCTGGTGCCTTTACAGCACTTATTGAGCCTGGCCAATATTCTAGCTCCAGATTCAGACTTTGCCAAGAGATTGGATTTCTGGGAAGTTGCTCTGAATCAATTCTTAATGTTTTCAGGCCCCGCAACCCCGAACCGGCTCCAGTTTCTGAAAACTTAACACAGAGTTTCAAAAGCAACAGGCTTGGCCTCACTGATGCCCTATCTGATACCTTCTCATCTTCTGAAGTAGTGAAACTTAGTAATAATGAGAGAAAAGTGCAGGAGAAGCCCCTCGGTGGCTGGACCTGCCCTTTAGACATCCACCCACAGTGTGTGGTCACAATTCAGTAACGCCTAAACGTGGCTGCTGCTCCTGCATCCTCCCAGCCAGCCCTGGCTGTGCCTGAAGAAGGAGTCAAGGGCTTCCCCAGCCCCTCTCTGCCCCCTGGTATGTCCTGGCAGACCCCTCCCTTTAGCCTCCTGTCTCTGTATCTGCAGGAGGAGCGGGAGCTTGGCTCACAGGAGCCGACTGCAGTTGTGATTCACAGGCACAGCTGTGGTTCTGTGGGAATAAAACCCTCCCCTGCCTCACGGGCCGGAAGAAAATCAGAACAAACGTTCTTAGCAAAGGAGGAGCAGGGTAGCCAAGCCAGAGTAAACAAGCACTGAGAGAAGGGTGTGGGAAGGAGGGGATGTGTGTGAGCCAGCAGACACTGACTGGCTGTGCAGGGGACAGGAATGGGTTTCTCATGTTGTCTTTCTGGCAGCCACTGCTCCTTCCCCTCTCCAAAGAGTGATCCAACTGATGCTTTGATGTTGGCATCTGCTCTGGTTGCACCCAAACCAGCTTGATTTTGCTGCTTTAGGTTCCACCTCTGTGTCTCTGAGCATCTTGGGGGCTGGAGGGGCCATGAGGACACCCAGTCTGTGGGGTTAGGGAAGGTGTGGGGCAGTGTGTGACTGCACCCCTCAGCTCTGCATCAACTTGTCCCTGAGCCACAGCAGAGCTTCTCCACAACACATGTGGTACTGCAGTGCAGATCTGAGCACCAGCATTGCCTCAGCTGGACGAGGACAGCCCAGGTGTTGGTGTAGCCCAGCAGCGTGTCCTGGCGTGCGAGCAGTGGCAGCTTAGGGCAGGAGAGGACACCAGTTAGAGAGTGAGCCTTCCCCTGTTCGTGCCCTCCTGAAAATTGGTGGTTCAGGCTCATGCAATGATAAAGCCTTTTTTAAGACTCCAAGACCTTTCCCTCCTATTGAAGGCTGTTTGTGGGCTGGGGCAGAGCCTGGTGCCTCTCAGGAATAGTAAATGAGTCAACCCCCCAAATCACTTTGTGGAGGTGGAGAGCACAGGTGAGATTTTTTACCCCCTCCAGTGATCACTGAGGTGAGGCTCCTGTGCGGGTGTGGGTGTGGCTTTTGTCTCATTAGCCAAAGTGCTGATGACTTTAACAGCAGGGAAGTCACCAGTGCTCATTTATTTAATGTCTCTATCCTGGTTTTGCTCTGGGTGCTGTAGGTATAACAGCCTGGTGACTGGCAAGAGGGCGAGAGGACTCATCGCCGTGCTGTGGCTGCTGTCCTTTGGAATTGGACTGACTCCACTTATGGGCTGGAATAAAGCCATGAGTGGTTGTCCCAATGCCACCAACGAGACAGGGGCTGATGTGGGGACGGAGCACCACGGCTGCTTCATCTCCTGCCTCTTTGAGAACGTGGTCACGATGAGCTACATGGTGTACTTCAACTTCTTCGGCTGCGTGCTGCTGCCACTTGTCATCATGCTGGGGATCTACATCAAGATATTCATGGTGGCCTGCAAACAGTTGCACCAGATCGAACTGATGGGCAACTCCAGGACCACGCTGCAGAAGGAGGTGCACGCGGCCAAGTCTCTGGCCATCATTGTAGGACTTTTTGCCTTCTGCTGGCTGCCCCTGCACATCTTGAACTGCATCACGCTCTTCCACGAGGATTTCTCCAAATCCAAGCCCGAGTGGGTGATGTATATGGCCATCATCCTCTCCCATGCCAACTCCGTCATCAATCCCATCATCTACGCCTACAGGATCAGGGACTTCCGCTACACCTTCCGCAAGATCATTTCCAAGATCCTCTGCAAGACGGACGACTTCCCCAAGGGCACCACTGACAACAACCAGCACTTGACTGTCACCAACATGAACTGCCCCATGGCCTCGGTGACCATATGACCCCGCAGGTCCTGCTCCTGGGGCTCCCAGCCCGTGCCCAGCGCTCCCCGTCCCCGTGCCTGCGGGAGCGGTCACGGCGGGCCCCGAGGGGGTGCTCAGAGATGACCACTATGCAGCTGTGCAGCTGTCTTTTTTATTTTATTTTTGTAATTAACACAGTGCCTCGTGGGGGAGTAACCTGACGGGGGACACTGAGTGCAGCTCACCCTCCACCATCACCCCAGGGTGGGAGTGCCGGTGACTGTCGTGTTTCCTTTCCAGGTTGGACATTGACTGGGGAAAGACTCACCTGCTGGGGGTGTTTCCCCTAATTGTGCTGCTCATGTCAAGTCATAGGATCTTTATTTTAATTATTATTATTATTGTTATTATTATTTTTTAATATTTTGATTCATTTAGGAGTAATAATTTTGTGTCTGTTTTTGAGTTGTTCTCTAAGTCCATACTTGACAGCTCTTTGGTTAATACCCTAATTATTCCATCAATTGTTTGATGCAGCTAGTATTCTCCGATGGGAAAAAGTCTTACTTAGCCCAGTTGCTGGTGTGAAATGGAATCTGTGTTCCAGGCTCTGAGGGGAGGGACTGTGTGGATGGGAAAATCAGATCAGAACTGGCCAGCTATTTCTGGCCCCAGCATGAAAACCCTACTTACTGAAAGAGTTGAGAAAAGACCAAGGTTTTAGAACAGCAGTCTCATGGCCTTTAAATCACTTTGGTCTACAGGATTGTGCAGCCCAAAGCTTCAGGTTTGCTTTCAGGTCTGTCTCCAGATGTCAAAATGCAGAAGGCAGAGGTGCCCCAGTGATCTTGGCTGGTCTGATCCAGAGTCACTGAGGTCAGTGCCACTCTGACTTGGTGACATGACCTCTACAATCAGATTTTTGCTCCCAAGTCAAAACTTGCCATCCTTGCAGTGCTTCCAGAAGTGCAGGTTTTAGCTGTGAGAGCTGGATGTGCAGCTCACCTGGTCCCTAAAGCTTAATCTGGCTGGGTGTCCTCTGCAGCCCTGTAACCCCCAGAAGCTGTGAATACTTTTTTGTTTGTTTGTTTTAATAGTAATTTTTATATTTTTATTTTTTTCTAATGCTGACCTGCATCAGTAACAAAAAGAGACAGGAAGGGAGCTAAAGTGCTAATGTGTGTGAGAAGCTAGATTGCCATGGCTTGTGACCTGATTTTGGCAAAGCTCTCACAGGTTGTCTAGCCTGGCCTCTGTAGTTGGCCAGGTGTCCTGGCCCTCACTCTGAGTGAGTCCAAAGCCCACTCAGCAGCAGAGCAGTCTTAATTATCCTGCAGGTTAATAACTCTCTGCAACCACAGCTCAGTAATTACTGCACCAATTTAATGTGTAACTGTGATACCCAAAACTAGACAAAGGCAGAGAGAGCAGTGCAGTAATTTCTGAAGAACAAGCTGATCGTGGTGCAGAGATGCAGCTGCTCCTGACTAGCTCAGACCTGCCATCACGTTGTGGCCCTCTCACAAATGGGAGTCTTGCCTGAAGGTTCCATCTCCCTCCGAAGCACTCGGTGCCAGCAGCACCACCATGCGACTGGTGAGGAGCTGGAGTGCAAGGACTGGTATTAAATGTGGTTTTCAGCAGTAACTCATGCAGGGAGAGAGAGGGAGCAGGACTTCTGGAGCCAGGTTGCAGGGAAGGAAGTTTAAACACAGCCAGTTCCTGAAGAAGAGGTCCAGTGGACAGACTGTGATGCATGATGGGCAGTTTGTCCCTGAAAAATTGTACTTGAATCATATATTTTTTGTTATCTGTGTTGCACTAAAAGGGGGTTAATACAAGACCCCAAGAATTTAACTTCTCTGGCAAATATAATGACAAATACGGTGTAAAATCAGTTGAAAAGCTGATCTGATGAAATCTTGTTCCTGCAGCATCTGCTCTGCCAGCTGGCAAGACCTGCAGGCAGCAGCTGCAGGAATGACTTAGGGCCCACCATGCCCAGGGAATGGTTCCCTGGGAGTGATGGATTTCAATACCGTGTGTAGCAGCTCGGCCCTGAGAGCCAACCCCAAACCTGGGTGAATCACCAGTAAGCTCTGAATGGGTTTGTACATGTTTATGCAATGTCCAAATTTAGCTACAGCTCAGTATCTCAGATATATGCATTTCCAAGAAGAATCTGAACAGTTAAAGTTACTGTCCCAAGTGCTTTTCCTTTAACAGCCCCATTCAGCTTTGCTGCATCTGCCTTGGTCACAGTCCAGCTGACACATGTAGCCACCTCCTGCCATTTGGGCAGGGTCTGACTCTCTCCTCCGCTCATTCCTTCCCTTCTGTATTATCTTTGGCCGTGTTCCTTCTGTTAATCACGGCTGGGAACGAGCAGGGTTTCACCTGCAGGTCTGGCAGTGTTGCACAGTGGATGCAAGCCACATTTATTCTCACAACAAAGGACGTAATCTCTCCCTTCTGCTGGCTGAAAACGAACCAAACTCTGGACAGCACAAACGGACTGAAACTCCCAGTGCTGTAAAACCAAAAGAGGAGGCCCCAGGACACTTGTTGTATGTGACAGCTTGCACTGCAGCTCAGCATCCACGACTGCTACCTTCACCTGCCTCTTATGAGCCAGGATTCCTGCAGACGGGTGCGGTGTGTCCGACTGTGCCGTCGGGGTGCCAGGCATTAACTGTGGCCCAGGTCACCACAGTCATTAGGCACAGTGAGTGTCTTTGTGGATCTGAGCCAAAGACATTTCAAGGCAAAATACAAATAGAACACTTCCCTTGCTCCCCCCCCCCAAAATAAAAAAAGCTCTGAAGGTTTCTATAAAAATGTGAAGTAAAAATGGCCGAGGAACTTTCTGTAGCGAGTGCAGCTGAAGCCATTCAGCTGTCACTCCTCACTGCTCTGATGTACATAGATGGATGTGTTTTCCTCATGTTGCTCAGATTTTGTATTTGCAGTAACTGTTATTTACATACAGAATGCTTAATTTACCACCCACACAACCTGGCTCAGCCTGTGCCCCATTATTTCTCGTGGTGATGCATTCACATGGTGTCTCAGACGAGGCCACACTGCACTCGAGGAGGGCGTGGGCAGGGAGCCAGAGCTGGAAGGAGCTGGTTCCCAGCTCACTGGCTGGTGTGTGGATTGGGAAGCAGCAGTGTCCTTCCCCCCGTACCTGACATGCCTTGCCTTGCCCACCAGCATGAGGTGGTCAACTTTTCTGGAAAGGATCAATTTAAAGCACAGCAACCAGGGTGATGCTTCCAAAGATGCTGTGTTACAGCAGAAGCACAGACCTGTCATCAGTCTTGAGGTGCTGGGGGCCCCCTGCCCTAGTCCCTGGTACAGGTTTGACAGTGATGGATCAGAAATTGCTCTGAGCAGCCACCTGCAAAGAGCCACAGCAGCTCCTTAATTTGAGGATCACTAAGAGACCTGCTGGAGCGTTTGCATCCCCACATCACAAGCACACGATATCACAGATTAGTTAAAACATCTTCAGAAATCCCAAGAACAGCCTAATTAATGAAACAGAAGTCAACACAGGCTTCTTAACATTTATTAATTAATTTATCAGTGCAAAGCTGCTAATTAATGTCACGCTTGGCTGCAGCACAGTAAGAAACCTGCCAGCCACCACGAGCATTTGACAGCCTTGCAGATATGAAAAATGCCAGCTACACCTCCAGGAGGGTACACAGAAAGTACAACCCCATGTGATTCAAATCCTTCATCCTTCCTCCTCTTCCTCAGCCAGCAAGATGCTTGTGAGCTGCTCCTCAGAGACAGTGAGTTCCTGGCAGGCTCCCATGGCCTGGCTGAGGTAGACGGCGAGTATGTGTTTGCACTGCAAAGTTAACGGGAATGTCGTGCTCTGCCTGGACCAGGGATCCATCCTGGCCAGAATGGGTCTAATAAACCACATGGTCCCCTCCTGGCCTGCCAAGCCCTGGCACAGGTGGTGCTCTGTTTGCCCCAGTTCTGCCACCAGGATAATGTAACGCAGGGATGTGACACAGAAATGTGTCCTGGCTCCTGACACCCTCCCCACAACTGCAGCCAGCTGAGCCCTCCCTCACTGGCACCAGGTGAACTGCACCCCTCCATCAGCCAGATTCCATGTGGCAGTTCCATTAGTGGCACAAGCCCTTGTCCCAGGAGATTGGGGATTATAAATCTCTTGAAAGTCGGAGCAGGAGTGCATCATGAACAACAAAAGCCCTCCCCAGCCCTAGTCCCCTCACCAGCTGCAGCTCTCAGAGGCCAGTCACACAGTGGGTCAGGCTCAGCCTGCATGGCCAACTCAACACTTGTGTTTGCTCCCCTGGAACTTTCAGGCTGCTCATGGAGCAGAGCACAGCCTTCTCCCCTGCTCCCTGTCCCGGCCCCAGGCTGAAGCAGAGAACTCACCAGAAGGCTCACGCTCTTCTGCAACACAGAGAACCCGAAAGCAGGACATGTGCAGAAGTGGCAGGAGCTGTAGCAGGTGTAGAGTTTGCCTGAGCTCCCAAGGACCTAAAACAAAGGCAGCCAAAGGGTCAGAGGCAGCATTCCCTTTTAAACTCTCTCACTCAACCTGGACCTGGACTGAGCCCTCCCACCAATGATTCCCAGCTCACAGCTGGCAGGTGTCACAGTACAAGTGTCCCCAAACACTGCAGTGACCCAGCTAACCTTGAGGCTCCTCAGATTCCCCATGCTCTCTACAAGCTTCTCTCCCCACAGGTAAGGAAGTGCTCCTGCACCTCTGCTTGCACAGACCCCCAGCTCCAGTGACTTGTCTGCTGCCAAGGGACCAGGAGAAGGGCAGTGGCACCATCCCTGATCTCCCTGTGAGCTGCCAGCCCCTCCAGTGAGCTCCCTCCCCCAGTACTGGCAGACTGGTGGAGATGAAAAAGACTCCCTTGTCACACAAAGCCCAGTTGTGGATCCAGAGCCAGCACGGGCCTGGTGATGGAAGCAGAGCAGCAGGGAGCACTTGCAGTGAGGCCTTTCCTTTTCTAACCACCTCCAGTGGCTGGAGGCTGTGAAGGCTCTTGCTGTTCTGCTCCCAAAACCAGCTGCAGCTACTGGAATCCAGATTTGTCTGAATAAACAAAGTTGAAGTCTCCAGAGAAGAAGCCTCCCTGCTCCATCTCTGGTTTGGGAACAGCACTGCCTCCCTTTCCCACATGCTGTTCCCCTGCCAGGCTGGTCCTGAGGCATATTCCTGCTGCACCAGGGGCACAGGGTGCAGGCAAATGGGTGAGGGAAGCATTTGTTCCAGCACAGATAAACAGACAAGCAATCTGTGAGCTGCTGGAGCTGACTGCAGGATGTAGGAAAGCCAGCCTATGGATTATTATTTCTCTTTTGTTTTCTTCAAGAATGGAAAATAGCTTTTAGAAAGCTACTTTAAGGGCCAACTGCTCTGCCCTCTCCTGTGGCAGGGGAAGGATCTGCACACTGCACCCCCCAGACTCTGAGGGCACAACACACCCCTCTCCCACACCAGGCTTTAGACTCTGGCTAGATTTGTGGCTCACATACACCTAAATCCAAAGAAAAACACAAAAAAGTGCAAAGCCAGTGGAGCTCTGCAGAGTGCTGCTCCCCTCCAGGACATCCCTGGCACTCCAAGCCCCTCCAGAGGAACATTGTCCCTCCCAGTCCAGAGCTGCACTTGCAAGGGGAACCTTCTCCTGCCCCCTGAAGCTCTCTCTGCACCCTTTGCCCAATAGGTAACATCCAGTTTAGGCTCTCCCACAAAAGTTTCTATGCCTCAAAATCCCTCTTAGTCCCAGCAGATCCGGGACACATTCCCATTCCAGTGGAAACCACTCTTTTTTCAGTCTGGCCTTTACCCTGTAGTCCAGGCTGAGTTTGTTTCACTTGTGATAAGCTTGTTTTCCTCTAGCCCCTTTGATTGTTTTTTCCAAGATGAAGTATTCCGATGGTGCCTTTCCTCCAGAAGTGTTTTCCTTTGAGGAGGGGGGGAAGCCACAGACAGACACTGCCAGATTTGGGCTGAGCTCAGTGTTCCCCCATCCTGACCTAGATGGCAAGAACAGAACACAGCTTCTGCCTAATAAGGCAGAATCTAAAATCCAAAGACTAAGAGAGAAAGGTGCCTCTGTTCCTGGCCAGCTGCAGCCCAGCCAGGCACGGGGGTGCTCTCCTGGCCCTGAGATGCCACAAGATTTCCTTCTGCCACCCTCATCTCCAGGCATTTGCTGGCTGCACAATGAGGAAAAATCCCCTTGGTGGTGTCCCTGCCGGTGTGTGGGGACACAGGAGGGTCAGCTGAGGCACCGTGGCAGTTCCTGCTGCCACCAGCACACACAGAGACAGGCAGCACCACAGTCTGTGCCAGGGCCCAATGCTCAAACCCCACACAGTTCTAGGAAATGAATGGAAAAAGACATAAAAGAGAAGGACCTCATGAAAGTGCAGGATGTGAGCAATGCAAGTGGCAGCTGGCAAAAGGGCTAAAGCACTGCCTCTCCCCCTGCTCATTGGCTTCACTCCACAGCTCAGCATTCCTGCAACTTGGGCAGAGCTAAAGGGAGCCCCAAATGCTGCCTGGTCACCACTCTGCACTTCTGCCAAATCCAGCACAGCTCCACCATCAGCCAGATCCACCATCTCTGCAGCAGGTCAGGGTCATTTATCCCTGAGCTGGAGTTACATGGGTTGGATTCAGTCTGCAGCACAGGCAGGTGTCACACAGGCTCTCCTGGGATGATCACAACTCTGAGGTAACATCAGCCCCTGAACACTCCATCAGTGCTACTCCTCTATTAAGCAGCAAGGGCATTAATGCCCAGGCATTACAGCCCAAATCATAGCTTTCACTTGACAGAGAGGTCTTTCTTCTCTCATCTCAGCTCCTGAGGGCAAGAGCTGCCTACACTACAGGCTGCAGTCCTAGGGCCTGTCTGAGCAGAGTCTTCTTCCCCTGAAGCTTTACCTAAGATGTGCTGGGTGATATGGAAGTATCAACATTTCAGATTTGGCTGTAACGACCCAAAGGAGTTTCACAACAGGA
This sequence comes from Manacus vitellinus, assembly GCF_001715985.3. Lineage (NCBI taxonomy): Eukaryota > Metazoa > Chordata > Aves > Passeriformes > Pipridae > Manacus > Manacus vitellinus. The sequence continues at coordinate 7,750,240 of NW_021940460.1, forward strand.
CCAGCCTCAAAGAGCTCAGTTCTCCAGATCCAGCTGCAAGTGAAAGCACCACCTCACATTCCAGCTCAACCACATCTGGGTGCAAAAGGCAGAGATGACTTTCTGGGGAGTAATTAAAAGGGATGACTGTGGATGTGTCCGGGCAGCCATGGATGCCCCCCTCTCCCCAAGTGCACAGAGCTGGGCTGCATGTCTACAGCACACACACAAATGAAGTGGCTCTCCAGTGCAGTGTCCCACCCAGAGTTTCGGTTCCTTTGACCCCAGATTGTGTTCCTGTCACTGCTCCAGCCAGTGGCCTCAAGGGAGGCTCTGCTCTTTGTTTCTGCATCTCAGACAGCTGCTGCTGAGGAAGAATTTCACAATGGGACCAACCTCACACCCCCAGAGAAAATATCTCTCCGGATTCCTCTGCTAATGAACTCATCAGTGTGGCCTTAATCAGCAATCAGGCTCCACCAAAGAGGAATGCTGCTGGGAAGCACACAGGAACCTGCAGGCAGGGGCTGCTTCCTACAGCTTTGTCCTGCATTAACTCCTGGTGACCAGCCCTGACCTACCTGTCCCGGGGTTCCTTCTCCACAGGGGAGCCCGTGGCTCCCTCTCCCTGCAGAGGCAGGAGGAGAGCAGTTCTGACACTTGCTCTCTTTCAGTGTGTTGATCCAGCTGTTGGGGCCATCAGTAGGTATTAATCAATGCCCTGCAAAGCTCTGCCTTAGCCTGCACGGCCTGACAAAGCTCTGCAAAGGGAATGTGACCATTCTCTGCCCAGTGGCATATTCAGACAGGCAACAGTAAAAAAGGAAAAGCCTTTGAGCGTTCAATTAATTATTGAGGCAGCTGCTGTCTAAGGGTGCTGGAAGCAGAGCTTCTTAGGCTTTATCAAATACCCACAGGCAAGCCCTCAATTAAAATCTAAGGCTGTGTTCTTGAGCACTGTATGTTTATGATTCATGACTCTCTGGAGGGGCTGTGCTCTCTCCAGGGCCCCAGAAGCGATAAAGACTCGATGTGCAAATGAAGCAATGCAAGCCCTGAACATGTGAGAAATGTTTGTGTCATTACCCAGGCCTGACTTCACAGCTCTTCTCTCACCCTAAATGACCCCAGAGCATCTCAGGACCTCCATTGGAGGAGAGAAGGATATTTAGAAATGTTCCTCTTGGCTGCTGTAACAGCGAACAAAGAGATTTCCCTTCTGTGGTGTGTGAAAAGCACAGCCCCAGGTTCAGCAGTGGAGGGGCTGTGCTACCTGAGGGGGTCAGGAGTGCTAAGTGGGAATTGGGTGCTCCACCAAATCTCTTAAAGGCTCCTCTTTTCACCTAATGAGCCTCAGCTCCACCTCCCATCCCGTGCTGTAAGAGGAGTTTGATCTTTAGGGCTAAGGTGAGCTCTTCTCCCTAAAATGCCATTTTATTAAGATGTTTCTGTGATTCACAGATTTGGCTACAAGTGAAGTAGAATGAAACCCACGGAATTTGGCCTGCATCACTTCCTCCCAGGCAGCAAGGATCCTCCTGCCAAGCAGAGGTCAAGAGGTTTGGTGTGCAACAGGGAAAGCAACGCAGTGATGGCAGATAACACTCTGTTGTGTACAACTGGTCAAGAGGAAGAACTTCCTTTGTTGCATAGGATGAGAGTAATAAAGCAAAATTAGCAATCCCTGGAAAACTTCCTTCTGACTGTAACACCCACAAACACATAAATTGTCTCTGACTGGCTGGGAGCCACAAAGAAGATGGCAGTGTACTGTGCTGTTCTAATTCTAGTCTGTGGCTGCTGCTCTCCACTATCACTTCTGAAGTTTGTAAAACACTGATATTCTCTCTGTGTTTATCCAAGTGCCCTTCCATGTTCTGCAAAGTCAGGAAAGTATTGGCTCACGTGCCAGCTGGAAAGCATCAGAAAGCAAGGCTGGAGAGGAGTGTGTACCTGGTACAGGGTCCTTCCACTGGGGGACGTGACTCGGGTGACAGAACATTGATCCACCAAATCCAAAGCTGGGACAGCACATGGGCCAAATATGAACCTCAGCCTGAAAGAGAATGTGTCTCTAGTTAGGTCACACCACAAAAAGAGGCCACCTGGCTTAGCCCTAGTCCATGGATGTGGCCCTATGGAGCCTGCAGCCAAAGCAAAATAAGACATGCTGGCAAAGAGAAGCTGCAGGAAGGAAATCCCAGGGGATGCAGCTGAGGTTACAGACAACAGGAGTGTCACACACAGAGCCCAGTTATCCTTGCTGCAGTAACTGTGAAACTGTCACTTGAGCACAACAAGCATAAACAGGGATTTTACTGGGAGCAGCACTGGAGCACAGGGAGCCGGATTTGCTAAAGGGAAAAGGGGCTTGTGCTCTGGGACAGCTTAATTGTACATCCAAGCTGTCCTGGATCAGGTGATTGATCAGTTGGCCTTGAATCCCACCTCCAGTCATGGTCCACACATCATGCCTTGGAGCAAGGACAGAGCCAGGATGACACAGAGCTCCTGGAGCAATAGGAAGTGCAGCAATGGGGCTCCTTCCTCGTCCCAGGGAAACTGGTTTAAACCCTGGAGGATGAATGAGTCATTTTGTAGTGATGGAGCCTCCTCTATCACAGTCACAACTGAGGGATAAATTATTCTTTCTCTACCCACCAAACTGCATAAAGAGGAAGCAGGAAACTATCAGGGAATGACGTAAGACACTCCACTGCACATGGAGCCACCAGATAGCAGCAGTTTTACATCTCTAATCCAGCTACAAGCAGGGCTCAGAGACAGCAAAATTATCCCAGATAAACACCCAGGGGCAGCACGTGCTCATGTCCCTCCACTCTCCCTAAAACCCCTTTCCCCTTCCTTCCAGGTAGGAATGCACTACTGCCCAGCATTTATGGATCAGAGAGTGCCTGGGATGGGGCACAGACAAGGCTAAGCCAGGTTTGCTCCCAGCACCTTGGCTTCAGTGCTGGGAGGCAGCCCCACAGAGGCACTCACTTCTGTCTGGCCACTGCTGTGCTTCCTGCTGTAAAATTCCACACCAGCAAGTGGAAAATAAAGAGCTGTGAGTCCTTAAGGCACAGCAACTTCCATCTACACACTCCCTGCACATCCCTGCAAGGAGGATTTATCTCCTGCTGATGCCCTGCATGGGTATATGATAAGCTGTATGTTAAATATGGACATCTGCACCTTTAGCCTATTGTCCAGACAGCTTGTGGGCTTAAAAGTAATTCTAGACCTGCAAATCCAGCTGCTCTGAGCGTGTTCCAAATTGCTCAGGGGCAACTCAGTTAACTTTGCAGACCTTTCATCCGCTGAGAAAAATCTGTGTAGTCTGGATTAGTTACAAGGGTAAACAAGAAGAAAATCAGCAGTGATGAAAAGATAGCACAAAACATGAGCAGGAGAAGGAGGAACGTTTCCAGCTCCAGTGAGGACACACCAAGGCAGAGCCCTGGCAGCCCAGCAAGGCTGACCTACACCTCTGAGTCAAGCTCATTGATAACAAGCCAAGCAGACAGACTGATTCCAGGAAGACCAAAACTCCAGTTGCACAAACTCAAGGCAATAAGGACTGGCTTCATCTGAGGGCTGAGGAGGTGGGTGGGGGAACGCTTAACGTAAGACATTCCTTAATGATTAGGCCTGGGACTAGAAGGGGCTGAGTTTAATGAGTTTCAGTAACTCTTTCAAATTTAGGGAGTTCTTTTCTCATGTATATAATTTGATCAGTTTAACAGGACTTCAAGGACTTCAGAGATTTGGAAGAGATTCAGAAATTAAATCAGAATACTTCAGATCTGGTGGTTACAGGGGATTGATGGAAATCTGACTGCCAAGAGTTACCACCCGACCCTTATTAAACTTAACATGGGAATTTCTTTATTTCTCTTTTCTTTTGTGATGAGAAGGAAACAAAAAGAGACTTGTCAAATCTAATCCCACCCTTCAAAGGCCGTTTTGGTCCCAGGAGGGGGAGCCAGCACACCTTTCACAAGTGTTACCTTTCACAAGACAACTTTAACACAAAGGGATTAAGGCCTGAAAGGGTTCCTGGTGATCTCTTCTCCTGGTAGGCAGGAACACACACTTAAAGATAAATCTGAAAAGTCTCTTTTCACTGTGACACTGCCTTTTCTCCACCTTCAACACCAATTAGTGAGGGCTGATGTTGTGAAACTTGGATCTCTTAGGAGACTTGCTTGGGAACGACTGAAATGTTCACAAGCTGCAATCAACACAAGGGTGATTACACTGACCTGAGAACAGCAGAAACCTCTCAGGGTAATCTTCAGGTTAACAATTCCCTCGTGCAGGGAGATGATACATTCACTTCTCCCTTTCTATCACACGTGCCCATGACTCAGAACAACTGACCTCAGGGTGCTGCTGTGCTCACAGTGATGGGGACACAGTGAGATGCAGCGACCTGAGTCACCCTGAAGCACAGTCCACTCTCACAGAAAACTCATTCCACATCTGAGGGTGGACTCAGAGCTCAGGTTAAAACATCCTGGGTTTAAATTGGAGCAGGTTCTTACAGGAGATGTAGTGACACAGAGAGAATTCCACGAATTTCTGGAAAAACCCTTGAGATGGTCTCTCTGAACCTGCATTTCCAGCACCAGCAAAACCACGCAGCAGTTACACGTTTCATGCAGCACGTGGTCAAACACAGGAGAAAACCAGCAGTGCTGTGATGAGAGCTGATCACCAACTGCCCTTTCAGGATACCTGGGACAAGAATTGAAGCAAAAGATACTCACCCCAGCAGCAGCTCATCAGGGACTGCAAGAAAAAGAAAAGGAAACGTGATTTTGCTGAATTTCCCTACTGTGAGAAACAGTATCACAGGGAGGCCAGTGCCTCCCTAAGGTACCCCCAGAGGCCACACAGGACTGCAGGGCTCTAACCATCCTCTCTAGCCACCAAAAAAGCAACAGGGAGCAGCAAAATTATTGCTATGGTAGTGCTAAGGCACTTACCAAGTACAGCAATCACAACCCCAGGGATTAATTTTAAAAAGAAATGCAGAAGCCCACATGTACTTTCTTTTATGATATCCTACTTTTAAAAGCACACAATAAAAGCCATGGGGCCTCAACAAATTACTCTGTCACTTTAAGGAGTTGGTTAAAAATATACATATATATTGTTTCCCCTGAAATTCTTTTGGCAAGAGTTGAGAACTCAACTTTAAAAATGTTGTTCTTTTCCCAGCACAGACTTGCAGGGCACCACTAGTTTATGGCTTTTAATGCAGCACACAGAAACATCATGTCTTCAATTATTGGAACTTCTTGTTAAGCTGGAAAGTTACACTTAAAAAACCCAGTCTGTTTGTTGTACTAACAGCTCAGGCTCTGCTTGTCCAATCTGATCTTTCTGTTATCACCCATGGGACACAATGTACTATGTCTCCATATCCCACTGGAAGATCTGGATTTTTTTACTTTAAAATCTTTTGTTCCAACAATTAAAAATATCCTCTATGACTTGCACTGCCGGTTTGAGTTTTCCAACTTTATTTTAATTCTCCAAAGTGATTGATCAGTTTGTTTCCACAGCTCTGTCTCAGTGTGTGCCTTGGTACCATTGTGCTTTAAGGAGAAATACACCTTCAAAGGAATGTTGACTTCTTTTTTTTTCCCTTAATTTACAACAGGATTTAAAAAGCTCTTTTAAAAGTCACGTGTAGATTTTGGATCTGCTCTAACCTGACAGGAGCCATGCTGCAAGTGTTCCAAAAAGCTGCCACTGGGGTCACTCTGACAGTTTAGAAAGTAAGTGTCTGCCCATTCCTCACTCCCACGTAGTGCTCAGACACACTTCTCTGAAGGCTTATTTGGTTGCTTTTAGTGCAGTTAAAAATATTCCTTCAACAGACACTTTCCTTAGGAAGAGCCATTCTGTGCTACTTATCAAGTAAACACAAACATTAATACTCTCTTAGCACAGATTACAGAAACAGTCAGTGATCCAAAGTGCAGGGAAGGTAATTGTTCTTAACTAGCTGCTGGAATTGGCCAGGATTTCACTGTTGGCTTATGCTTGTTTCATTCAAGCAAAGGGAAGTTTGTTCCTTGCCCTGAGATCACCAACACATCCCCCTCTGCTGGTCAGTCAAGCAATGGGATCAGGTTTATGAAGACTTCCCTTTCAACTCCAGTTTTGAAATTAAAATTAAAAGCAGCATTACAGAAGGCACAGCAAAATTCCTGCATAGAGGGATGTAAATTATCGTCCCTCAAGTGCAACCACATCCACCAGAAGATCTAAGAAGCAGCATTACCTTAAGTACCACATTCAAAAGAAGTGTCCCAACCAATCTAATTTTTGAATTTGACTTTGAGAAGGGGCTGCTCCCCATTATCTGTGCTTCACATCCCTTTGTGTTGTCTCCACAGAGGGATACAAAGGTGAAGCCCATCCCTGAGGCAACAGGGTCTGCAGAGGATGCAAACAAGGGGTGGCCAAAGACCCTCATCACTGCCTGGGTCTCACAGTGGCATTACTGGCCACTGCCTGCTGGGCTCATCCTGCTTTTCCTTTACATACCGTGTGAGGTCTCCTGAAAAGCCTTTTTGATCTCTTTCAGAAGCTCTTCTGCTACTGCTGGCAAGGTACTGCCCATCCCACTGGCACTGGACTCATCCCTGGAAGCGAGAACAGGAGACAGTGGGAAATCATTAAGGTCACTGTGGATCCCACAAACCAGGAGGGTGTATCCAGGCAGTGCTCTATCCCAATCCAGCAACAAGGCCAAGGAAGGGCATCCTCAGCAACTTGTAAAATGTGTTTTTCACATGTTCTGGGAACACAGGATTCCTCACAAACACGCGGGTCTCTCAGATGCCCACAAGCACACACAAAGGTCCCAAGGAGGGGACCGGGGGCACAGGGATGGGGACAGGGGGAGGCTGTGCCTGGAGTGTCCCGGTTCCCTGCACAGCCCTCCCGGCCTTGGCTGCCCCGGAGGATCCCTCAGGGAATGGCTGCTCTGCACTGCGGTCCCCAGGGGCTCCCGGGGCTATTTAGAGCCACCCGTGCTGGGACAGCGACCCCGGGTCACAGAGCCACAGGATGGGTCAGGCTGGAAGGGGCCACAGTGGCTCGTCCGCTCCCACCCCCCTGCTCCGGCAGGGCCACCCCAGAGAACATGGCACAGGATTGTGTCCAGACGGTTCTGGAGTATCTCCAGTGAGGG
>NW_021940460.1:7758159-7893159 GCF_001715985.3 Manacus vitellinus
GCCCGGCCGGCGCTGCACTGGCCTTCCTGGGAGGTGAGGAGGCCGCGGTCACCTGTCGCCGGTGACCATCACCCATCCCCGGTGACCATCACCCATCCCCGGTGACTCCATCGCCGGTGACTCCGTACCCAGTGACTCCATCCCCCGCTGCCCTGTCCCCGCAGGGCTGTCGCTGTTCCCCCGGGACGCCGAGGAGGAGGAGGGCGAGGACGCGATCATCCTGCTGCTGAAGAAGGCCAAGGTGAGGCGCGGGGCCCGCGGGCGGTCGGGGCGCGGGGCCCGGCGCTGACCGGCCCCGGGTCCCCCCAGCTCAGCGTCATGAAGGGGGAGCTGGCGGAGGCCGAGGGCTCCTGCACCAGGCCCTGCGGCTGTCGCACCAGGAGGACAACAGGCAGGCCATCGCCTACACCTACAGCGTGGTAAGGGCCTGCGGGACACGGGTGCCCTCGGGCAGGGAGGGGTTGTGCCGGATTCCGGACCTGCGGTGCAGCTGGAGGGAGAAACAAAAGCAGCTGAGTTGAGGCTCGTCCCTGCTACTGTTGCCTAAAAGCGGCACTTGTAAGAAACTTCTAAAACTCAACTTGTGAGTTTTAGAAATCAGGCATTCTTTAATGGGTGCCAAGGGCACTGGTCATCGTTTCACCAAAGTGCACACCGAGGTATCTCCACTACAGCTCATATGTCAGCATTATGTAATTATTAATTTTTTTTCCCTGCTCTCCTGTTACATATTCATGACACTTCCCAACACTTCTTAGCATATATGCATATCCTTATAAGATCTCTGAGGGTCTTCATTGAGGGTCTTGGTGGTCTTCTCTGTCTGGAGCCCCCCCAAAGTTCTAAGTGACTGCCTTCAGGACAATGCACCTGGTTAAAAAGTAACTGGGTGTTGCCTTGCTGGCTGCCTAAACCTCCCTCTTTGTTGTTTCTGTAAATCACTTGGCTCACCTATCTGTAGTTTCTACGCACTGCCAGTTCTTGTTACATCTCTAAACCCCAACATCACTACCTTTGTGGAGCTTCAGCACTCTTTGTCTCTTCCAGATGGCAAACGTGGCCTTCATGCAGGGACAGCTGGACAATGTGAGTAACTGGTTTTCCCTCTGAATTTTAAGATGTTGGCATCTCGTGCAGGATCTCGAAGCTGTGGTGTGCTGGGACAAGCTGCAGGCTGAGGGCTGTGAGGCAGAGACTCCCCAGTGCAAAGCAGAACAATCTGCCTTAGAACTGCCAGTCCCACGAGCACGTGATGCTGAGAAAGATGCCCTCACGGTTAAATTTTGAGCTCCAACATGGTGTGCAAGGGAAGGAATACCTCTTACTGTCAAATGCCACAGCTGAGCATTTAGGTGGCTGTCCCGAGGAGAATCTGGGAAAGCCCCGAGCACACACAGACATGGTAAATGCCTGGCTGGTATAGCAGTCCACTGGGCTCTGGTCAGCCTTTCACTTCTAACTTGATGCACAGTGTAAATGCCACCACTTTGAGACAGGTCTCTCCAAGCAGGCTGCCTCTGTTTTGTTTTAAGTGCCATCATTCCTTGGTATCCTCTTCAAAATTCTCGTTTCAGGCAGAAAAGCTCTACAAAGCAAGTATGAGCTATTTGCTTGCAGGGGACATGAAGGAGGTATGTTTTTCTGAGAAAGGCAACAAGATGGGGATTTTTAAGTTCTTAAACACTCTGAGAAAGTAATGTTTCTGTTGGGGAGGTGCAGGAAGAATGACAGTTGCATTGTGTGTCCTCCTGGCAGGATGACAATGCAATCCTAGAGATGTCCCTCAAGCTGGCCAGTATCTACGCTGCTCAGAAACAGTGAGTTCCCTGCTAAAGGCATCTTTGGCTTTCATTTCAGCTCCACAGTGGCAAGGGTGGCCAAGCAGAGGCTCTTTAAGAACAGAGTGCCTGAGGAAGCTTTGATGTGACAAGACACCATCAGCTCAAAGGTTCCCACACACATATTTGCCTGCCCACTGTTGTGTAGCACAGCAAGTGGTTTAAGGACCAGCCCAGCTCAGGGCAGAAGCAGCCATGGAGAACTGAAATCCACACCTCCCTGGGCAGAGGCTTTTAGAGCAGTTGGTAGCTGGTGACTTATAGCCTCATTTTTCAGTGAAGCCTCAGCATGGGTGGCCTGAGTCAGCCCTGGTGGGGGGAAGGGGGTCCTATCCACCCCCTGGATCCTTTTGCCCATGGGTCAAGAGAAGGGTTCAGGCCATGATAAAGAGAGCACTGAGGGGCTGCAGAAGGAGAAAATTAGCCTTGCAGGCCCTCTAGAATGAGGGGTTGAAGGTGTTCACGTTTGTCCCTTCAGGTATGGAAGGGGCTTTGGTTTGCACTTTTCAGGGACAAATTAGCCATAGCTGGATACCAGTTCTGCATCCTGACCTTAGAGGAGAAGATTGCCAAACAAAAGGACTTGCCTGAGGATGTCTTACCAGGTGGGACTGCCTTGTCTGCCAAAGGCTCCTCATTATCCTTTCTCCATTTTCATACCCTTGATGTTGCTTTCCATATTACCTAAGCACCACCTTCATGTCAGTCCATTATCTTGACACTGCATGAGCTTCCTGCTCTTGTAGGATGGAGACTTGTGCTTGATCCTGGACAAGTGACCACTTCACTCCTCTCTGTTTGCAGCTGAAGAAAAGGCCAACACCCGTCTCCTGCTCGGGATGAGCCTGGACTCCTACGCTCGGTACCTCCTGAGCGTGAACCAGCTCCCAGCGGCCCAGAAGATGTATGAGAAGGCTCTGCAGATAGCAAATGATGTTCAGGGAGAGACTCATCCACAGGTGACTTGTACTACAGTGGTTGGACCACTAAAGAAAGAAAGGCTGATCTCTAGGGAGCTTTGCTGACATCCAACATGCCCAGCACTAAGTAAGGCTGTTTTCCTGCCAGGAAAGGACGAGCATGCAAATGTAGAAATATAAGGCACTTTCTTACTGAAAGCTTCTCTGGCAAATGCTGCTTTTATTAGAGTGACAGGGGATGAATGTGATGCTTCTGCTGCCTCAGACTGCTGCACAAGTCCTGCTCTGAGGATTCCCCTTTCCATCCTGGTGCAGACTGTGGTCCTGATGAACGACCTGGCGACTGTGCTGGATGCTCAGGGGCACCACGACGAGGCCTATTCCTACGTGAAGAGGGCGGCAGAGCTGGCAAGGGAGACTCAGCACCCCGAGGAGCACATGGTGCTGAATAACCTGGCAGCAATTCTGATGCACAAAGGTCAGTAAATCAATGCCCAAGCTTGTCACTGTGCTTGACTGTATTGTAGCATTGAACTATAGTCTTGGCTTTGCTTGACTAGTTTTAGTTTAAGCAGTAGGTCTGACTTTGTGAAGGCAATTCAAACTGAATTCAACTGCTGACCCAGAAGGTTGCCAGGGGGTCTTGTTCACCTTGTCCTCTGTGTACAGTTACTGGCTCCAAAAGGACAGAAGACATGCATGAGATTTGTTTCCATGAGATATTAATGCTGATGCAGCACCGTGTCCAGTCATTGTTGCTGTCCAGCTGTCACAGGTGACAGCCTAGCAGGATATTTTCTGAATCTCCCTAGTTCTTGATGTGCTCCAAGCAGTCCTTGTCCTTTGCACGTGGTCAGGTTCAGGAGTGGACTCTGAAAATGACTGATGTACCTGGGTAGCCATCCCTCTTTTCCCTCTTGCTACAGAAGACTTTCTGCAAGCAAAACAAGTGTACAAAGAAGCTCTCAAGCAGGCACAACAGAAGGGGGATGTTGCTTCTGTCCAGCATATCCAGGAAGAATTAGCCGAGCTGGCCAAGAGGAGAAAGGGCTCCAAATAAGTTTGGCTACAGAGTCCAACCTTGAGGTGGCCCAGGGCAACAAGGGCTGGTCAGCACAAGCAGCCTGGGACCAGCTCAGTGCAGTTCTCCAGGGGAGCAGCAAGGAGGAGTTCAAGGACTGCTAAATAGGAAGGGCTGCTACTGCCCAACAACTTATCCCAAAATAAAGGTGTGAAATCTTAACTATGTGAATTTGTGGTGCAGTGTGTGGTTAGAGTGACCTACTGTGCTAGTGATTTAACTTTGACTGCCAGCAAAGGGCAGGCCTGGCCTGGTATTAATACTTGCAGTTAAGGAGTAGTTGTTTGCTCCTCCTGCCTGTTGCAGAAGTGTTCCATTTCAAAACATGGCTGTACTAGAGCAAGTCATGAAAAGGAACAGGCAGGAACTGTCTCACTCTTTACATGCTGGACAGCACAACAGGGGCTACACTTTTATCAGAGCTACAGTGCAGTGTGTTTGAACTTCAGGAGAGCATTCCCCAGGCTATACCTGCACTGTGACAGAGCTGTAACCCCGTGTCCTTGTCAAACAGGTTGCCTGAAGATCAAGGGTATTTCTTCAAAGCATTGAGCATCCAAAGATAGAACATGCCCTCTCAGGGGAGGGGTGAGACTGTTACCAAAACAGAGCTGTTGTCAGAAATACAACACTTGGCTCCCTTACCCCAGTGGAGAGCACACGGAGTGCCAAAGCTGTCCTCCTTCCTTGGATAGGTCAGTGTTAGAATGCTGAGGCTTCCTGTTGGAAAAGATGGTATGTACAAACCCAGCTTTGTCAGCTACATCCCTTCATGTGAATCAAGTATGAACAGCTGCTTTATACAACAGAATTCTTCAGTTCTGCCCTGCCAGGAAGCCTAATGTTAAAGACAGAGGAGAATTAAACCAGAAATTATCAAATTCCCTATTTAGTTAGGGTAGCAGAATTAACTAGTTCTGTCAATAACCAAGCATAATTTTAACCTCTCAGTTGTCAGAACTTCAGCTGGTTGGGACAACCCTCAATGTTAAATGCATTATTATTAGTTCACTTCCAGTAGCAGCTTCAGCTCTGCTGAACTTAGAGCTAAGGCATGTGGGTTTTCTGGAGTAGAAGTTCACTGAAGCTGAAAAAACGTAAATCATGTACATCTTTGTTCTCAGCAAGCTCTAGGAAGTAAAACTGTGACCGTACTGACAGAAAAGCTCTGGCACATTAAAGCCAACCTTTAAAGTTCTGGTTTTAGTTCTGAAGGGGCAGCCCTTGGACAGCAGCAGTGTTAACTGGGAGCCCTGCAGAGCCATGGAGGGCAGGGTCTGGCTTGAGGCTGCAAAACAAGAGGGAGACACAGGAAAAGCAAGTGGAGAACTGATCCCCTTTATTGATTGGTCTGAATCCAGAAGTCACTGTCTACTGAAGACATTGTGTGGAAATTATGATGCATGGGTTTTTCAAGTCTTAAATGATTTCAATATCAGAATCACGAACCATATCAAGATGAAAGCATTGTGAAAGCGCTGATCAGAAATCAGGTAAAAATTTGTAGTAAACTAAACTTTGTAAACATGACTTACAAACACCTTCCTGTTTGAAACAGGGCAGATGTAATTCCATACTTGAAGATTACTGGAATTGTGGTAAACCCTAACTTAGGCTCTGGAGAGGTTTTTTACACTGGAGAAGTTAAAACTCAGATAACAAACAAAAAAGCAGCAACATTTTATGTGCAAATGCCACTCAAGCTGTATCTTAGGAGAAGGTGACTATCCTACTTTGGATATCTTGCTGCTGCTGCAGCAGTAACATGAAGCTCTGCAATGAACATGCTATACTTACTGTACAGGTAGCAAAGACATTTGTCTGTACATGCCTCTTTCACATTGTATTTGTTACACTAAGAAAGTGAGAACAAGTGAGCTTAAGAATGGAACTTAACTCTCCACTCCAAATTTAAATCTACAAAAAGGGCAGATCAACTCGTTTTCCAGTATATGTTGCTGTGGGAACAAAAAAGAGAGTTAAAATAAGAGCACAGGTCTACAAACAGGATGAAAACTGCTTCAAGCCAGAAGGGTAAAGGATGGGAGGATGAGAGAAATCTTTCTTAGACTGCAAGGAGATTTAAGACTGCCAAAGGATCTACTCTGATGCAGTGTTTAAAGAAAGTAGCAAAATAATTCTGTATTTTCAACACAGTGTCAAGTTTCCAAATGAGTTCCTTTGGATTTTTTTTGTTTCCCACACTTGGGGCAAAAAGGCTTTCCTTAAAGGACTGAAAACAAATTTGCTGTTGATAAATAGTTCTGTGCTTCTTCCTGTTTGTAACTGGACCATCACAGTCCCTCCATTGGCTGCAGAGCTCACATGGCTTAAGGTTACACACTGCTTTACACCTTCCATACAACGATCACAAACACAGCGGTAAAGTCCAAATATTTTCACTGGAAAATAACTTCAAGGCAAAGACTCTGTTGATCAATGAGATGCAAAAGCAGTTTGGAATCTGACAGACCACGCCACCCCCCCAGCTCAGTGCTATCTGTAAATCAGTCCTTCTACCCCAGAAGAGTTAAATTCACTTCCTGAGGTCAGTGCAGCATAAAATAAGATGCTTCTGGAGATGGATGTCAGGGCACCCTGTGATATCACTAACCAGATGTGTGTGTACATGAGCTACAAGCATACCATAGCAAGCACTGAATGATTAAGGAGACTCTCCTAGTACCATATACAGTTCAAAAATAAAAATCACCCTAACAAGTATTGCACACTTTGGGAGTTAAGCCAAGCATTTGTAAGGACTTCCACCAAAAGCTTGCTTACAGGGACTGGGACGCAGACTTCAAAGTAATTATTACAAAAATCAGATTGGAGGAAGGTAAAAATCACAGTACCTATTTCAAACTGGTTGTAACAGAAGCCAAGTAGCTGACTCGTGTGTTGCTCAATTATTCTATAAAAGCACTTTGTTTTATTTAAACTTGGGATGTAGAGGTTTTTCTTCTTAAAGGATTTATCAACCCACCCAGAGCCTCTTCAGAAAAACCATTTGCTGTGGTTAAATATGACAGGGAAATTTAGTAGCCTGTTTTGACTGCATACAATGCAGAAACAAAAAACACTAAGATAGGCTTTTGGGGCACAGTCAAAATTCCCAGTGTGCATAACAGTGAGGTATGCCTCCAGAAGCTGTTCTTTTTGTTTCTTTAACCTTTCAAAAAAAATGAGCCATAACATACCCATGCAATAATATTTCTGCAGTGTTGCTAAATAAAACCAACTGCACCAAAAATTTACAATGTGGCAGAATTTCAAATTCAAAGAAATATATCATCTTATTCCAGCGAACCGGACTATGTTAATGTACAGAATTCACTAAGGGGTCAGTCTTAAAAATCAACATTTTCACAAGAGCTTGAACACCACTGAAAGAGTGTGTCTAGGGAGAAAAAAAAATTATATAAAAGCACAATGCCTGCAGGAAGTGGCATGGCATTAAACGGGCAATGATGGTTGGGAGGCTGGGGTTCTGGTTAGGCTAGGCTGAGAGGGAGGCTAGGGTTATGAAGAGTATTCTACACTGGAGAAAATGCTTAAAAAAAATTACAAAATGACCCCCAAAGTTTAGGCAATGATTTGAACATAAGTACACCAGATACTATAGCAAGGGAAAAAACACTGCAAAAAGTACTCTCTATTTACAGAAGAATGATTTAAAAGACATTATGGTTTTCTTTACAAATAGATGTAGAGCAGGAATAGTCCACATTTTTAAAAACTCTTTACATATTTATCTTTAGTAAGTCAACCTTCTCAACCACAATCCTCCAACGCACAGCCTGTGCAGAAGGCATTGAACAGACTCTCCAGCAATTCTTCATTGTGTGGCCCTTGCTCTCTTGGAAAGTCTCTGTGGGCACAAGTCAAAAATAGATTTCTTTTTTTGACCCGCAAATTAAAAAAAAAATAATAATCTGCATAGTTCAGTCATCACTGTCAGACAGAGTCTCATATTGTGCTGAAAGCAGTGGTGCAGGCTCTCGCTCCCATATCCTGTTCTGTGGGTGAGTGGTTGCTTGGCTCATGGACGGGGGGGCACAGGCGATGGATGTCGGGGGGGTGCTGCTGAGCATCCTCATCGTCAGCGGGTTGTAGGGAAACTGGGTGGAACCTGGATCAAAAGGCAAAAACAGGAGCTGTTCTGAGAGATCTGTGTAAAGCCAGGCTGGGGTTGGTTGTGACAACTATCAGAAAATCCATTTCAGAAAATCCTCCATACACTGTGTAAGCTGATATCCAGTGTTACAGTGTGTCAGCATCTCAGCTTTCTACAGACACTTCCTCTGTTTGTGAAGTTTGAAAGAACCCCATTCCTCACCTGTTGATGAAGGCCTGTCTTCCCAGGCCCACACTGGCGTCTGTCTGTGGTAGTCCCCTTCTGAATGTACAGATGAGACAGAAGAAGGTCTTTCAGTTCCCAAATATCCCTGTCCAGGAATCGGAGACTTCGACTTCCTGCTGTTTGACTTGCCGATGAGCTTCTGCTTGCTGACTCCCCCTCCTGGGAACAGAAGGGACAGATTTCACAAAAATTGCATTTTAGCCTCTGTGTGTTTGTTTCTCTAAGTTAGCATGCAGCACTGAGAAGCTTCAGGTGTCCAACACACCCTGTTCTCTCTTCCCCATTCCATCAGTGTTGTCACAGGTTAATCCTCCTGAAAACCCAGGACAGCAGAGGGAATGCAAACACCACCTCTGTCACTTCCAGAGAAAAGACAGTGATTTTCAGTGACACTGAATTTATTCAAACCCTTTATTTATTTATTTTAAGACCATGGGATACTTAGGAGTTGCAATAATACCTCACCTGAATTTGGTGATGGATTGGCTTCTTCCCTACGAGTCTCGTTACTCGCCGGTACCGCGGCCCCGGAGCTGCCCGGTGCGACCCCAAGGGACTGTGACAGTACAACTCCATGTTCCTCACTCTTGTCATCAAAGTTTCCCATCAATGCTTTCCTAATAATGTCTTCCAGACCCAGATTACTGGCAGGATCTGCAAAGGAATGACCCCTCGAACTGACTGCACCTGGGAGAGAAAAGAAAACAGGGAAAGGTGGGAAGGGAGGCAAAAAACGTCTCAGAGAAATTAAAGAGATGTGGGGAAACATTTTAGAGAGAGGCAGAAAAGTGGGGAAAAAACAAATAAAGCATTCTTGCTTAAGTTCCCATTTAAATATTTTCTGAAAGTTTGGTCATTTTGCTTTTCTCTACAATGCAGGAAACCAATTTTCATGTAGGATATTAACTTTTACATTTTCATCATCTTCCTCATTTACTGGACTCCCCAAAGAGTATAAATTTAAGATATTACATTAGTTTACTTTTTCTGAAACACATGTTGTTTCTTTTACCCAAAAACTTACCTGAGGTAGTGACTGCTGGCAAATTGAATATTTCAGTCCCTGGCTGAGCAGTTGCTGCAATTAAAACACAACATTTCACTGAATTTTTCAGGACTGATGATCACTATGTTATCACTCCTAGTTCTACTGCACAAGAAAAAAAACCCAAAAATATAGTTCTAGTATCATATTCCACCATGTCAGTGTTCATTCCTGAAACTATATTAAAAATTTCATTTAACAGATATAATCATAAGGGCCAAGAAAACACAAACCATTCAGTTTCCAGACACCTTTCCAAAAAGGAACATGTGTAACAGTTAATGTTGATATGAAGCAAACTACAGACACAAAGTTAATTAGAATAATGTCAGGTTTTATCATCTTTCTCATTAATTGCGTGGTTTTTATCTCTCAAATTAAGTGTTAAAAAGATTAAATGTGACAGTCCTACATACAGCAGCATTTTAAAAAAATCTAATAATATTCTGATTCTACTGGTCACAAATTATTATATGTGTTTTATGTTCCTAGATTTAGATTAATTCATATTATTTGAAACATATTTAGGTCAGGACATCTGTAGATGGCAGTCACAGAAAGCACAAGCTGGAAAAATTGAGTGAAAAGGCAAGTCCTGCATACCCATGTCAGAGTCACCTCCACCAGATGAGTTCAGCTTTCGAAATATCTCCTGTTTCTTGGATTTTACCATTGGTGAAGTGTTCTCAAGTTTGGTGAAAAACGAAGGCAGGTAACTGATACTGCCTGGAGAGCGAGAGTCAGTCCTGCCAAGACCAACACGTGTCAAAGAGACAGAACATCCAAGATGTACATTTAAATCTTTCCAAAAGCAGTCAGGCAGAAACCACTAACGTTGTATGAACACTGTGGTGCTCAATAAAAATTGAGTTTGTTTAAGCAGCAGTAATCTGGCAAGAAAAGCCTTAATAAAAATCCCCAAGAAACAATTCATACTTAAATTAAAAAATAATCTAAAATAAAGCAAAAAAGACTCTAAAGGTTTCCTAGCCCCAAATCCTTACATTTCTAAAAAGTGCAGTTCTGTTCCCAAAAATCCCTGTGATCTAGCTAACCTCTATCATGGACTGTAACAACCCTGCCAGCAACTGCAGAGTGGAGGGGGGAAAAACCCAAGGAAAACTGAATCAGTGTCACCAGCATGAGCCTTAAATAAGTACATTGGCTGCTACTCCTTCCTCAGCAGAGCCAATGGCAGGAGCACCCACTGCAAAGTGCATCTGCCACAGGTCTGCAGACACCAGCACTGCCAGTGTGCCAGGGATCCTGGGCAGTTTGATGCTGCAGGTGTGGCAGAGTGACAAACAGCCCTGGGACGGGGCTGCCTGATCCAGGGACCTCCTGACACCCCACCTTCACACCTCCCAGAAGTGCAGCTCCTTAGCTTAGTGATGTTTCAACTGATTAACTGCTCCAGAATCAGGAGTGCTGGAAGCCAGGGTTCCTCCCCTCTCCACCAGGACAGTATCCAAGAAGCCAATCAGGCAGGAGAATACAGAATTATTTAATAAATATTGTAGGAAATGCACCTTTCTCAAAAACCATTTCAGTTTTATAGAACTGGTACCCATGAGGAGCTTTGTTCTAACATTTTCTACCAGATACAACACAGAACACACTGAAACTGAAGACAGAACATGAACAGATGACCTTTCACTCAGCCTTCCCAAAGCACCTCCCAATAGCAAATTTTGGATGTTAGTGCAGAAGGATCAACTGTGATTAACAGCTTTCCCTGTGGTACCAGAGGAAGATCACTTAAACTGCTCTTTAATAAAGACACTGTTTGCAGCACAAAGATCCAGAATAATATTTTTAAAGTCAGCTTTACACCTACCTCTGTTCAGTAGGCTCAGTTCTTTGGGAAAGCAGAAGAACATTTTCCTGTTTCTCATGTACAACCGGGACCTGAGGTGGTGAGATTGGCTCGTAGGGCTCTGAAGAGACGTGACTCCTCTCTGGAGATTTTCCAGGCCTACATCCATAATTCAGAGACAGATAAGTACTCTTAATGCATGGACAGCAATAGTTAAGTCATGTAATTGTTTTCCAGTTGCTCCACAACTGCTTATATCTAGTTATATGTTACATGCTTTAGTCTGCTTGGTGACCTCAAAAAAAATGACTATGAATTGTCCATAATGACTCCGGTAAGTTTTAAGGAATTAAACATCTTCACCCCTCTAAAGACTGGAAATTAAGTAGAAATAGTGAAGGGAAAACAGTTATAAGTTATGTTTTGGAGCCAAGCAATTGTCAAAAACAGTATGAGACAGATGTTGTCTAAAAATAAGACAAAAAGGTACCTTTACATCCAATCTACATCAAGATTAATGCACTTTTTTACAGAAATACCATATCTGGGCATTAATTAAAGTTGCAGTCAAACTGAATACATGCATTACCTTCCCCTGGCCTTGTCAGACAGGTTTTCAGGTGACACTCTGGCACCTGGTCGCTGGTGGTGGACAGACTGTGACTGTGCCTCGGGGCTGTAGCGATTCGATGTCTTTGCCCGGCTGGAAACAGGTGTTGGAGCAGGGGTGGAATTCTGGAATGTAGTGGTGGGAGGCTGCAAAGAGGCCTGAGAAGCTGCTTGGTTTCTTGCAAAGTCTTGTGTAATAATTTGCTGAATGTCATCAAAAAGATAGAAAACAGATCTTGGTCAGAGTGTAGGTATTCATGAACTAGATGAACATGAGACTGATTGCAACAAATGGGATTATAAAATCCAGATACAACATTTTATAATATCCTCAAGTAAAACTAATAATTAGAGAATTAAGTTCCAAAACATGTGTTTACATAATCAGAATACGACACTTGGCACATCTGACAAGATGCCAGCAAATAAACCTACACAGATGTGATCAGCAAGGGTGATGAGCCGATGGGTCCTGGGCACATGTGCCATCCCTTCTGCCTGGGAAGAGGGAGGTGGAGGTTGTTGGGGTGAAGGGGGTTCCTGCTGTGTCCTGTAGCGGTGAATCGGCCCCTCATACGGCCTGTTTGGGTCAGCTGGGTGAAAAAGAGAAGGCCAGTCTGTTAAGCTGCAAGGTTTGAAACTGCTGTGCTTAGAAAATTTAAAAGATGAAGACTTTCTGCATTAGATTTTAGGTATCCTGTGTGATGACCACCTTTTCCACCTTCATACACAGGCCCTACAATTTATAAGATAATAAAACTTCATTTCACAATGCAGGTGATTTTCAGCTCATTTCTCAACTGCAATACTTTGAGCATCACCAACAGGTAAAAAATTGTGGGCATCAACACCACCATGCATTGATTTTAAAGAACATATTGAAAATTTCCAATTAAATCAGTGACACTGTAAAGAAACTCTGTTTAATGTGTCAGTTCCAAGACATTTGCTCTAGTTTTTCACTGCAACAACATACTTCCAACAAGAAAAATATGGTATACAGTCACTTTGATATTTTAAATAGATAAAATAATAGATAATAAGATATATAATTATAGATAATGTTGAATAATAGATAAAAGATATTTTAATTTTTTATGAATTTGTGGAGCTGGTAAATATAAGAAAGGTAACTGAGAGAATATTTGCATATGCAGATAAACTTACTCTCTGCCTGGCTTGGTTTAGGTGTCTCTTGTTGATAGGGCTGTAGCTTTTCTTGAGCAGGTACAGGGGAATTTGCAGGGCTAATCACCTCAATGGCATCTCCAGGAGCTTCATACCGGTGGGAGGATACTGAATGTCAAGCAAAGGTTGTGGAATAAGGGGTAAATATCACAGAAATTTTTTGTTACCCACATAACACTGGTGCTTCCACTGAAATGGCATCAGTGAATGAAAGTCAAAACACTGTCTTTTTCTCATGATAACTATGGTGACACAAATACTTCCATAAAACAGTGTTTCAAGATAAACCATATAATTTTCAGTTTCCTGACTTCTGATAAGGTTACTCTTACAATCCTACATTTCATGCTGTAGCATGGAATCTGAATAAAGCAAACAACTCTGATTTTGCAAGAGTCTCGAGTCCCTATTTGCAAAAACTGTTTGTCTATGAAGTGTTTCTACTGCACAGAGCTGAATATTTTATCATTACACATCCACATCATTTCACATCTTATTTCCCTGAAGGGCTAAGACAGACAGCAAAGAAGTAGATAGTGACTAAGATACGTACAACTACTGGAAGAATCTGAACTTTGAGAGCCCCTATCTCGTGCATCCTTGTCTGAAGCAATCTGTCGAGTGATGATCACATCTATGAAGTTAGCAGCAGTAATTGTGGTCTTTCCTCGAGTTCTCAGCTCTTCCTCGTACCTGGATTTAGGAGGAGGTCCTTTCTCTTTACCAGCCTCTGAATAGACTACTGATGAAGACTGTCCCTGGGACTTGCCACCAGAATAATTTGCAGATGTATAAGGGCACTGGACAGGCCTCTTTTCTACCTCCAGTGTCTTCTGTTCCAGCTGCTGCTGGTCAGTAACCACAGCTGACCGGCGGCCCATGTTCTCTTCTATCCTGGTTCCTTCGTGCTTGTTCTCTTTTGCTTTGGCAACTTCCATCTGAGGAGCAGAGGCTGCAGCATCTACCAGAGCTGCCAGGGCATCAGCAGCAGTGTTGTAACGGGAAGCTGGTAAGCCTTGAGTGATAGAGGGAGCCCCGGGGGTGAGCTGCCTGTTGGAAACATTGAATAGTCTGAATTATATCACAAGGAACAAAGAAGTAGAGCCAGATCGTGCATACAATGAAACAAAGCTTTAGTGACCCTGGACTGGTGAAAATGCACTGGATTACTTCTGATAAATCCAAGAGCAATCAGAGAGTGGGATATCCTTAAGCCTGTAGTATTTTCCTCAGGCTAAATGCAGCTTTTAATAAGCTCAAATATTAGAACAGGTATCTCTGCAACAGTAACTTATAAAACATACATGATACGTAGTTGAGCAGCAGGATCCAGAGGTGTGATTACACTTGTCCCATTGGTTCCTTGAAAAATACTGGGCCTTTGCTGCAGGATGTTTTCCTGGGTTCTGACTGACGGGGATGGGGACCGGACATATCCATGACTGCCGGGTCTGCCAGGCTGCTCTGAACCTGCAGAACACAGAGTGGAGGGGAACAAACAAAAAATATATGGATTATTCTTATAACAGTGCAGAACTATGTATCAGTGCTGTATCCTCCACATCCTTTCCCAGGTAGCTCCACCACTCTGGATGTGGTGGAATGTATGAAGGTTTAAATGACAGCATTGTGTTTACAATGCTCTAAATGACATGCAAACTGTGCCAGTGAAAACTGGGATTCACTCCTTCCCTAGGTACTAGGGGAGTACCTGAGGTACTAAGGAAAGCTCTGAGAGAAAGATCAAGAAGCCTGGTACTTGTAGAAGCTGCAATTATGACCAGAACTGCTGGGTAACAGGAACCTGCCTGAAGTGCAGACTGAAATCGAAGTGAGTAATGTGTTAGAAAGCTGCTGTTCACAAGAGTGGCTACAGAAAATGAGCAGTTACAGTTCTACAAGACAACTGATCCCACGTGCACTGACCTGGTCGGAGATAAAGTTCAGCAGGGACTGAAGTTATTCTCTCCCTCTCACGTTCTCGTTCTCGTTCCCGCTCTCGCTCACGTTCCCTCTCCCTTTCCCGTTCCTTCTCCCTCTCCCTTTCCCGTTCCCTTTCAGCATTTGCAGCTGCAGAAGCTGCCAGGTGTGTGGGGTGTCCTGGAAGGTCCACAAGGTAAAATGAAGAAGCAAAACAGAGATACATGAGTGAAGTGTAATTTGATGTTAACACTTGCCAACATATTCTGCCATCCACCTACAGCAAAATTTCCCACATACATTTTCATTCCACTCAAGACCATCCCTTATCTAGGAAGACAAAAGCTTAACATACAGCAACAGTGGAAGGCTCAACAGATATTTACTGAAGTAGTTTCTCTGTTAGAAACTAGACAGCTTTTAAACCCAAATTCCATCCTTCAACACATGTAAAATGAGGTTAATCAAATCATATTCAAATTATTAGAAATAAGGACCTGACAAAACGAGGCAAATTCTGAATTTGGCAGCACTCCTACTGTAACTATACAGAATATCACCAAAAAAACCTTTGCTATCCAAGTGAGAAGTGCATGCAAAAAGCATTGCCTGGGAAAACATCAAAACATGGCCATTAATGAAAGCTGAATAAAGGTGGTCAATTATCTCAGCACGTCAGACAGTGAGAGAAATCACCAAACCATGAGGGCTCTTACCTGGTGACAGAGAAGCAGGATTGTAAGGCCTGGGGGGGAAGGTAAGCTGGGTGCCAGGGATATATGTGATTCTCTCCATGGGTGGGGTGCTTGTTCCTCCAGGATGAGGCACTAAGATAGTGGGAGCCATATTGTTCAGGTCAATAATTCCTGTTAGGAGGTGACACACGTAAGAATGGCCGCTCAAGGACAGACCAATGGTCCACACATTTTATGTTCTGCTCATTGGTAACAGTCAGCAATGAATATTAGTGAAAAAATATAAGAATAAGGCAATTGTAGAACTATATTCCAGCTGGTTATAATCTCTTAGATCTGGCAATCAGCGATTTAGGAACATACTAAGTCAGAATTTGCATTTGTAGTACTCCTTTTAATTGCCCTTCAAGAAAATATGCTTCAACTCTACTCAATAATTCCATATTTTACCAATTTGGGGTATTATCCAAAAATAAAACAATCAGCATAGTTTTCACAAACATTACCCTTTAGGCTGTTGCTTTTGTTTTCTTTTTGAAGGTCTCATTTTGATATAATTCTCTTTTCTGAAGTCTGAAGGTGAGCTAAATATGCTTCTGATCACTGGATCTTGAACACTCTCAGTCTTACAGCCTTCCCCTTAACAACAGTGATTACAGACACAGTTTTCCTTTATACCCACAAAAGGCAGTTTGCAAGTGAGTTGTCACACACGTAACACATCCACACATCTGCACTCCTGCGTGTGCCTTCAACCCCCCGCAGAGCACATCCCAAACACCTTTGAAAGGACATTACAGCAAAAGGCAGGCCCACCTCTCGCTCCTGCATAGGGCAGGGCTAAAGTCTGCTCTCTGGGAGACAAGCCCCTGGTGACGTCGGGCCGCAGGTTGACCTGCATCTGCTGGGAGGTGATGTAGTCGTTGAGGATGGTCTGCCGCGTGTTCTCCATCGCGTACAGCTGGTACTGGCTCGGGTAGCCCGGGGTGGGCGAGAGCTGCCTCTGGAACAGGTAAGCAGCAGCAGCTGGGGGTGACAGAGGGGAGGAGAGAAGATTTAGGAAGCAGTATCACAGAATGGTCTGAGTTAGAAGGGACCCACAAGGATTGAGTCCAACTCCTAAGTGAAGGGACTGTACAGGGGACTGAACTGTGACCTTGGTGTTATTAGCACCAAGCCCTAACAAACTGAGCTCATCTCATATGATTCTCTATCAAATGAAACTTTCAGGTGTTTATAAAGCTTCAATGAGAAGTGCTGTCAAGTCTCTCTAGCCAGTGCCAAGTAAATTAAAACAGTATTTTAATACTGATCTTTTAGTGAATTTATGCACAGACAGAAAATGCTAAATAATCCAGATTGGAGAGATGCATTAGAGAAGAGATTTTATTAAAAACATAAATCCTGACATTTTGAAGATATAAAGGGCTGAAATACCTAAAGAAGGTTAAAATACCTCACAGAAGTAGACTGATGGACAGGTTAAAAGGAAGTCTATGGTATTTAACATCAGCAGGGATAACGTGATAATTCAATTCCTCTGTGAGAATGAATCACAGTCATGAACAGAGAACTTACACAGAATACAAGTCTATATATAATTATATAGAATTCTACTATAATTCTATATAATTCTATTCTCTATTTCTGTAGCCTCTTCCATATGCTTCTTTGCATAGCTTTCCTGAGAGCTTTTAATATATTTCACAAGTACTTATCTAAAAATAATGTCTGAACTTTTTAACAACACAGAAGCAAGCTGGCAGCTCTGAAAGGAAGTTACAATATTATACAGTACTATTTTACTAAGTTTCCTGGTTAGATACCAAACCACAACAATATATATTTATAACCTTATAAATGATATCTGGCCATTGATAATTGCCTTTTAAAGGCATCAAAGCTCACAATATTTCTAAAATTAAAAAATCCCAACACAAATGGACTTACCAGGATCCAGAGCCCTGTGAAATGGCATAGCAGGATCTAAATGAGGAGGGAGGTGACCCCTATAGACTTCAGGAGTTGCTCCTCTGTGATGAGGGTCAAAAGGACTGTGAGCCACTACAGGATCAACCCCTGGGACTGGAGATTTTGCTGGCACACTCTCCCTCTGTGTTGGAGTGAGTGTGTTCTTCCTTTCGTGGTTTGCTGGCTTCCCAGAAGATATTCCAGCTAAAAGCAATGAAAAATTCAAATTATTAAAATGTCTATTTTTCCACTGAAAATTCAGTTGTAAGTGTACACTGGCTCCCAAGGAACATTCTCGAGTACCCTGCAATCTGCTACAGTAAAGCACAGAGAATATTTTATATCACAAAATATTTCTGGTGAAAAAACTATGTTATAAAAGTCAGATTGCTTACACTTGATCATATTATCTTCATCAGGTAGACACCTCTGTAATTTAGGAACAGCTTCTGCTCTTAAAACATTACCCTTGTAGATAAAACTTTCACAGTGATGCATAATCAAATGAAAATTGAGAGTGAATTGCCTTCCCACTTCTGCATTACAGTAAGGTAGATTTTAATTTGATTTTAATTAACAGCTTTAATTAACACCTTACAAATGGAGAGAAGCCATTAGAATAAAAGAAAGAAGAACAGACCTCATAAAGCAGCTTAAAATTAAAATAATAAAACTTTTTGTCTTACTCTGGATAGGAAAAACATACCCTCACTAACTCTATTCATCATAGGTGAACTCCTGGACATGGGACTCTGATAGTTCACAGGTGTCCTCCGAGCATTTGTATCATCATAAATCCCAGGGCTCAGCTGTGATTTGGGAGTTTCATGGAGAGTTGACCTGAGGACAGAGGGACCAGAGCTGACGACCGACGTGTGCCGGGAGCGGACGGCGTCCCCGCTCTTCACATCTTCGTATTTGCCTCGCTCCACCACCTTCACGTTCTCTGGCACCATTTCCAGCTGGGGCATTCCACGGGGGAGCTTGCTTGGTCCAGTGATTAAGGATTTTACATTGTGTTTGATGGCAGACTGGCCAGAGTTGCTTTCATATTTTATGGGTGTGCCCTGAAGAGAGGAGAAAAAGGTCAGGTAAAGTTATCCTGTCAGTGTTTCACTTGTGCTAAAAAACCCACGTGGCTGGGGCGGACTCACGACGGAGTCTGGGAGTAACTGCACGAGCCCACCAGTGCTTTTTGGACTTACCTGAGATATGGAGCCTTCTATGATTGGCCTGGTCGTCTGCACCATTTCAGGAGTCTTGCGACTCTCTTGGCTTAACAGGTCCTGTCTTGGGATTTCATGGATGGAACGACCCATTTCTTTTATAGTGGTGACCCCATCATATGGTTTCCCCTTAGTAATGGCTCCTTCAAATGTCCTTATGGGAGGTGACTCTCTCTTTATCTGTTTAGGGTACTTCAAACCTTCCTCAAAACTTTCAGCTGTTGCTCTTGGTGTGCCTTTCATAGAAAGAAAGGGTCACATTAATGGTGTTAACAGCTACTAAGTCTCTTTTTTTCACAAGCAGAGTAACTAACTACATGTCATAAAACTGGAATTTTGGTTTGCTATAGTCTGTGACAATATACCCTGAAGAGTAAAGAAATCACCACAAAAATAATACTGAACAAACATTTAATATATTACTGAAAGCACCCCAAATTATTTCAGATGCTGAAATAAAAGAAATAGCATACATCTTCAGAGGTCTAGGGAACTGTTAGTGTTCATTTGAAAAAGTACCAATTACCAAGGATTCACATTAAAAAGGTCTATTTTCAAAAAAGGAATGAAAAGCTATATTTACACACTAGTTTTGAACACATAATAACAGAAAGCTGCTGATTTATACTCTGATAACGTGTTTTCCTAAAATAATCTTGACCTTTAACACAGCTACCACTGGTAGTAACAGTTTTAAGGTTCAGAAATCCAGATTTTTGAGGATGTGATTAACGTTTGCTTCTAAACTTGCAACACCTTACCTTGCATTATAGAGCCAGACAACACTGTTCTCTCCTTTAGTTCAGCGTGTGGGCTCCCCCGAGGCAGTGCACGGCATATTAAACCTAAAATTAAAAGGAACATCATTTAGAGAATTAAAAAAGTGTTAAAAAACCCACTCCAAACCAACAAAACCCCTCCTTAGAGATTGTATCTCTACCAGGGCAGTGCCCAGAGGGCCAAGCCTCAGTATGTCAGGCGTTGTAGCAACATGTTATAAACACCTCCTGCCCCCAAAAAATAAATCTTTCACTTCAAGTATTTGTGCTATTGCATTGTTGCAAGTTTTAACATATTTA
Organism: Manacus vitellinus; assembly: GCF_001715985.3. Classification (NCBI taxonomy): domain Eukaryota; kingdom Metazoa; phylum Chordata; class Aves; order Passeriformes; family Pipridae; genus Manacus; species Manacus vitellinus. The sequence goes on from NW_021940460.1 coordinate 7,777,911, forward strand.
GAAAACACAAGGTGTTTTTTAGAATTAAGCTTAACCTTTGTTCCAAAAGCAGTCACTGCTTTTCTTACACTCCACTTTCTGTGCCTAGAAAGAAAGGGGTTCATGATGGGAAGTGGAACGATAAGAAAAGAAAAACCCAAATATAGCTCAGCATCCTCCAAATTAATCAAAGTTCATATTAAATCATCTGTGAGGAGTTGAATTTACTGTTCCTACAGTAAGAATCCAAACCAAACCCTCAAAATCTCATAATTTTACACAGTTTGAGGACAGAAAATGTGTCAATGATGAGATACAGCACAAAAGTATCAGAGCAGCTTCTCACGTGCCAGAAAAGCATGAAAATGAGCCAAATACATCTGCAACTTAAAGGCCACAGTGAATTTCTGTATACAGTCTACAAATCTCTTATTCATATTGTTCTATCTGATGAACATTTAAACAAAACAGCCTTTAAGGCTATCCAAAGATGGGACAAAATGCACTCAAAGAGTGAGACTCCATGGCTGAGGCACGAAACATTTTCCTGCGTTTGTATTTTTACAAAACGATCAGAAAAGTTATATAATGGCCTGACTTGACCTCTGCAGGCTTTGTTTGATCACAGTTTATTAAAACAGTAGGATGCCCTGGAGCAGGACAGGGCAGCTGTGCAAGTCAAAGAGGTTTATTGCAGGAATGCAAAGGGTCAGGCCAGTGTGATACCGAGTGACTCTGCCAATATTTAACTAAGGGGTGTGTCTTGGAGTCTGTGCTGCTGTGACCCAGAGTTTGAGCTCTGTGTGACCCAGTGGGACTGTGGAGAGTCAGTCACATGTGCTGAGAGGAGGAAGTGCCACCTGGACCTCCAGTTGTGGTAACACAGCAGTAAAATAAAAAGGAAAACTATTATCTGCTTCAGTCCTGTTCCCAGCACACTTTAATTGCAGCGTTGCTGCGTGGATTTGGTTAGTAGTGTAAGATTTAAACCTAACTTCTCTTTTATCTGCTCAGTGGGATAATCTAAATACTCTTACATAATGCAAAAGGTTTGGATAAAGCATAAAACACCTTGGAAGTAGCTGTTTTTACCTTCCAGTGGCGCAGACACCGGAGACTCCCGCAGTGACATCCCTTGTTTTATATTTCCTTCCATGGTATCATAAGTTCTCTTTAAACCAATTTCATGAGCAGTTCTTGGACTCCTTGTTCCTTCACGGACATTTTTAATAGCTGGCAAAATGTACAAGAGTGTGGTTAGGAAACGTAGACAATAAAAGAAAGGACACATGAATATTACATTAATGAGACCACAGGTCATGAATACTTTAACAACACAACTTCAATATAATACTGTAACATTAAATCTCAGTCTTGAAAAGATCCCTTACAGTTTGTCAAAAAATATATTTGTTTGGTTACTGATTTATCAGTATTTCAACTGAAGTTGAAAGTTAAATGTTACATTTATTTTTATTTTAATACAGGCAATTTTAAACTCGGTTGTTTAACCTTTCACAAAAAAATATTCCATGACAAACTGGAAATAAATGGCAAAGAAATTAAATAATTTAACTATATTTTAAACACAGAGTGCAGAAGATTCCTCAGAACACAGGCACAATTTCTGGATCACTAATTCTCAAAACCAGCACCCCAGTGACTGAGGTTCACACCAACCCACTTGGAAGCAGAAACACTTCAGATATGGATTATCAAAGCAGAACCTGCTGCAGCCTTGACTTTGATCAGGTACAGGATACAAATACTCACCATCATAAGATAAAATATGCCCACTTTTGCCTTCATAAATAACGTGGCCTTTGGCTGAAGCCTCCTCCCTGCACTTCTCTGGGCTGGTGTCCTCTGTGGCCAGGCGGGTGATGGTTCCCTTCAGTAACGCGTCGGCTGCGATGCCAGACTGGGACAGAGCTGGGGTACCCTGTGTGCAAACACAGCAAATGGGACTCACAACATGGTGTTTATTTAAGAAAACAGGGAGTAGTGAAGGGAAAAAAAAAACCCAAACCAAACAAATTTTAGATCTGTAAAACCAACTATTATCAAGCAGTATGGTTTAAACTTCTGCTTCTATTATTACCTACATATGAGTAAGATTATTTGTAAGCAATTTGCTACCCTCTTACAAAATACAGAAAGAAGAATAAGAAGGACAATATTACCAAAGTATTTCACAACCTAGAACATTTACCCTATAAATACCATTCAGGGGGTAGATAACATATATCACATTCTTAATGGTGCCATTAGGTTTTATTTCTGTCCAAAGAAATGAAACCTCTCTTTCTCAGAGCAGAACTGATACTATTATCTCTGTAAGTAAGGACCCCAAACCAACCAAAACAGTAGCATTTAAAAAATGATGAGACAAAAGGCTTGAATTTACCTTTCTGGCTTTAAATAGCATCTGCACAGGACTGGCTATAGTTGATTTTAATATTTGAACTCAGGTGTGATGCTATTTTCATGAAAGGTGCTAATGAGCCTTCAGTTAGATTTACCAAAGGCTCTGGTGTTTGTATTTAAAAAGTTTAAAGACTCATATACATGAAGATGAAATCATGGTAATGTTGACTTCAGCAATAGTGGGATTTGAACATCTGATGGTATTAAAGTCCTTTTTTCAAGGCAGTTCCTACTCTGTGATACCAATTTACTTTTTCAGACATGCAAACACATTCATGGTGATAAAGATGCTGTTTTTGCTACAGCCTTCTCAGCAAAGGGAAAAATACCTGAGTTATGGAGCCTCTCAAAGAAGGAATGGTCTCAACAGAAACTTTATTGGTTGGAGTTCCTCTCGTTATACTTCCCTCCTGAATCGTTGTGGTACCTGATTTGAAATAATAAGATATCCTGATAAATAAGAGAAAAAAAAAAAAGGCCACTCGAAATAATTAAAAACTCTAGTGAGAAACTGTTAGTTTACACTAAAATACAGGGGAAATTTCAGCTTAAGAACATTTAAGGTAGATAGGCTACTTCCTCTTTTAACATAGTCCTTTACAGTATTAATTCAGGTAATTTTACAGGATTAATTAATGCTATTTAGTTTCTGTTCTTTTGATGTATTTGGATGTTTCACGTGTATTGCTCTGCATATGCTCTAGTGGACAACTTACTTTTGAAACTGGCATGTCTTGAAACAAATATTTTTAAGCGAGCCATGCAGAGAGGAGGAGCCAGCTACAAATATACACGGCCTTGGAAAACTGGGAACAGATTAATCCTATAATTTTATGATACTTATATAATCATAGAATACTTTAAAATAACACTTCAGCAGTTTGAGCTCTAGAAGTTAATTCTCTTGGTTCTCTCAGGCTCTGACAGAGTTTCCTAATCTGTGTGACTTCCTTTACCTCGCACCACACTTTCATGCTGTGCCCGGACCAGGAGCCCCTCAGGTTGGGAATTCTGGCTTCTGGGAGAGAATTCTTCTTGTTTAATGTAGGGCAGGGAAGCTATGCAGGAGAATAAAAAGTAAAAGGTTGGGTTTTTTTATTTTCCTTTAATTATGAGTCATTAAACAGTCTATATAAAACACATGTCTGTTTTTCTTACCAGATTTGGCCGAGTCCTGCTGCCTTGGCAGCCCAAGAGATATAGAACCCACTGATGGCTTGGCAGTTTCTTGGGCGTAGGAAGCCTGACTGTGGGACGTTAAGTAAGTGCCAGGTGTTCCCTGGAACAACAAATATATGTTAATTCTTGTTTCTGGAATGAAGATTCACATCTCTATTTAGAGAATGCTAAGACTACTACGATCCTGTCTTGAAATGTTACAGCACCCCACTTCAAAGTCTCAAAGCACAGAGCACCAGGAGTGCAGTGTCACTGGTCACCTAAACTGGACATCCCTGACCATGCCTCCAAATATAAATAATTGCAACATGTTCTATTTTCTAAGGCATGTGTAATTCTGGACTTTTAATAGTGGAATGTATAGGCAGGTCTTAAGGGTTAATGCTGTGAATCCATAACAGAGCACAAGAAGTTAAAGGCTGGAGAAAGAGCAAAAAAATTGATGTAAGACAGATCTTCAAATAATAATTCTCTTACTTGTGAGATTGAGCCTCCCATGATGAAGGAAGGTTTTTCTGATGGCACACTTGTTTTGGAGGATGGAATGAGGGGTGGTGGAGGTCTGGTGGGTCTGGTTGTGGGAAGGCGGACTCCTTCGGGGATGTTGGTTATCACCTGGTGAGGTGCTGGCTGGAGAACTTGGGGGGGAAAAGTGTACATTAAATATTACAGTGTATTTATGCTCTATGAGCTGTCAGAGAGGCAAGAAAAACAGAAACAGCACAGATCATCTGACTATTTCTATGGGGAATTGCCTCACAATACCTAAAAGCTGTATTTACACTCTGAAATCCATTATGTCCAAGTTTTTTGTTGTTTTCCCATTTTTAAAGAAAGTTCTTATTCTCTAAATGGAAGGCACCTGAGTCATGTATAATCTAAGCTTCTCTCATTTGGTCATGACATTATACTCTGAAGGGAAAAGCAATAATCCAAGTTTCAGAATTAAGATTTGTCAGTTATTTCACTGTTTCATAAAACACTCAGACTATAATATAGAGCAATTACAGTCAGACACTAATGCCAAGGATATCAGCAGCTTTCCCTCTTCCTCAACTTCACAAGAAAGGCCATCCAGGAATATGACAGTATTTGTATTAAGATGAAAAACCCTTGATGACTTTGCCCTATGCTGTTCTAACACTTTTCAGATCATCCTTTAATAAAATACATGTCACACAGCTCATGCAGCAATAAAGAACAAAAACACCTCATTGGAGCTAAAAAAATACCAAGCACCTATTTACATGCACAGAAAACAATGAGTTTGGAGAATAATCTGATCCTACATCAAGTCCAGCTTCCAAAGGAGGATGCTGCTTTGCTCTGGTATGTGACAACCTTTACCTGGTGGGACACTGTAACGGGCTGTGTTCAGCTCAGGCTGGGGAGAGGCTTTGTTGACTTCTCTTGGAGACAACCTGTAGGGTGATGCCGACCTCGTTGCTGTATTTTGCACTTGTGCTTCCTGCTCTATTCGCTTGACCTCGGCATAAGGCATGTAGGCCACGGGTTTTCCTGTGAAGGTTGAAGTTATAGGAGAGAAGAAACCCTGTGTTAGAAATTGGGAGTCAAAAGGTCAAATTTACAGCAGTTTTAACACAGGGCCTACTCCAGTGCCAGAGGCACTCACCAGGTACAAATGTTTCAATTAAAAAGTAGTATTAAACTTAATTTAATGTGTTCTTCTGTCTATACTTCCATATCAAAAGCTTTGCAAAACTTTCTCATACTTTCTATACGTGAAAAACAGTAGGTGAAAGCTCTACTATTGAAAAAGACTTCATTTAAAGAAGATTCCTTTCCAAATCCTGTGTATCAACCAGGTTTACATGCAAGTTAAACCAGACTTACATGCCAGTCCCACCAGACAGAACTCCTCCTTTCTTTGTTTGCTTGCCCAGAGAAATTTGAAATCAAATTTCAAATACCAATATTGCCCATGAAGGGAAAAAACATTTCTTTTTGAATGTAGGAAATTAAAAATCCTCTACCAGAACTACAGAAATTTCTTCTATTTGGCAATGGACAATTGAAGAATTCAAAATAACGAGCCAGAACAAGTCTGCTGCAGCTGTAAAGTTACATCTTTAACCTCCATAGTCAAAGAAAGGTGGCACTAATCACTCCATAACAACCTTCTAAAGGATCTTGACTATTTTAATCATGGCAAAGCCCTGTGTAGGTTGTCATAAGCCAATTCAACTTCTTCCCAGAACTTTCCCACACTTCATAACACCCTCCTGCCAATGCCAAGAGTTATTCATGCAGTAAATGATACTTCTGAGCAACTCCAGACTTTCCACCTAAAGAAACACCTTCCAAACCCCACAATCTTACCCTCCTCTCCACAAATCTACAAGCTCCCTTCTCACTATTTAAACAGGCAAAAAAAAATAAGGGTTATCTTTCTTTCATTTTACTTTGGTAAAAGTAATTAAGGTGAAGCATTTTCATAACATAATTTAAAATCGTTACGCATTTAAATACAGAATATTTGAGTTTCAAAGAGCACAATGGTTTAAGTTAATTATATTGTGTGGGCAACAGCAACAACACGTGAGAATATAAAATCTAAAAATGCAGAATTATGCAACTGTGATATCTCTAACACTGTAACACTCAGCACATGAATCTTACTCAGTTTCTTTCCCTGTGACATTGTACAGGTTCCTTCAACCAAGAGCCACCAGAAAGGAACAGTTCATTATCAGTCCACTACACTTTCATTCTCCTGGGAGGCACCAGGGTAACACATGTACATAAAACACAGGGTTATCCCAGGACAGGTGTGAGAACACCCACCTTCCCACTCAACACTAGGGCTCTTGGAAGGGCCACAGGGGCTCACGGCGCTCCGATATTCCATATCCAGCTGCTCCTGGCGCTGGCGCTGCTCCTCCAGCAGCGCTGACTCGTGCATGGCTTTGATGTGCCGCTGGTACAGAGCATAACCACTCACTGGGGTGCCAACAGGGACAGGGCAGGGGCTGCAGGACACCTGCAGGGATGGGAAGGTGTTAACATCAGGTACATCAACACAGGAGCAACTGTGGAGCTCAATTCCCCCACTGCAGCAGCTGCAGTCTGAGTGTTTCAAACAGCCCACCCCTGTTTTTAAGCTATTCCTTTCATATTCGGTTGGACTTAACCTAATTTACCCTCAACATTATGATAATAAAGCAAATGATATATTCCTTCATTTGTTTCATGGGTTTTTTTGTTTGGTTTTTTTTTTTTGCTTCAGTTTTAGGGACAACAAACACTCCCATACCATGGGTGGGATGACGGCAGCTCGGTGGTGAAGCTGTTGCAGGTCCATCTGCCCTTGTTTTATGGTGGATGATACCAGTATTGACCCAGTGGGATTTAACAGTGAGGGCTTTGACTCTCTGCTGAAGATACTGGAGAAAGGGATAGATGGGAAAATATCACCAAAAGGACCAAGGTTAAACACATTAAAAAAATTTCAGGCACAGTTCTCAACTTCAAAAAACCAACATATTTAATGTGCTGGATAAATAGCTGAAAAAAATCAGATTGTTGTGTTTTGTCCCATAGCACATTTGTTAGAATAGGCAACAGATGTGGCTGTATTTTCATAATACACAGAAATACCAAAATAAGTGTTAGAATCTCCCTAATCAGCAATTTATGTATGCAGTACTACAACAATGCAACCTTTTTTATAAAGAATGCTTTGGAAAATCACCACGGTTAGGAAGCTCTAGATATATTTAGTCCACAGAAAATAAAGCAGTCTACAGCACTCTACAACAGAATAATTTCACATGGGGGGCTAAGACATTTGTGGAAAGATGATGTCTGAAGAGGCAAGAGAGCGCAGAAAACCTGCACTCTTCCAAAGACCACATGCACTACATGACACTGGATACTTTTGACATTTAACATCTCTCCCTAGTACTGGGTGTATATTAAGACCAGTAAGAGGGAGGGGGCATTGGCTCCAAAGCTGCACTGGGGATACACAGGAACTGCACCAACAGAATATTGAGAAGACTTCAAATATCCTTTGTGGTGACAGTCATTCCCAAAAGATAAATGGCTCCAAAACTCTGTCACCACAGACTGTTGCCTCACCTGCCTTAGCAGACCCTTCTTTCACCTTTTCATTAAAGTTTTAAACCAATATTTCCCTCTGCTGCACTTCCAGCAAAGACCCCTTAGAAATTCTTTCCCTTTCTCTACCGATGACAGTTCTTGGATCACTACCAAGTAAAACCACTTTTTAAACAATTTCTTAAAGATGTCAGTATTTGAACACTAAACAGTTGAACTCACCCCTGTCTGTCAGGTTCTCCATCAACCTCCTCATCAGCACTACAGGTGGCACTTGAATCATTGTCAGAGTGGGATTCTTGCCTTGCTGTGTTAACCTGTTGTGACAGACTGTAATCCATCTCCTCCGGTTCCGACTTTTCCTTGGGTTTCTCCATCTCTCTCTCTTTGGTATCACTCTCTATTTTCACTTGAATGTTCTCTGGTAGCCTCATTTCAGTCTCTACAGGTTCTACTTTGGTATGAACAGGAAGAGTAATCACAGGCTTGGCTTCAGCTGCGTGGCTTCTACTGTCAACCTCCATGGGCTCTTCTGCCTCATTGTTTATTTCTTCCTTAACCTGGGGCTCGGGGTTCTGAGTTTCAGCTGTTGATACACTTTGGGCTGTTAAGGAGGGAGATGTGCTGGCTGCAGGTTTAATGGCAGATTCTTGCTCTGCTGGGGCCTCAGTGGTTACCTTCGGAGCAGCACCTTCAGACGGAGCTTCTTCACTTGGTTTAGCAGGTTCTGCTGGAGTTGGAGATGGAGCACTTTCTGTATCAGAACTATTTTCAGCACCTGGGGGAAAAAATGTTTTGGCATAAAGATCCAAGGCCAATGAGATCTCACAAACTGGGTGCAATAAGGATCCATCAGTTTTAACCTACCCATCTGCAAAACAATTCATTTTGACTTAAAGAAATGGACAATTCGCTGAGTCACACCCACTGCAACTAAAAAACACCAACAACTGAAAACCCAAATCCCCAACACTTAGTCATATTCTCTCATTCCTTGTTTATGAATTCTATTACCTATTGCTCTACAAAAGATCAGCCAAGACTGACTGATGTTGAGTGCCTATAATTATTAGCAGTTGCAGCCAAAAAATATCTATAAAAAAACCACAACAAAAAACCACCACTTGAATTTGCTTGTCTGATGCTTTACTATCAGCTACCAAAGGTTACACACATTTGATTCACCTTGTTTCAACACTCTAGATGACAGCATAATCAAAGCATCTCAAAACAATAAGGAGTAAAATCTTTAGGCTGCTCAATACTAAGAATGCCTTTCCCCCCTGAGTGAGTTCCAGTTGCTGAAATCCAACTGAAAGGCAACATTTGAACAGCAAATCATGAAGTGGAACCCAGAGTTCTGAGCATATAACAGGCACAAAGTTTAGGTTCCTTTCTGTGCACACACAAGTTTCCTTCCCAGAAAAGTTACCTTCACTGTCTTCTGGGTTCTCTTCTTCATTAGATGCTTCAATATCTTCATCCTCCTGAGCTGACACAGTGGAAGCCACGCTCTCGCACTGTGACACGTCTCGCTCCTCACGGGGCCTTCGCGAAGACTGAGCAAGACACAGCATTGACAAGGTACTGAGAATTTGCCAGTGTTACTGCCTTTCACAGGCATTCTCATCTACCAGTCTGAGGTTGCAATGAAAGACAGAGAATCTCTATTTAGCACAGTCATTCACAAGGGGAAACTCTTTCAACTTCAGGCCAGCTTTTGCTGCTCCTGATCAAAAACAAAGTTTGGGAAGAAATCACTGTCCCATGGTATGTCTGGGGGACAACAGAACTGCTGCAGCAGACACTGATGCTCTTCACTTCAATAAGAGAACAGGATAACACTGCAGTTTAGAGGACTCCAACACACAGGATTCTACTTCTGATGCCCCAAAACGTTCAGTTTCTGGACTTCTACCAACTCTCCTGCTCTGTTTTGTAAGGTCAGTGATTACTGTGTGTCAAGGAACTGTTCTGCAGCGATGACCTGAACATCTACAGCTGCTGATGTACTGATCAGGAATGTGGATTTCAGGGCACCAAAGAACTCTTCAGGCTTGACTGTTTTATCTGACAGAAAACTTTCTATTGCATTTTAAAGCAAGAAGTGATGAGTATCACAGGTCAGTGAGCACCAGCTGCCCTTTCTAGGAGATTTATGTCACAACACAAAAACAAGTAGAAAAGGAAACAAGTGGTGACTGCAGAACAGTGTTAGTGAAGTGTGATGAAAGACTTCAGAAAGGTGCCAAGTTTTCCCCTGCAAAGCATTCAATGCCCACTGCACTCACCTTCTGTTTGTGCTGTTGGAGGAGGCTGTCCAGGTTGTGTCTCCTTTTATAGTTGAAGTAGAAGTTCTTACACTGAGCTTCGCTCTTTGTCCCAACCATTTTGGCAATTGCTGCCCAGTTTCGCCCATGTTCCACTAGACCTGTTCAACAGTTACTATGATAAATAACTCAGCTATCCAAACCCAAATCAATGGAACAACAATGCCTGTGGGGAGGTAAGATAAAGAAGAACTGCTGTCCTTAAGAGAACAACACTGTGATAATGTATTTGATAAGGACTTATGGGGTGAAGAAAAGCTGTGTCAACCTGAATGTCTGCTTAAGAAGCCTTCAGCTTAACTCTTTGCTGTTGCCAACACGTGACACTTCTGCAAAAATTCTGATTTTATGCATAAAATTCACAGGTAACAGTGTCTACTAAATGAATAGTCAAGTTTTAAACTACATTATAGCTTTCCTGTTATAAGAATGTCTTTTGCAAAAATTTCTTTTGTATCTTACAAACATGTTACCTTGAAAATTGTCATATGACAAACACCTTCACATCTGTTCCAAAGTCTTCTGTGGACCAAGTACAATATCAGACAGTTCTAAGTAGCCCACATGAAGAGAGTCAACGTGAGTCTCAAAAAATGATATGTCTGTTAAAGATGCTTGATTTTCCTTTTTTCTTTAGAAAAAAATCAACAGCAATTTTCAAATCATTCATTCAGCCTAATGTTGGCAAAAATCACAGCAACTGTATTCAGTAATTCAGTAAATTCTCTAAATTTTGTAAATACAAGTATCCAGAAGGAAGTCAAAAGCTTTACAAGCTTTACCTTTCTTAGCAACTTCCATTTCTTCTTCTGTCCAGCGGGATGTCTCCACAGGCTCTGTAGAAGCTGAAAGGAAAACAAAGACACTGAGCAGAGAAAAGAACAGGATTCACTATTATAGCACCAATTATGCATCCCATAGTCAACAAATCTATTCACATTATGGCTTGCTCAAGTCACTTGGGAAAGCTGCTCTTGTCAGAGGGAAGCAGTAAATCTCCATTAAACCAAGTTAGAGATATAGGAGGAACCACCACAATCTCAGCAGAGAAAACTGTTCAAAACTGTTCTGTCTACAAAACTATGATTAATTGTCTGTCAAGTAAGTGACTTAGCTGTATTTATCACTACAATTTTATTTAAAATGTCAATAATTACCATCAACTACTAAAAGCAGCAATCCAACATGCTCTAAGCTAGTTCAATCCTGTTTCACTGACTGCTGCAGAAAGGACTGGAATGGTTATTTATTGGTGAGTGGGTGTCAAGAAATCTACTGTTCTTGTATTCACTGAGTCCCCACTTGGACAAATGGAGAAAAATAAAAGAAAACAAAAAACCCAGTAAGTAAAAACAAGCAGGAAACTAACAGTGATGCAGTGCAAAGTGCTTTTCATTCATTCCTCTGGATTTTATATCATCCTGTTTAAATTTCTGAACAGCACTGACCTGCACCAGCCTCCCTTTCCTTTCCATAAAATCTACCATTACACACAACATGGAACACAGACCCTGCAACAACTTCCATTAAAAACAGCAAAAGTGGGGCACTATAAAGTATCTGATCCACCAAAAAGCTATTTTGGATTTTCCAGAAAACCCTGCAAAAATGGTTATAAAATGAAACAAACTAAAAGTAAAACCCCCTCTTGCCTCAGTCTAGCTGCTGACAAAACCCACTGTACCAACTGAGCAGGAATGCCCACCACAATCTCTGATGTTTAGTTATACAAGAACTCATCTGCCCAGTTACTCTGCTCTTTAGGATATTCAGAATATCTGAGCAACAAAAGAGTTGTTACAAGCTCTAGAACAGCACTGGTCTGTAACTACCCAGCTGAAGCACAAGGAGCAACAAACTTTGCCACAGCAGAGCACTGCAAGAAAAAAAAACCTGCTCTGCCATCCTGGATAATTATTTACCAACCACAAAGTATTCTGGTATTTCTGCACCACCACAAATTAGGTCAGTCTTTTCCAAAATACAGCCAGAGACTGCATTGTGTTTTTTTAACCATATGAGCCAAGAAAGTAAAATTTTATTTTTAAAAAGCCTTTTGCCATCCAATGCAAAACCAACGACTTGCTAAGCTCTATTTCAGCTTATGAAACTCCCTGAGGTGCTCAAATATCAGACCTACTTACTCAACAATATTCTCTGTGAGCTACAGCCTGTAAGTCAATCTGTGCCACAGGCACCTGGAGCTCTACAGACCCGTCACGAACCCGCACGGAGAGAAAAGGTGGTTAGCACAGAAAGGCTGAACTGCCTTTTCTCCCCCTCACACGGTTCTGACAGTCATCTGATCACACATACACTATTCATGGAGTCACGCTCGTGAAGTTCAACAGTTCTGCACAGTCACAAAATTATAAACAGGGCTAAGAATAAAGATGTCATCCTGAACAGCAAAAAAGGAGTGCACTGCATGCCCGGCAAGCAGCCCCGTGCCAGGGAAGAGCCTGACGAGCAGATGGGTCCCCGTGTCCTGCAAATGCTACTCACAGGGTTCTGGTGGGGGTGGGAGAGGCGGAGGTGGTTCTTCAGTGGCTGCAGCTGCAGCAGCATTTGCTTGGGCAGCTTCATTTGTCATTGATCTGGTGATTCTGCCCTTACGCCGACCTTGGCTGTTGGCGGTTTTTCGGCCCCGAGGAGCCGCCTGCTCCCTTTCCTCAGTTTCCTCTGGTGCAACTTCAGTTTTGTCCTTTTCTTTGGTATTCTCTCTGGGAGTAGTTACAATATGATTCAGTCACATTCAGAGAGCCACTGCGGGCCGATATTCCTGAATATCAATGTACAAAATACCCCAAACCACCCCCAGCAAAACTCCCCGAACCAAAAAGATGCCTTCAGTGAGAGAGAATTCACTTACTGCCCACAACTTTGAGTTGCTGGAGAGTAACACAGATATGTGATATTACCAACTTCAAAGAAAACATGAACACTGTGATAGAACATATCAAAAAAGCCCAAACCAACAAGATGCAGAGATTATTACATGCACAAAAAATATAAGCCCATTGCTTTTTCCACCAGTCTGATTAGGTCAACAAGACAGAGAAATGTGTATGTCCAAAAAAATATTGCTTAATGCACAAAACCCAACCTAAACAGAAATAGTTTTCAGTCCAGATTTCACTATCAGGCTAATGCAAATCCTGTTCTGATCTTGGCAAAAAACTGCAGTCTAGGGGGGAATGAATGTATTTCAGTATATATACACTTACTTAGATTCCTCCTTCTCATCCTTCTCCTCCTCATCTTTCTTTTCCTCCTCTTTTTTCTCTGATTTGTCTGATTTTTCCTCTTCTACCTTTTCTTCTACCTTTTCTTCTTGAGAAGGACGAGCAATCTGTTGCTGAAACAAAATGGGATTTAAGTGGTAACTCCATCACAGAAAGGTGCAGCAACTTGGACTCGCAGCAGCACAAACTGATGCTGCCTCACCTCCCACTTGATAATTTGGTTACAGTCACTGCACAGTGGTCAGTGTAACAGTAGAATATCTCTGCCAAAACCCATCACAACTCTCTGCACCCTCAAACAGAACAAAAACAAGGCACTGTCTCACAGACTTCAGAAGTCCCCTCAGCCACAGAATGTCCAGTTTCTATGTATTAACTACACATCCTCTCCATTTATTTTCTCTTATGTGCCTTTTGCCCCACTCAGATATGATATTTTATGTTATAAATTCCCTGGAAGTACAGGCTGCTTCTGCAGCATGAGCACAGAGGTGACCATGTACAAGGAATACATTGGCTGTCGTGCCACACTAAGAATGAACAGCTACATTTTAAAAGTGCTCAGGGAGGTCTGACAATGTAGTTAATGGTGTCGCTCCTCTCAAATTTTATTTTTAACTTTGTGCATTTTAAAATAGTGAAACATGATCTCTTACAACTTGGGAGCAGAAGGTCTTGTAGCATGAAAATTATGACCAGCTCTAAGTCACCTTCTCAAAACTGTCATTAGTAATTAAGGAATATAATTGTTAAAAAAAATTGGGTGAGGAATTTAAGACTTACATTTCCAGTGAATTTACAGAAAGAAAGTTATAGTCTAGAATTATTAAAACACCAAACAAAAATGTCTCTGTTGAGATGACAGTTTTACAAGCACAGCAAGCACTGTGCTTGTATCAGATACCCAGAGTACAAGTATTCATGGAAAGAAAAGGACAGAACTACAAGATTGCTGCTCTAGAACTTCATTAACTCAGAATTTACAAACCACTGAAAAATTTCTCCAAATTGGCTTTTCATTTTCACAGCAGAATCAACCTTCCAATGAGTGCAGCAGCAGGTGTCACTGTTTCCCTGACAAAACTGAGGCTGGAAATAGTCACAAAACTGACTTGTTTTTGACATTTTAATAATGTGAACTGGAGTAGAAACCCCAAACACTAACCACTATCATTTTGCTACAAATTAATAGCATTTAGGATGCTGGCATTACTTGATAATGCAAAATTTTCCTTCAAGCAAGATGTCAGAGACAGGCTAAGATAAATTATTCCCATTGTGCTGGTCTGGAAAGCAGGGAATTAAAAACCCTGCATTTTCAGAAGCAAATTCTAAAAAAATTTAAAATTAAAATATGTATTTTAATTTTAAAAAAGAAACATAAAATATGCATTTTAATTTAAAAAATGTAAAAAATGTACTTTACATTCAATCCACTTACAAAACAGTTGTTGCAAATCCTGCTCTTGCCTGGCTAACTTAACATCCCACTTAAAAATAACTTGGTTCTCTGTTTCGCAGGGAATTTATTGACCATGCAGAATCAACAGGTCTAGTGCAGGTTAAACACAAACCTTCAAGCAGTGGAGGCCTCGCTCAGCGACGTACCTGCACATTCATCTGCTGGTCAACCTCCCACCGGCCACCCGAGGGGACGGGCTTGAACTCGGGGCACGGGGACAAAACCCACCCCAGCAGCGACATCACCCAGCTCCTCAGCGCAGGCTGCCTGACCCAGCAACGTGTTTATTCCAGGAAATGGTGTCATTCTGCCACTTAAGCTGCCTGCAGCAGTGCTGCCCCTCTCACATACACCCTTCTAATCCGCCCGGAGTCACCGGAGGTGATCCCCGTCACACACACGCGGCGAATTTCTGTCTGCTCACATCAGTGCCCCGCGGCACCTGCTGCCCGCCGACAGGGCTGAGCCTCACACACAGCCACCCAAACACACCCTGCACATCCTGCCCACCAAATGAAATACAAAATTTTACTGCAAAGAAACCTCCTTCCAGTGAGTTATTTAAGGAATTCTCCGTAGTCACAGAATCACGGGATGGTTCGGGTTTGAAGGCACCCTAAGGATCATCTCATTCCAACTGCTCGTCATGTGTAGGGACACCTTCCACTAGACCAGGTTGCTTCAAGCCCTGTCCAACCTGGCCTCGAGCCCTTCTAGGGATGGGAAAGTGAAACCATCACATAGCCATGCTTTCTCTCAGTTCTAGGTTAAAAACTTGCTCTTCATTTGACAAATTTTGGGTTAAGACATGCTTGTTTAATCAATTCTGTGACATTCTAGAACAGTTCAGGCAGCATTTCATAAAAAGTATTTTCTAGACCTATTTGAGGACAAAAATGCATCAGAATTCAATTAGCTTTACATCTCACATCCTCAGTCCAGCATTCAGCTTCTCTCAAGTGAAAGCCCCCACCCTGAAACCCGAGTCAAGTTGTGCTCACTACATTCTCTGAAGGATTTCACCATCATCACTGTGATTAATCTCTTCTCCACTTCAATATTCCACTTGCTAATTTACAAAAATATATGAACTCTTAAGAGTTTAAACTGAAGCACCTGTTATTGGCATAAGCCCATCCTGGAGCACCTCATAAATCTTACACGACTTGAGTTTGCCAATCAGCAAGAAAGTTTCAAGTTGCTACTGAGAGATATGAAAAATATCAGCTTCAAACAAAGCTGGGGCATGGGAGGGGGAAGGGGCTGAGCTGCATTCTGCAGCTCTAAGATAAAGTTCTGCCCAGCCAGGCAGTTTGAGTGCTTTTTTACCAGCTGTTATAGATGTTGCTAACTAATCATTAATAAAATTAAGAAATACAAATACAATTTTTCATGCAGCGTTACTAAACATACCAACTACAAAACTTCTGAATTTCAATAAAAATTTCCCACTCAGAGCACTGAGGGTATTTCCTTGAATTAGGAAGTATCCCCCAACCATCTTCAGAGCTAAAAGCCTGGCACTCCCCTGCACCCTCAGCAGAGCACACATTAAGCCTGTTGCAGTTGCCCAAAGTTTAGTGATCTGCTGTGGTGCTTAATGTGCATCAACAACCAGCAATTAAGAAGTACAACTCTGCTAAAATTCAGAGAGCAAGTAATTTGAGCTGAAGGAACCTTCAGTGTTCCAACTCACGTATTTAGTTACTCACACATAAATCAGCATTCACAAAGTCAGGCAGAGCACCTTGGGCTTCCCTTTAAAATGAGCTAAGTTCACAAATCCCTGCCCTTGGGTCTGAGGCTGGAAATAAAATCTTTCTGGTTTATATATGTTGTCCAAGGAAAGCAACCACTTACAGATTGAAAAGTCCATCCAAATTTTGAATTCTACCAGTTCCAATATTCTAAAGTTTAATAATGTGGAAAAGACATTTAAATATACAGTAGTGGTCTTCTGAGTATCTCAAAACTTACAGTTACACTGCACTACAGCTGAGCCAGCTGTGTCTCCTCACCCTTAGGACAGCTGCAGGAGAACAGCACCCAGCAAAGATCCCACTCAACATGTGACATTTCCTGTGATCACACCAATCTCACTTCACAATGGAATAAGACACAGAATCACTTCAAATGGCAGCACTACCCGTGTTGAGGGTCCACAGGGATTGTCCACATCTGGACAATCTTCTTTATTTCCATATTCTCTGCATTTGCCACACATCCAGACTCTAACTGCAATCCTGCCCCATCACTAGTCAAACAAGTCCCTTCTCCTACTAAAAAGCATTACAAGGCTTAGAAAATCTAACAGAAGTCCTGGCAAAATACAGGTTATTTCCAGTAATTTCTCCCATCACAGCAGTTCAAATTAGCCAGAGCAGAAACTCCAACTAAATCCTGTGCACAGTGACAGTGACCTTATCCCAAGCAATCCATAATCTGTGAGTACAGACAAGTCAGTCTCCCACGAGATGACTCTTCTGGTAGAACATCAGCCCATAATCAAAAAGGTTTATGTACAACAGCACCACAGGGGCACAACCCAGGGGCTGTTTCTACTGAACAGGATCAACTTATCAGTTGAAGCTGTTTGCAGCTATTTTATGAAAAAAAAATGCATTTACTGGGACACTCAGAAAACTTCCAGTATCTGAACAGAGGATTCACATACCCTGAGGTGTAATAGTTACTGCATTTGCTGCTTTGCAGTGCAGATCTGTGCAGTCCCAAAGTCTCTTTTTGTGTGTGTGTGTGTGTTTTCCAACATCCACATTAACCCTGGTAGCCCAGCAAAATGTATTATAAGGTTTTGGTACATAATATGCTGCTCTTTTCCTCTCCAAAGACTTCTAAATGAATAATTCCTGAATCAGCAGAATTTTTTACTTGTATGCATTAAATTGGGCTCTTTCTTCTCCCTGTGAAGTTCCAGTTTGACTTTGAGCCTGACCACCAAATAAAGATCACTATTAATTTCTGCCTTTTGACAAACACTGACATTATGAAGTGATTATATATTTTCCACTGCAAGTCACATGCTAAACCTAATTTCTGTTGGCTCCAAATAGGATTTAATGATGGATTCAACTTCAGTGTCTGTGGCAGGGTCCTCAAAGAAAATGAATTGTCATATTAAAACAAGTAACAAATGTGCAAAGGAAGAAGATACTTCACAGAATCAAAACCAAACTAACCAAGATCACCCCTGAAGTAAGGATTACTTAAATTTTAAAAGGGCAAGAATGCAGTAAAGGAAAAATAATTATTTCCCTCCCATGTATATAATATATTGCTATATCAGATAGGGAGACAGTTGTAAATACGAAACAATAAAATAGCAAAACCCAAGTGATGAATAAATTCAAGATACCTGGTTTCTTCCTCTGCGTTTCCCATAATTCCTTCGCACAAGGGCTTTATAATTTTCATTTTTCTTGGTCAAATAATAATATAATACACAGTCGGGAACATTCTGAAGCAAAAAAAGCAGGAGAAAAAAGGGGTTTACTCCTATTGAAAAAGGAAGTTTTTAGTTTTTAATTTCTCAGAACGCTTACAATATTCAGCCCCTAGACTAAGATATAACTATTAGATTTGATTTCTCAGCAGGGAAGTGAATTCATGCACAAATATAACAACATAACTGTGCATAAAATTACAGTGTTAAACACAAGTCTCATGTATTTACAATATCCCTCAGCTACTTCTGCCTGCATGATTTAATCCATACTAGACAATCTGCAAGTTTAAAAGCTTTTATTTGCCACTGCAGCTGTAGGCATTTGAGATTCTGCTGTAAGTCTTAACAAATCCTAATTCTCCATTACTTCTGACACGAATTCTGCAAAATCAAGTCCTAAAGATCAAAATCAAGTCCTAAAGATCAAAATCAAGTCCAAAAGATCAAAGTTAGTTCCAAAGACTAACTGAGCCAGCAGTAGAATCCCACTGACTGGGAAGGTGGTGGGTAGATTTCTTAGGGTGAGCACAGCAGCTCAGCAGAGGCAATGATGTCCTCCCTAAGCAGTGAGGTAGTTAAAGCTTTACCTGCTTCAACAAGAGAACATCCAAACTACACCAAGGGCCATTTTCCTTTTTCCTTGCCAATAGTGGCATTTCACCAACTTCTGTTAAATGTTTGCATACACTGATTGTGTTACTGATCAGGGGTTATAAAATGCTGTCAAAGCAGTAACTGTTTTTGGACTGAATTTTTTTCCAGAAAGAGAAAATGATGCTGGGGTGAATGACTTACATTTGGAACATTAGGGATCCCACCCTAGGCTCTACTTATATTCAAAAGTGTCTTACCTTTCGTTCCAGGTAGGAAGCAATTAGACCAAAGTTCTTGGGATGTTGGACAAACCTTTTAGAAATCAGAAATTATTTCAGTTTAACAACATAATCCACGATCAAATAAGCAAAGCAATCTTCCAAACAATCTGTTCCATCACAAGCCTTTCATTTGCACGGCTGAAATTAGTCTAAAAATCCCACTTCTCAAATTGTGCAGATTTAGAACTAAGCATTTAAAATTACCCATTAGCTGATGTAATGAGATCATGGATCTACTCTTCTCATTTTAATCTTTCCACAGAACTAAAGGACTTTTGAGAGAATTTTGGTTTTAAGGATTAAGTACATGCGAGCCTACTCTGCTGAAAAGTCTAAAACTTTTGCAGTATTTCTTACATCCAACTAAGAACATTATCAAATATTATCAATATCACTGCACAAAAGCTTCAGCATTTGGCTGATATTTACTGTGGGGTTCAGCATTTAATCGTCATCACGATGCAACAAAAATAAACGATAAGAAAGGTCATTACTTTTCCTTAAAAATCTCTTTCTCGTGGTCGGTCCAGACATTCATGAACTGCCTGTCTTTATAAACTTTCATGGGATCCTCCATCAGACCATTCATATTAATAAACTTCACTCGTCTTTGTTCTGCGTCGAACATCATGGGCGGGATGACCGAGAGCTGACGCATTTGCTTCTCATTATTCTACAGGCAAAGAATAAAAGACAAAGTAAAGAGCACAAGAAGTTGCTACTAATGTTTACAGTTCTTGAATTACACAGCTCTTCAAGCTCCCCCACAGGACACATTCACAGTCAGTTTGAAACTGCTTTTTGTACACGGCTTAACTCTTGTGGAAGTTGTCGCTCTGAACATTCCCACAATCAGCCACAGGGAAATGTCACAAATGATGAGAAACTAAAATGGTGCAGGGTTTAGAAAGGAAGGGTTTTCATGTGTTTGTTACAGTTGTAAAAAAACTAGGTTGCAGCAAGCCTGCAATGAGAAAAATCTAGGGCAGATACAATTAGAAAGCAAAACCCTCAAAAGAAAAGTATTTCTAAGACCTGTTTCAAGCCAAACTTCACACAGATTCTGTCAAACCATCCTCAAGAGGTTTCTCTTATCAAAAAAAACAAATCCTCTGCAAGAAAGCTTTCACTGCCAATAAAAGGATATTTATTGGCTCCTATAGCAAAGAACAGACAACAGCCTCACCTCCTGCTCCGAGAGTCCATCAATGATTTCCGAAATCTCGTGTTCACTTCTAGCAATAGTTGCTGAAAGGCCAGCCCCTCTTTGGCCAACTCTGGAACCAGGGGAAAACAGAAGGAGTAAGGATAAAGTGGATATTTTGTACACCATGACAACCTTCAAAATTCCTTAAAATCCTGCTCCCACCCTCTTAAATCAGGCAGGACTGTTCTTAGTCTCAGAGTACAGACTCTGTCATGTCCTGCCATCTCAAACAACTGCTCGGTTTTACAGGTGAATTTGCAAAGCTCAGCAGGAAGGACTTGCTTGAGTCAACACAAAAAAAAAAAGGTGTTACCACCAATTCCACTGTAAGGAGGTGTTTTAGATAAATTAATGTTCTTCTGCTGAGTATGAGAAACATTCATCGGTGGCACAGAAATCACCTTAATCACCTTAATTAGTACAGCTCATACACTGTGAAGGAGCCTATCTTTTATTTTTTAAAAGAAATCACACTAAAGTTGCCTTTCATCAGTTTGGTCAAGTTACTAATACAGCACTGAGGCTTGTTACAGCAAAGGAAAATTGTGAATTAATGGGGAGAGCCGTAATTTGGAAGAATTTTTCAGTTTGTGATCTTTACACTTAAGGAACATCATAATGGTAGATCACAGCACGTGGATCAAAAAGCAGTTCAGAGATGAAAATCGCTGCTAACTGGAGAGACAAAATATCTGCATTTGCTCCAAGATTTTATGGAATTAATCAATTTGCACAAACCCTGATAAAAAACCCCTTGGTATTTACACAGCCATGGTATTACAGCACAGCTACAGACAAAGATGCCACTACATTAGAGAACAGAAATACAATGTAAAGAGTTTGCAATTACAAAGACATGATAATATTCCTGAAGTGAAAGCTCCCTGTGCGTAGGATGCTGTTCCCATTCTGTTTCCTTCTTTCTTTTCTGAATTCCTCAAATCTTGCAGCCTTCACAGTATATTGCAAACTCTCTGTTTTCCCCATGTTTTATGAAACAAAGTATTGTAGGGAGATGGTTACAAGAGATGAGATTAAATCTTCATGGGGCTTGAACTCTCCAAGGTGTATCAAAATGATTTCAAACATTAGATAAACAGATTTTAACACAACTGAATCAAACTTGACCTAATTCTGATTTAAAGCACTGCCTACAGAACTGCAGATAGAGTGAACTCTCAAATGAATTGCACTTCATTCCTTTTTAGATTTCTTGTACAGTTCCCATCTAACAAATGTCTGATAGATAAAAATTAAGTAATAAGGACTTAATTGTCATAGCTTGCATATTTCAAAATGCAAAAATGTCTGGAATAAAATTACCTGGCAAGTACAACAAAAGATCAGTCAAACTGTTAATTTAGAAGACAAATGGGTTTTGAGTGTGTAGGCTAATGAATACAGGGATCATGGAATACAGGAGTAACAGACACCCAGTGACAGAAGAACATTAAGTATAAATTAGGGTGTCTGCCCAAAATGAACAGGCTCGTGTGAAGCTGGTGCTCCAATTATCTTCATTCCAACTCCACAAACCTCTTTTTGAGCACCACTACCTAACTAGCCTTTGCTAATTAGCCCTTTTCCTGTGTTTCTTTTGGAAAATATGAGGTTTCTAAAAACTTTTAAAGATCTAAAAAGGGAGACAGGAAAGGGACAATGTGGACATTGCTCTGGCAGCCCAAGAGAACACCAACTGATGGGGCTGCCACTGCTGCCACAGCTGATGGGGAGGGACAGGGAAGGGCAGATAAAGCCATGAAGATCCTTGGTATGTGAGGTGAAACTTGAACTCAATGCCACGAAACAGAGTGAGCAAATGGAAGAACATTTGACTTTATCCTGGATGATACACTAATATTCTGTTTTAAGGAACACAGCGATGAGCAGAAAACTTCACCATTAAACCGAAACAATATGACTATAAATAATTCTAAAACTTAAAATCCAAGGGATGTTTTGCAGGAATATTTCAAATCCATGACAATACCTTTGGAATCGTTCTTGCTGTTCCCTTTGCTTCCGGATTTCTGGGAATTGTTTCTCATAGTACTCCCGGGTTTTGCTCTCCTTGGCTTTCCTGCGGGGATTATTTTCTATCCTGTCCACTTTTTTCTCCCATGCCTCCATCAGCTGATCATAACGTTGACAGATCTTCTGCTCCTGTTAAATTCCAAAAGTAAACCTTGAACTAAGCAAAACACCCCACGTGATGAGTCCATGGAGCCTGGGCAGGCTGCTGGAATGGTGGCCTTACCCGCTGTTTTCTCGCATGGTTTCTTCTTTTAAAGAATAATATCAGCTTTTTCCTCATCACCTGGTTTCTGGAAAACAAATTTAGGAGAAAAAAAAGTGAACTATTCATAAGGATCAAGCACTTCAAAACTCCTCAACAAAAGCCCTATCAATTTTAGATGCCGGATCATTATTATGAATAGTATTTTCAGGGGCAGAAAACAGGACAAATTCCCAATGAGGTCTAGTTATCTAAATCACCTAATACTGTATTTTTTCAGAGAGGAGATTCTTGAAGATGGCTGGAATAAGCAATTGAGACATAAAAGATTCCAATTTCAAGCCAGCTACTCTCCTTTGCCTCGAGAGAGATAATATGGTAAAATGAGTAAATTTGGTAGAAGCTACTATGCTTTTAGGGGGAAAAAAGTATTTGCAATTCAGCCCTAGAGTTGAGAGTTTCACAATACATTATTCAAGAAATAAGTACTTTGGAACAAATCTATTTGATGGAGTAGAGCAAGAATAAGTCCTTTAAAAACTTCTCTTAAAAAAATTAAAAAAGTTAAAGCCAACTTTTATGATTTATTTTTGTCTTTAAATCAAGAAGAAAAGTTAGTGTTTCCCTCTGCCTTCAGTACATGTAATTCATGTCCTGCAGAACTGTTTTACAGCAAAGAAATCAGTTACAGGGACTGGAAGCTTTTCACTATGGTTAAAGCTCACACATCCTATTTGGAAAACACAAGGATGAAAAATGTGAGTGAATGTTTAAGTTTAGATCCCTTAAGTGGCACAATGACAAGATATTAAAGCACTCACGTTTTGATGTTTTCATGGTAGACCTTTGTGTCTGATGGTTGGTTGTAAAGTGGCTGCAATTTTGGATTAGAAAGACACACTTAGTACTTTTCAATGCATGTAAATTTATAAGTATATACAGAACATTTAACAATATTTTACTATTCAACAGTGCACTCAATCCGAGATGCAGCAATCTGAAGGGACTACAAGATATTCAACACAAAGCACAGATTCATTATTTAAAATTAGATTATAACTACTTATGTACATAGCAGTCCTTCATTTTTTTTGTTTCAAACTATTCTCTCAAACAGATTCAAATCTACTTTAAAAATGACACTTATGCAGCCAATGAACTCACTCACCCGTGTATTTAAACACACACTTCTTTTATACATAATCACAGAACTACAGCTGTTCACCACAACAGAATTAGAGCAACTGGCAACACAGAAAATAGAAAAAAAGAAAAAAACCCAAAGTCCATAACTTACCAGTTCAACTTTTGGACCAAGCCCTTCAAAAATCTTGTGAGCTTCTTCTGCTTTTTTCTGCAAATAAGATTTTTTTTGTACGGTCTGAGTAAATCCTCTGAAGTTAATGTCAAATGTGTATCAGAACTCTGTGCCTGCTGCTAAACCCCTGCCTGACCATATGAAATCCTTCTTAACCTACATCTGCAATGTTGCCTCAGCAAATAAAGAAACTTGCACTTGAATTGTGCAGTTCCTGCTCTGATCTCCATGTCTGGAAGCTGAGAGAGCATAAAAGCAGAACTTGACCTCTGCAGCTCAAAAAGAACATGCACTTAATAAGTAATACAGCAAATAATGACAAAGAGGAAGAAAGGTATCCAGCAAAACTAAGTATAGTTAGCTTTGAAAAATGAAATTAAGGGACTAAAATTATCCAGCTGCCAAATCTGGGAGTGTGAATCCATGTGTACACAGAGACACAAAGTAGGGAAAGGCCCCAAAATGATTCCGACCCTTCCTGGGGGAAGGGGAGAACACGTTGTATGGAACACTTGGGACACAGTTCTACTGTACAGAATCCAGTATTGTTTTGCAGGGGGTTTCAACCTCCCCAAATTTTAGAAAGTAGTCTATTGTAAGAGAAATTAGCTGTTCCTCTAAACTACAAAACAAAATTGGGAAATTAAACAAACATGTACCACTCTCACAGAAGATCACAATACTTTCAAAACCCCCAGATATCCAACTCCCTAATCTCAAACTACCACAGGGAAAAAAAGGCAGGAAGCACTTTGCTACTGTTGGCAATATTTGTGTTTTCTCACCACTTAAACAACACAAGCCCACAGTTCACCTCTACACTACTTCTGCCTGTCTGTCCATTTATCCAAACCTGAAGTGCCAGAAGTCAGAGCTTATAAAGAAGGCACAGAATCTTACAACATGTGCAGTTTTTTCCTTGCAGCTCATTTAAACATAGAGTCTTCAGCCAAGCTTGTGAGCTTGATGTGAGGAATAGGGAATTCCAGATAAATTTCTGAACCATTTTTCACATCTACACACGTACACATATATATATGTTTCTACATGTGTGTATGTTTGTATCTGTATATATCCATCTCAGCACAGGGGTCTAAGGATGAGACCCATAGCTGTGGGTCTTAGAAAACAGAAGGATCCCGTGACCAGGAATCAAAATGTCATGCAAGTGTCTTTCATTTAAAGAAGTAAATGAACATTAAAAGAAGGGTGGGCAAGTCAATAAAACACCAGAAGCAGAACTTGCCCCAGGGAAGTAAATGAAGGCCCATGGGGTCAGTCCCAGCCCCGCTCAGTGAGCTGCAAAGGCCACTCACCCGGTTCTCATCGTAAATAATCTGGACAATGCTGCGGTGCTTCTGTTCCACGGGAGGAGGGGACACGGGCCTCTCTGGCTCGGGAGGCTTAGCAGCTTCTTCTTCAAGTTGTTGCTAAGAGACCAAAGAAAGAGAATCAGCCATCCAAACCCCATCACCCCCACCAGTAATTAGTCACCAGAGATAAAATATGCATCTGATCAACAGTTAGCACGGCCTCCTACTTCGGTCTTTCACTCACAAGGAATGAATGAAATGGTTTAAATGCCCATAGGGATGATAACAAGGCTATTTTTTGTACTCTTGGTAACTCAAATTAACTGTTTACAAGACTCACCAGACTTGTTTCAGCCTGACATTTAAAGCCACCGTCACTTCGTAATTTATCATGATTAACTTGAAACAAAAATATGACCTTTGGAGAATGGCTACACCAGACCTGCCTTCTCACAGGGAAAATAAGCCACAGAGCTGCCTTTCTACATTGCAGATGTTCAAGTGCCATCATTACTACTGTCTTATTGTTTAAAAAGGTACAAAAGTCCTTCTAACACTCCACAGGGAACATAATTCTAAATGTACTTCACAGCAAAAATAAACCACTCCACATGTATTAAAGTTCCAAGACTGTCACAATACCAAACAAGCAAAAAAAGACCAACAGCAAAAACCCACCCTGTAATACTTTCCCAGCTCCTACACTGCTGTGATTTACTTCTACATCAAACAAATCTGGTTCAGCAATACCTCCATTTTTTAAATATCCTTCATCCATACCTGCCACAAACATACAGCAAAGAACTTCTGACACTAGGGATGCATCTTGCCACAGTCCTGGTTAGATTGTGCTCTAAGGCTGCATAAGAATTCAAACCCTAACATTTTAGCAGAATGCCATAAGACTCGGGCTCAATTATTGCAACAGCAACTTTGCAATTTTTTTAAAGTCAAATCATGTGCAAATGTGCACAAATGAACCTTCAGAGATGAGATACACTTGCTGATTTTGTGGAAAAGTGAACAAACAAAAAGATAAGCATCATTAACGCACAGACAGGTACTCGGTGACATCCTTTTCTGGTTTTCTGCTGGAGGTCACTTTACAGGTCATTACAATTCAGATATAATTAAATGTTTCCAGACCATAAAAACATACAGCTCCCCAGAGCTGACTTTTTGTTTTCCTGGACCTACAAGTTAACAAATCCTACAGCATAACTCTCATTTCCTCCAGAGTTCACACTAAAGAAAAAAAGTAAAGCTGGCACTATTTCTATCTGGATCTTTGAAAGTCAGAAAAGGAAAAGGAAAAAAGGACTTTGTTTTTGTCAATGAATAACAGATGCCTTGATTGAAGGGTGGGTTTACTTGGCCACAACACTACTGGGAAGGCAACAACTGCTGCCAGCAAATATTTCCTTTGCTTCCAAAGGCTGAAGTGCAGTTCTCTGATGCCAATCATAGTCAGGACCATACAAAAAAAAAAAAGTGGTATTTTCTCCTTTATTTCTCTGCTCTCTGTGTTTATTCACAGCCCTCCTACTACACTTCCCCCAAGGCTGACCTTAGCTCCAGATGTTAGGATCTCTTGCTCCTGTGAAAGCAGATGATCCAGGGACTTATGTACAAGCTCTGGTTTTGCAGATGCAGGCAAGGGATTCTCCCCTTGCGCAGACTGCGAAAGAAGAAAGGTGATACCCTCCCCTTGGCCAGCAGGCAGCTCTAAAGCTGAAATTACAGTCACAGTGCCCTTGTTTCAGTCATCTAACAGCAGTTTCAAATATAAAACCATCTATTGCTGGTGTTCCTGTGTGGCTTTCTCCTATTTTCAAAAATGTTTAAAACAGCACGATGTCCGACTTCTTTAAAACGGTAAAATCGTGCACATAACCTTCCCTTTTTAAATCCTTCCCTTGGTTCATGGAACCACAAAATTCACCACCACCAAATGAAGTTTTTCCACACCTTTTGCACTGGCAGATACCAACAGCAGTTGTTAGCTCTGCTATGCTTACTTGCTTTTTCTTCAGTTTAAGGATTTGCTGTTCAACCTTCGCAATTTCACGATCTACACGGTCCATGCTCTGGATCAATTCTTCCTTTGACAGCTTAGAAGGTGAAGCATTTTGGTCCTCCCCACAAGGCTGACCAGAAATTGGAGAAGATGGTCCCTCATGCTTTCCTCCAAAAGCTGGGTCCTTCCGTGGGACAGGAGATAGGGGAAGAGATTGGGAAAAATCAGTGACATGGTAACACGGGAATGAGTGCTCAGGAACCAAACCAGCACCCAGGAAATAACAACAACTTCCAGTTATCTGTATCTCTGCTGAGAAGCCAAGTGAAAGTTTTAACAAGGCACTAAATACCTTAGAATTAACTGACAGCCCATTTATGATACTGTGATTTCGAAGTCAACCTTTTAAAAAAACCACCACACTGCAACATTTACCTTGGAAGCAAAATAAGATTAAAAACGTCTCCCTTTTTAAAATGTAACTTCATAAATGAAAACAGTAACTTTTGTTTTTAAAGAAAGGGTTACTTCAGAGCCACTCCTCAATAATCTCATAAACTGATGAGGATATTCTTGAAGATAACCATGACCAGCTTGATAAAGCACATCTGGAGTTAGTTGTGGTTATAAATGTGAAGTTCTCTTGACCTTAGCTCTAATATGCAGTATCTACACTAGAAAATATCCACCCCAAACTAGATTGTCCTAGATTTACCCAAAATGAGACAGTGACAAGTATAATTAGTGTTATGTAAATAAGCAGATTCATTTCAAATGCTTAAAAGGGGAAAGGGGGTGGAAGGAAGTATTTTGACTATTCAGTACAAATGTTAATTACAGAAAAAATGGACTTGTATGCATTTGCCAGCAGCTTTCAATTGAAAAACAGAAATATCTCATGCACTGTGCTATAATCATTTTACAACTGAGGTTTGAGTGACTTAAGAGAGTAGATAACTCAGAATTCCAGTCTTTGTAATGTGTTTGATGCAGACTGTATAAAAACAGTAACACTGAGTCACCATCACAGCTTCCGATAATTTATAAAAGCAAATTTCTGGGGTTAAAGAAAGAACCTAAACAAATAAAAAAAATCACCTAACAGAAAAAATTGCTTAGCTTACTGCAGCACAGAAAATTACACCTTCACCATCAACACAGAAAGTGGCTTTACCTTCTTAATATCTGCAGATCTCAACCCTTCCTGCAGAGGATGTACTAAAGGCAAGACAGTAGCTGCACTGACACGCTGAAAATGGGAATCAGAGACTTGTTCAAGACGTGGTCGCTTAGATTCCAGTGAATCATGATCTGTCTGAGATGGACCTGGATGAAATTGCTGTTCATATCCAGTTCTCCTTTCCTGAGGCCTAATATACAGAAGAGATAAACCAATAAAATATATATTTTCGATACAAGAAAAGTATTTGGTGATCCTCAGCCCTTTTGACATACAAAGGAGATTCAGTTTAGTGATGCTCCTTCTAAATAGCAGGGCAGATAAATACAACAGTTAAGATCCACTGGAAAAGAGGAAGTGAACTTGAATCTTAAAAGACCTTGTTTAAAGGCACTCCTATCATTACAATGATAGGAATTTGTACCCAGATTACAAATCCTTAAAGAACTCAGCACTGCTACAATGAGATTGTTCAAATCAAAGCTCTGATTCAAATTACAAACACCAAAAAAAAAATCCATGAGAAAAATTCAGCACTATATTCCACTGAAGATGGCCACAACAGCTCCATTATTTCAACTTTGCAGCCAAATAATTTTTAAATATACACAGAACGTTTGGGATGAGCCGTGAGTCTATTTGGAACTTGAGCTCTACTAAAATGCTACTATATGACAGAAACAGTCATTGATTCAACTCATGAGTCATTTAAAGGCTCCTCCTTCTCAGGAAAATGCACAAGAGCAGCATCCCTCGCTGCTTCCCAGTGCAATGCACAGGATGGCCACAAAAGAGCCTCATATGCTTCCACGCCTTCCTATGAAGTGCCACTGAAGAGATGACAGCAGCTTCCTGCAGCCCAAATAAGCTTTTACAAATTTACAGTCTGGGGAGGTGATTTACTGCTGCTATAAACTCGAGTTTTGAGAACTTTAAAAGCTGCTACGATTCTCAGCATTAAAACAGAGCCTTACTGACATTTTGCTGACACGAGATGAAGGCAATATGCAAGCCCCAGATTTCACTATCATCGGGTTATTTCTGGGAATATCCTAATGAGATTTTAAGCCAGACCAGTATTTACATAACATTCATCATGGGTATTTGTTCAGAACCAGATCAGTCAGTTATAGCCAAAATAAACTCTGAGCAGTAATCCAGCATATAAAGTTGCTCCTACAGATACACTTACTGAGAGTCCAAGGTAAAAAGAGGTTTTTACAAGCAGTGAGTGCAAGAAAAAAAGAGGTTGTTACAGGCAGTAACACTTGCTTACAACTGGACATCAGCAGACTAATACGCTTAAGAACTGAGTGTATAAATCACATTTTCACCTCTCCCCTAAACAGAAACATATTCCTAACATATTGCTAACTTACTACAATCCAGTTAATATAATTCTAATCTGTAGTGGGTTTTTAATCTTCAAATTTGATGTTCAGAGTACATTCAATATTCTTCAAGCATATACTCACTCTGTCTGAAAACTTCCTTGGACCTACCAACAGTGCAGTAATGATGATGCACACTGAATATTCCTCAATAGCCACCACGAAATGACCCACTGCACTGAGAGGGAAGATATTACCAAAGTGAAAGCAAATTACAACATATGATTGACTGTAGCTGCCCATTCCACATGTCCTCAGTTAACCTGCTGGCCCCAGACCAGTCGCATCCCCTTACATGAGACAGGAATGGTACATGAGACTGACAGAAAGGGCATTTAGAACAAATGACCTGACACTCAAGTGTCCTGCTAAAAGCAGTGTACACTGATTTACTTCTCTGTGCCTAGAAGTCCATTTGGTGCCACATCTCAGTGTTTCACAGTTCTTACAACTCCAATACCCCATTAGCTCTGTTGTTCCTTACTTGCCCAGCCACACAGACACCATCTGTTGAACAACCAGGACTAATTTAAGAAACAGAACAGGCAATAATCACAGTGCAACAACTCCTGCACTCGTTGCTCCTGCTCGGCAAAATTAAATTATCCAAAGGTACAAACTTGACACACTTTCAGCCCAAGCATCATTGAAACATTTGCAACGTGCACTTGGATTCTCAGAAGTTTCCAGACAGTGCTGTCAGGGGAGGTGTGGGAAAGTGAAGCACTGTCACTTCCTGCCCCAGAAACAAAGGTATTAGTTAAGCCAGAGGGGCCGAGGAATTACACAACAGAACAGCTCCACCACTCCCACAACAGGGGAGCACCAATGGGGGTCAGGTATTTAGATAAAAACTGTGAAAGTCAACAAACCTCTCCATTTAAAAATCAGAGCCAACTCCACAGAGAGCCCTGGCTCTGAGGAGACCGGTGTTCACACACTTCCCAAGCAGCCTCTCACCTGTCAGAGCCCGGGTGGAACTCGGAGAGCAGGGAAGGCCTGCGCCGAAGCTGCTGCTGCTGCTGCTGCTGCTGCAAGAGCTGGGTGGCCTGACTGACTTCCAGGTGGGAGGAACGGTAATCGGGAACCGCGAATTCCTAAAGGAAACACACTCCTGGGGTTAGTGAGAACAAAGGTGAGGAGACAGGCCCATGATCGTTTCCAAAGATATTAAACACAGACCAACACCAGATCGACCAAGTCTTATTCCAGCTCAAAAAAACATGTTTGCACATGGCAGTTCTAAAGTTTTGAATGTTTTAAACAGACTAAATACTTACACTAAGAATTCCACCCAAGCCATTAATAACTTCTAACAAAACACAAATGAGTCAGCAGCAGATGAATATCCTCTAAAAAATACCCTTTAAAATCAGTTTTGCACATCCAACTGCAACATGGTAAAACGGGAACACACTTTAGCAACCTCGAGGCAATTTCTTGTGTTATCACCTCAAGACATTTTTACATCAGACATTATTAATTAGGATTAAGAGTCAAATGACTGGAGGATCCAGTTGATGGAACGTACAGAGTGAGGTACAGGACAATTTACTTGTATATATGTATATACTTGCTTTTAAAAACTACATGCAGCTGGCATTAACAAAGAGAAGCTCTATAACACATGTAATAGATCATTACCCATAAAATGTAGTTTATGTAAATTATCTAAAAATAAACATGAAGCCAATAAGCTCCAATTCTTGAATTTCCTTTTGCAAACATGTAAGTAGAACAAACCATCTAAAGTGTCTGTAGCAGGAGGAGAATTTCATTAAAACAAGGGAAACCTGAACTGTTGTAAAGCCAACAGCTGGCCCTCCACAGCCCACACGAGCACAGGATGGGAGAACGAATGCTCAGCAGAAATGACCAAGTAGGATACTCTTAAAAATCCATTACTCCCATTCTGGCCAGCAGAACACAGCTGGAAGCACCAGTGCAGCTGCTTCACACACAAAAAATAAATAAAAAAAAAAATCAGCGTAACACAAGTTTTTGCACATTCTCCACCTTGCACACAGTTTTGACAAGTAACAGATTTAACTCACAGAGAATCCAGACCAATACTGCAACAAAAGTTTATGAACAGAATCCCTACTGAATTTATTCAAAAGTGAGAAAGTAATGATAAACCCATGAGAAAGTAGATGCTGAGACCAGGAAGTTTGTATTAATTCGCTGTGATGAAGATCATGGAATGCTAAAACTCAGTTTTCTGTCCAAAAAAAAAAGGTAAAAAAGCAGACACATATGTAATCTTGAAGAAGCAAAATGCAGTGCTTCAGAAAAAAAAGGAGAGCAAAATAAACCAAACCAAAACAGCCCATCAGTATTTCTGTAAGAACCTGGCAGCAGCTCTCCCCAGCAGGGCACACTGATGTGCCACTCCGCTGTTCTCGAATGTGGGTGACTTGTGTTACATCAGATTAAAAAACCAAAAATGATGCCATTTGGCCCAGGAAACATGTGAATCATCTCCCTGCCGAGTGTGTGAGCCTCGTGTCCCCTCCCTTACCTGCTGGTGCCGGGTGCTGGGGAAGGTGTACTGCACAGAGTGAGTGGGGTAGCGGCTCTGCTCCGTGCTGAATGCTCCTTGGTTCGGAGGGTAGCCGGAACTTGACATTATCAGGGAAGAAGTCTCCACAAAGCTGTGAGATCAAGCCCAGCAAGCAATCATGTTTCTAGGAAACCGCCTAAAGGAAAAAAGATCGCTGATAAGCACTGAAGTACCAGATGTACTCACAATACATTACAGCCATAGTCACCTAAGCAAAACAACCATTACCAGTAAAAGCTTTTTCCTGATGTATTTATTTAATAGGTTACTCCAGTCTGAAACATGTTAACGGGTCTTAAATGGGCTCAAAATGAGACATGTCAGCATTGTCTACACAAAGATTTGAGGATTATATTGTCAATACATCACTTTACCAGTTACCAGTTGAATTAGGAGGATTTTAAAAGAAAAGTAGGTCACTTTAAATAAATGTTGAAGAGGTTTTAATAGTCTACAGTTCAACTCTTCATTTACAGTAAATTTCTTTGGCACAACACGAAATTCACTTTCATTTCTTCTACAGAGTTTTTGGATTCTATGAACAGTTTCTTACTTTCAGATTCAGGAAATCTTAGAGCTGCTTCACTCAGTGTCACCTGTGGCTCACTTAAACCACAGTGGATTAGTCAGGCCCTACACACCATTACCATCCAACAGCAGCATTACTGAAGTACTTGGTAAAAAAGGCAATTATAAAGCAGAAAAACAGCTCTGCTTCTCCTGCCAGCATAGTTTGTCTCATACAGATGTCACTGAATACACTACGAAGTCTTAAAACAATCCTGCTTAGCTGACAATCAATGACTACTTTGCCTCTCCTGCATTGTCCAGCTACAGGTGAGCAAACACTGAACTGCAAATTGACTGGGGAAGATTTTAAACACTGCAAAAATCCAGACAAGTTCATTATCAAAGTCAGAGCGTGCCTGAGGCTGGGGGTCGTTTCAGCTGCTGAAGATCAGAATACATTGATTAAACCCTGCAACCCCATCAGTGCTTTGAGCAGGTAAATGATGGCTCTAAGCAAAAAGTCAGACATAAATATCTTTTGAACAGAAAGTATTTCTCTCTGATGGCTCAAAAGATGTGATCCTTGGAGCCTGTGTATTAAATACAGAATCCTATCAGACCTGGAGCAAATTCTCAAGCTCTTGTCCAGAGCCCAGCAGATACATCAGACCTTCAAATAAGTCACTGTTGCCCCCCCTCCTCAATGGCTATGTTTCAAAGCACATAAATCTGCAGCCTTTCACAAATATCACCTGTAAACTTACACTTCTGAACTGCATTTTCCATCAACACTCAATAGACAAAATCAGCTCAGGAAAGGATCAGACACAGCAAGCTACACATACAGATCTTAAAGTATACCTGACATACTTTATCATTCCTGTTCTGGTTGGGCTTTTTTCCCCCTAATTCTCCATCAAACAAAGCTTTACATGTTGAGCTATCAGAATAATGAGACAAATTTAACTCTTTAACCTGATTTTCAGATATGAAAAAATCAAAGAAAAAACAACAATTTCTCTATCAAAGCAATACTACAGATCACTAGTTGTGTGCTTCATAGTACCCATACATCTATTATAGTACCTATAATTCATATCCAAGTGACAAGTTCTCACAGAATTCTTCCCCATTAACATTTATTCTGCTTCATCATTCACACTGCCTTCCTTAGAGTGCAGCTTTACTGTGTGATGGTCTGATGGGTCTGAGTCATGTGCTTTCCATTTAATCAAGGAACAGTGTCAGAAAGCCAACACACGTTGTGAGAGCTGCAAGGTACCCCTGAACACTCCAATGGGCTCCTGAGGCACAGCTACAGCAAAAAGAAAACACTGGATTTCTCTTTCTTACATGGACTTTCACAGAAATTAATACTATGGCATAAAGCTGTCAGTTCAATCAAGTGTTTATTGATGTGACAACTACTCCTGTCACAGGCTGGTGAACATTTATCATTAACTGAACAACTGGCTCAAAGAATTTAAGGTTATTAAAGTACAAATCTTAGCCTGATGAACTCCTGAAGCCCCAACCTTGTGCTCCCTCACCAGCTTCATGTGCAGTTTTCATAAATACATGGAAGGTGACTAACTGGATTTTATACTTTTTTTATATGCATACATATATATATACACATATATAATATATTTATAAATATTATATATATACAGATGTGTATATATAATATATTTATATATATCTGCTCCACCTCAAAAGCTTTAGTGAGGAATAAAGACAGTCATGCTGGATGTGAGCAAAGCTCCTCCAGCCCACTCTGCTGTGCCTGGCAGGTCAGCAGAAGGCATTCAGGGAGCACATACCAGTATTTTTCCAACAAATTCTCCAGCCCTCTTTCTAGTGGCTTCCAAGACACAGCTTGTGGCTCAGAGATTCCCTGAGTCAGAGCTTTTCAGTTTAAGATTTCTTAATGGATGCAGAGGGGATCAGGAAAGCAACCACTTGAAAACCACACACAAATACAGGCCGAGTACTGCAAGATTCAAGGTCCTTTCTAGTTTCTCTCAGTCAAGTTACATCTGCTCCTTATTTTCTCAACATTCAGTCAAACCCACAAGTTGATCATTAACCCAGGTGCTGAAAGTTCAATCCACTCTCACTTCCTATGGTGCTATAAAGGCCATTTCTCCATTCACAAGAACTTAAGTGTACAGAGTGTTGGGTTTGTGTTACAAGTGTTCATCTGGAAATCTTCATTGATATAGAAGCTTCCACAACCAACTGCAATGAGAGATCCTGTCCATCTCTCCAGATTCTGTGCTGGAGGTGGAAAGATGAGGGGGAGGAAGGGGCCATGGAACACAAGCAAGAACATCCTTCATCCATCCACCATTTTTAACTTAAACCCCCTCATTACAACTTAAACCCCCTCATAACCAACAAATTTTACACAAATACACAGGCAAACACTGAGTTTAATGACCTTCCTCCTGAGAACTGCAAGTGTGATCACGTTCAAAGCACCATAATTGAATTTTTTTTTAAAGGGAAGCAAAGAAAAGTTGCCAACAGAGGAAGGCAACAAGTAGAATTCGAGATTATAATCGTAGTCAGTATGAGAGGTGAGAAATGCAGAGAGAAAAAAAAAAGAAAAGAAAACATGAAGTTATCAATGGTGGGGGTGCATTCTTCTTCCTCCCTGAAGGAACTGGCACAACAGCAGCAGAGATAAGGGGGTAACAGCAGAGGAAAACATGTGGTCACATATTGGCAATTACAAGGTGTGGAGG
Organism: Manacus vitellinus; assembly: GCF_001715985.3. NCBI lineage: Eukaryota > Metazoa > Chordata > Aves > Passeriformes > Pipridae > Manacus > Manacus vitellinus. The sequence continues at coordinate 7,813,436 of NW_021940460.1, forward strand.
GAACTGAAGGCTGGGGATCCTGTGTAGGATCCCATTCCTTTCAAGACAAAATCCCCACTGAAGTACAGCACGTAAAATGACACTGAAGTACAATATTCCCTCCCTCTAAGCCTCCTTTTCCTGTTACAGACACATCCACGTGCCTGCACACTCTCCTGATTTGACCTCCCTACGTGCCCCTGCAGTCCCCCCTTTATCTCCCAGGCTCCTACAGCAGGAGCTTGTTTATCCTCTCTGCCATACTGGGGGGAGGGGGTTGAATTTTTTGCTGATATCTGCCAATAGAATTACCATCAATATTCTGCTCATCTCTCCCTGTGTTACTGCCTTAATTCTGCAATTGTGGATCTAAGTGCTTGACTTCAGCTCTCATTTCTCTGCAGGCAACCTCATGACCTGACATGTAAAAGCATCTGCCTCTCCCTTCAGCATCTGCTCCCATGTCTGCAGCAGACACAGATTATTCTTCATCAATCCACTCCTTGGTCAGTGAGGGCAGTGCCAGCTTCCTGCTGCAACCTCTCCAAGTTCCATACATCCCGATTATGTTTAAATACAGCCATCCTTTTGCATAAAACTGGAACTGTGTGTGCAGACTGTAAACAACCTCATCCGGGCTTTCCTCCCGGCTGTATCCTTTCATTAGTCATGACAAACCTCGTCCTGCTCTACCCAAATCCAACCAGAATCCTCCTTTAAAGTTCCTCACTGTTTATTAACTCTCTCTGCCTCTCTGATCCTTGCACTGGTTCCCTCTCCTCTGCCAGAACAGAGGCTGTTCACCTTCCTTTTCAGCACCCTGACAAATTATAACATTAGAAATCAGCTTCCAACTCCGCTCAGTCAATGACAGCAAGGTCCTATTTTCCAGACAAGTATTTTTATACCTTTTCATGTTACTCTGCATATTTCAGAGGTTTCTCATATAAACATTTACAGGAGCTGTTACAGACTTTGGAATTCTGCCTTACATGTCTCCCAAAGATAAAGATGGGTCGTGAATACTTTCATACAGCTGACAACCAGGCTGGTAAATTGTCTGTCTCACCAAATACTGACAATTAGAAAGGGCAGAAAGAAATATTTCTTGGTTTGCAGTTCAGAACCCAGACACTGTGCACTAATGTCCCATTTCACTGATATTCACAGACTCTCTGGAAACCCAGTAGCATCAAATGGATAATACTAAAAAGAAAATAAAAACTACAGGACAAGTAGGAGCAAAGAATCCAAAAACAAACAGCTAAGTCTGAAGATACCTCGCTGAGAAAAAGCAGTGACAAGAGTAAAAGTTTCAAGAACTGTGAAGAGATGCTTGGCCTTGTGTTAATTTGAGCTTCTCAGGCAAGGAAATGATTTAACAATATTTATTTCTAAAGGTAGGAGGATACTTCTCTCTTTGGCTCAAACTACTGAACAGATCCAATTCAGAATTCCCCTTAAAAGCTACTGTTCCCACTTACATTGACCATATGCAGGGAGTTTTGAACAAGTTAGAAATAATTTGGAACTGGATATTATAATGGCAACAATCAGAGTGTCATTTCAGCTCCATCTCCAGAACTCGGAACACTTCAGAAAGAAGCAGAAGTCCGTTCAATCTTCAGCAGACACGTGGGAAAATGAGTCACAGAAAGGTTAAGAAATCTGTCAGAGACTCCCCAGGAAACAGTTAATGTCTGAATCAGAAATCAGACTCAAGTCTTGCAGCAGTCTGAGGAGGCAAAAGCCAGAGAAAAGCAGCTCTTCACTTGGAAAAACACAGCAGGTTACAAACCGGGACTATTTTTAGCAGGCCAGTTCCCCAAAACCGTTCAACCGTGGCCACAGGTCCGAGGGCAGCTGGAGGGACGGGGCAGGAGGCCTGCTGGGAGGGGACTCACCTACTCCGTGGCTCCCTGGAATATCCTGTCTCCAACTCCTGCACTCACCCTCACAGATAAAAGATCAGCCTCATGGGTAGCCTCGATTTTTCTCCAGCTATCCAAAACAAGCTGACACTTTTGCATTCACAGTCGTTTTCGTGCCATCTTGAAGTACTTAACCAACGCTCGCTAATTAAATTTCACATCCTTCTGGGAATTTTCCTCATCTTGTTTTTTGAGCAAACTAAGTGTGATAAAAAGAGTGCAAAGAATGAGATTACAGTCTAAACAGAGTTGGGGGATTTTGTTTTTAAATCAGCAGCTTTAGTAAATTGAGCTGTGATGGATCTAACCTGTGGCAGAGCAAGGAAGGCTCTGCCTTACGCAGGGGATCGACAATGAAACACAAAATTAATTCAAGGATATTTATTCAAAGTTTACTCTGGCGAGAAAACGAGGAGTGAAGGGAGTGTTTCAGCAGTGGTAGGAAAGGCTTTATCCAAAGCATGATAACAATACTTGTGAATAATTATTTCTGTGATTTCACTTCATAAAAAGGTAACGAAACTACCTCATGGAAAAAAACAAAACCAGGCCGTACTTAAGGACCAACACTATTAAACCACTTGATTTCATTACAGACCCGTGTCTGTTCCTCCAAGACACAACACAAAATTACAAGTCCGGAGTCACATAAGTAAAACCCTTCAGTGTATTGCCAGATTTGCAAAACAAATCTTCCTAGGAGTATTTTTATTTTACCAGATAATCATTAATCTGTTCAAACGCTCAAGCGAAAACATCAACTTTGCATCCTGGGGATATGCCTTAGACAAGTAAATACTGGCAGATTGCTAAAAATAGGTTAATGGGCCCAACTTCCACATAAAAAGATATTTATTCAAACTAATAGACACAGTCCAAGGCTAAGTATCACTTAACATCCAGAACTCCAATGGCCAGAACATTAATGGCACTTCTGCAAGCTCAGACTGACTAAGCAGTTGAAAAGCTTTCCCTAAAAAAGCACCAGGCACTTGCAGAGCAGTTATTAGTCCTTCAGTCACTCCTCCATGTCCAGTTCTCAGCAAAGTCACATGACAGTGATTCAGAGGACAAAATCTGGTGACAAAGAAAAGAAGTTTGGTTTCAACCTGACCTGTGACAACCCTTCGAGTCTGACTGTACAAAACTCTGCAAAGTATTGTGGGATGGAAGGGTAAGTGAGAAAATCAGCCTCAAGATCAATAGGTAGGACAATCCTAAAAGAGAGAGGGTTTTCATTCAAGAACCTACCAGAAGGTTGATGCCTGAGCAGATTTAAGATAATTCTGTGCTTTAAAACAAGAACTGAAGGAAGTGTATTCCAGCTACAGTATCCAAGCTTACAGATGAGCTTCAAAGTATGAAAATCTGTTGGGCATACCCTGCAAAAGATGAAAAATTCTTTGCATGGTACAAAAAAAATGTTAATAGGTCAGCACTAAAATTAAAGACAATTTAATAAAGGCCACTTAAATAGGTTCCAGAACACTGTGCTTCCGATTTTTGCAGAACACAGACATCATCCTCAAAGCTCAGGACCTCTTCCACACTTTCTTTAATCTTTTTCTCACTCTTTGTTCACTCAGATTTATGTTGCAGAATACTCAAAAGCTTGCAGTCAAAGCACATGGGCATATGGAATGAATGGAAACAATGAACATATTTTCTCCAAGTTGAGAACAACTAAAACTACTGAATTTTCCATGACAATTCCACATGTGCAAATGCCTTTTCTTTTCCTGTGACAGACATGTAAAATACACCATAAATTACCAAGAACTTTAATCTTACACAGTTGCACTCCCTCTGCTCACAAGGTTATTGATGTAAAAATTTCTATTTCTATCCCTGCTAAAAATACAGTAAAAGACTTAAATCTATGAGACTGTGTTTTACTACCAACTTTAAACAATATTCTCTCCATTAATAATTAATATATATGAAGACATAAATACAAAAATGGGAGCATTAGGAAAAAAATTATTAAGAAAAGCCCAAACATCTGAATTTGACCCTTTTCACACCCTGAAATTTCCATTAGTGTACAATATAATCTTATTTCTGAACATCCAAAGCATTACCTCACAATGCTCTACAGTGTCTGACATATTCTACATGACATGGAAGCACAGTAAACTTTAATTTAGCCCATTACAGACATGACAGAAGTCAAGGAACTTTACAGCTGTCAGTTCAAGATGTCACATTTACTCTTTTCCATCTCCATCAAAAGAGCCAAAAACCTAAACTATTATTTTATACTTCATATTTTAATAGAAAAAGAATTCCTATTAACAGACTACCAAGTCCTTAAAGTACTTAAGTAATAGCTTTTGGAACACTAAATATTAAGTATTAAAGAGTCGTTTAAAACTATTTTTGTTGCCATTCCAAAGGTGACTATTGGCTGTATATTTAAATATGTAATTTATGACCAAACTGTTGCCAAATCTCAGGGTCACATTGTTATGTCTCACCTTTAAGTAACAGTTTGCTCCCTCTCCTGTAACTACAAAGACAAACAGAATTTGTGCTCTACCAAAACGGGGTCGATCAAATTTAGCTGACAAGAGACTCTTCTCCAGGAAATTCTATTTTAATCCCTCCTGTAATTTATGATCTTGAGGAAAAGTAGCTAATACATGATATCAAGACCCAGGCTATCCACCACACACAGCTCTGCTGCACTAGATGGGGGAACATCACAGGAAAAGCTAAGATCACACTGACATTTTAGGAAGTTTCTAATCACCCACTTGCCTCACCCAAAAAAAAAGAGGGGTGCTGAGCACATCCATTTCCAATCAGAGCACGCATTTCCATCCCCAGTTAACACACTGGGACACGTGAAGTTCCTGGGGGAGGAAATCTCCTCTGGGTTTCATGGAGGAACAGCTCTCACTGCCTGCCAAGGAGCCTACCCAGCTCCCCTCTGCCAAGGAGGGTCACAATAACACCAAAACCAGCCAAAGGAGGTAGGAGGAAGTTCTCCATTCAGAAATGGAAATCAAGGATGTAGACATTTCCTTGACTAAAAATACCACTGAGTGATGACTTAAACCCAAGGAGGGTACAAACCTTACAAGGTTTTCTGTTTCTAAAAGTATATCACAGAAACACAGATAGCTTATTTCCTAAAGACATTTAGAACATATTTTGGTTTTCCAAGGAACACCAGATTCCTGGTTGTCCCAATATGGCAAATAGCACACAATTAATGTGCACCACAAGAAAAATTCATGAGCCAAAGAAACCAAATCTCCAGAATTGACTGTCCAAACCAAACCCTACAAAGCCCAAACAGGAAAAAACCACAGGTAAGGACTCTCATTCCCAAGGGGAGACATCTTTTTTCTGAGGTAATTCCAGCAGTCCCAATCCCAGATATCTACCTTACTTCTTTTGAAGGGCCCTATCCTTGCCACAGGAGATTCAAGTGATTATGAAACATCAACTGGAGCACTCAAACTTCACCCTCAAACCTGTACAGGGAAAGAGAAACCAACCCAGGCACCCTCCAGTGTCCCTGTTGGCAGCAGGCAAGAGGCTCAAGAGATGCTACACAAACCACAGGGATAAAAACTGCAACAACCTTCCCCAGCACCTCACCCTCACTCCCCACTCAGTGTCCAACAACTCACTGAGGTTCACTCCAATTCACCTTTTTTCTCCCATTTCATCTGTGATTTAGAAGCAACCACGATGTCTCACACTTTGGACACATCACACGCTGGGCATAAAATATTCTCTCAGAACAACAAGTTTTCTTCTCCTTTTTGGACTGAAAGCACAGGCACATCAAAAACAGCTTCTGCACGTGAATTATTCCTCCACTGTTGATCTGTCTGCAGGGAAAACTGCTTTTGACATCATCTAACATACAAGAAATTATGTGATCATTTTAAGTTTCCAGCCTCTTCTTATAGTTCGTTGATTGTCAAAAGCATCTCTGTAGTGGCAGCTTTTAAAAGCAGCTTTGGTTTGGAAAAGGAAATACAACTTGGCTAATCCATACTGACTAAATCCACAGCTCCACAAACTGTGATGTATTGCAGGAGAAAACATTCTATAAAAAAAGGGTCAGGACAAACCAAGCATCAGCCTCATAATTCTCCTCAGTTGACTGGGTTCAGATAAAATCAAGTCTAGATTTTTAACTAAAAATACAATAAGGTTAAAATAACATTTTTTTAATTGCATCTAAGACAGTGCCTTGGTCCATTCCGATATTCCACAGGAAATGCACCAGGGCCTTCTGGAGACAAAGTTTATTGTTACCACCTTTATGATTGGGATGTTCTACTTCACAGGGAATGCACCAATATATAAAAATGTTACTCCAGCTGGAACTAACACAATGGCCTCCAGGTCACAGAAAAAGACATAGAATGGAAGAGGTCTTGAACTAGGAATGATATAAGGAATCCTTTAGATCTGGAGTGAAAAACCAACCCAGAACTTCAAGGTTTTAGATATGTTTACATGTGATCTTTGAGACCACAGTGAAACATCAGCACCCACACAAATAATGTCCATAATGGAACAGGTAACTGAACACACTTATTAGGACAGGTTTTGGGAAGAGCATTCCAAGAAAGATAAACCATGGAGTTACACTGATTATCCCCACCTTCCAGACACCCCTTCTCTGCCAATCCAGTATTTCAGACAGCATAAAAACAGAGGAAAAGCTGAAAAACGTGAACCTGAGACAAAACTCTACAGTGCACATACCATTTCTTGATTTAAACTAATTCACCTTCTTTTTTCTTTCCCCAAAATACCATTCATGAGGTGAAGAGTGCAGCTGGGCTGTAACAATACACCTGTCTGGTTCGCTGAGCAGCACTTGAACTTGTCGTGAACTTACGTGTGCTTAACTCCCTCCCATTGACAAACAGGACAGGAATCTGATTGATATTCACATTTGTCAGGCATGTTCCTTGAAACCTGCATGTATTTTAATCCATTCAGGAGAGCATTTGCTTTTCAAACAACCCCGGGTTCTGCCCAGGAAGCCCAGCTGAGGTTTCACATGGAGCAGGGAATGCTGTGGCTGTTTCCAGCTCTGGATGGGACAAGAGTCCTCTGACATCATGAAGATGTGAAAGAGAATTACCCAAATGCTCCTTCCCTGCAGCACAGCACAAGGCACAAGGGGAGGTTTTAAAGAAATATCATATTAGTTTAAGTATATTTTATACTTAACCTCATCCTTGTTCATTTTTAGGTGTTCTTTCCCTCCCATCACTGTGACTGTATTTTCATTTTCAGTTTTACCCAGGAGTAGTCACTCAACATGCACAGAATTTTCAAGTCCTGGTCAACAGTTTGTCCAGGTAATCTGTTTGCATAAAAAAATCATTTCTAAGTTTTCTACTGTTGAAAGTTATGAACAACAAGATTTTTCAGAGATGGCTGATGCCTCTTTGTACCAACACAGTACCTTAATTTTGCAATAACCTTTGCAATCATAAGCAGGTGAAGTCACTGACATCGAAACCACAGAGACCAACATCTTCCTAGAGCATGAAGGAAAAAACTGCCTATCAAATCAGTCTGGGAGTGGCAACATTACAGAGTGGATTAGCTCTGGAGCTGTGCAAGGATATAGGAATCTCCCTTAGGATACTGGGAAGAAACATAGCCCAGGGTAAGACTGAGCCCTCTGTGAGCTGAGCCCCAGCAGGCCCAGGCTGTGGCAGTGATTTAACAGATGGTGGGTGAGCACTGAACCAGCACAGAAGGGAAAGGGAACCTCACCAAAAACCATTACTAGATGGAGAATGGTTGAAGGAGAGAGAAACTGAAATGGAAGACACATTCAGCACGCCCCTGGCTATTTGCATAATTTAGAAATAGCACAAAGTAAATATTTACAGCCAGCAGTCCTGCACAGGTCACAAATTTCATCTGGGCCAGTTACAGTCGAGGGGGAAGGTACCACAGCCAGTTAACAACCTGACATCCACAACACTGATTCAGATTTAACTAAAAAACATAAATGGCATGAAGAGTTCAGGAGTGGCATCCAGGAAACAGTTGTTTGCATTATGAAACCACTGTCTGGTTACAAGTCTGTTCTCAAGATCGTTCTGTGTTGCCCTGCACCTGCACAAGGAACAGATCCCTTCCAGCTCCAACAATTGTTAAAATCCTAAATGTAAGTAGCTACACACACTAGAACTCCAAATAGTATTTTCAATCCTGCAAGAAAACCTTCATCCCAATCATTTTGTAGGCAAGTATAAAGGAAGAGGAATAAGACATTTCACCAAAACTTTGGCTGAGAGCCTTGAATGAGTAAATTAAATGCCAATATTAAGATTGTAATACAGAAAAAAAATAGAAAATATTGTTCAGGAGATGATTTTCAGTTGCTTTCATGCATTTAACAGTAGCACAAGCAGAGGCAGCTTTCCCTCCCTGTGAGCAGCATCCCTCATTCATTCTGTAACTGAGAAATGAAATAACTCTAAAGATGAAGTTGGAGAGGCACAAGAACTGGGGAAGGCACTCGAGGGGGGAAACTGAAAAAGCTTCAGGGTCTGTTCCTACTTTCACCACAGTTTTTGAGAGCACTTTGCAGATCCTTTTCAATCACAATGAAAAACGTGTCTGCACAGAAGAAGCAACTAAAATGAGTGGTTGTAGGAGACAAACTGTATGTAAAATAAAACAGCAGCAGCACAATGTAGAAAAGTGAATATACTCTGACTCTGTGTTTATAATTTCAGTCTGAGGAGTTACTTTAATTGATTCATGCAATGATTAACAAGCTAAAGAGAAGTAACACTTGTGGAAGCAAACACTCATAACATCCTCTCCACATGTTAAAAAATGCTCGTGGTAACTCTTAGAAAGAAGATTCCAAAATACTGCTCATTCCCATGTTTCAGCAATAAATTGAGTTATTTTAGCGACCAGTATCAAAGAGCATATTTCAAATAGGCAAATTATACTGCACATAAATCACAACACAACTTTTCTTCCTCGGCAGCCTGTATCCTATATCACAAAGAAAAGCCACATCAAGAAAAAAATTAAGCCTGCTTTGGCAAAAAGGGCTTGTTTCCCCTGAACTTCTGAATTCTTGGGATAAGCACGAAGGTCTTTCATCCCCTAATGCGAGACACCAGATTTCAGCTAACTAGAGATTCACTCGGAATATCACAGACTTCCTTTCCAAATATCAAGGTTGTTTAGTTAATCAGGAATAACAACATTCTGCGGGATAAAATTCCAGTGCAAAACTGCAACAGATCTGCACAGTCCTCGTGTGCAGTGGCATAACTGTGTCCACTTATCCAGGCACTTCCACTGTGCCCATGGTCATCCCACTCATCACAACAGTAATGTTTTCTTTATAACAGCACTATTTTCTCCCTCTCAAATCATGCTGTATAGGATAAATACCCCCATCTGAGCTCTAACAGTTCATAATCATAGTGCCATACCTAAAATTAATGCATAATACAATAATGCTGCCACAAAACCAAGTCTTCAGGACTAGACATCCCCATTGTAATAAGTTGTGTTAGGTTACACCAATATTTAGAGCCATGAAAAGGAAACACACTGGTTAAGACCATATCTGTGAAATATGAAGAAGCAGGTTTTGGACAACAACAAATTGCTCAGACTATCTACCCGCTCACTTGAGCCCAACACTGACAGCTCATCCATCCATCTAGGACCTGGTCTAACTGCAACCAACTTGATACCCACAGGTTTGTTAAGCACAGGATAAAATCAGCAAGTTCTTTACCATCAAGTCAGACCAATTCTAGCAAAAAGCCACTTCCATTGTGCCCCGCAGCAGCCCGGAGATGACAGAAGCCGGGGATGTTTACAGGTCCCATATGAATAATTCAGCGTCAGCATCAGCAACAACTCCCCAGCACTGACAGCGGCCGCGATGCTCCCCGGACACGGAGCTGTGGCCGCAGCACATCCGCGGGAACCACCGCGCTCCGAGGGGCCGGTTTTGAAGAACTGACCCTTTTCTTTAATTTTTTTTTTTTTTTTTTTTTTTTTTACTCGCTACTTCCTCTCCAGCACCGGAAGGATGCACACACCGCACCTACGACGTCGGATTTTTCTCCAAGATTCCGTCGGCCGGGGCCGCCCCCGCCCGCGTCCTCCCGGGCCGTCCCGCGCTCCCACGGCTCATGGGGGAATACCCGCGGCGCGCCCCTGACCCGCCACCCCTCGCACCTTCCGGCCGCTCTCACGGCCCCTCCGGCCCAGCGGGCTCCCCCGGGGACACAAGGGCTGCCCGTGAGGAGGACGGGATGGCCGGGCCCCTCCTTCCCCTCCTCTCCTCCTCTCACTCTCCTCCCTTAGCTCGCGCAGCGGGCGCGCCCCGGCGCCCCCCCGGCCCCCCGCGGGTGCCCCCGGCCGGCGCGCGCAGGGGGCGGCCGGCGGCGGGGTGTCGGCGGTCCCGGCGGGGCTGGGCGGGCGCGGCGATCTCACCTCACCCTCAGCGCCGCGCCGCCGCCATCTTGCTCCCCTCCCGCCGGCCCCGGCGCTCCGCCCTTCCGCCGGGTCCTGGCAGGTACCCAAACAAACCGCGCCCGCCGCCGCCCCGGTGCCTTTCACCGGCGCGCGGCGGGTCTCTCCTTGTCCTCCCGTCGCGGGGTGTGTGGCGGTGCACGAAAGCGACAGGCGGGAAAAGTAACTACGGAGCGCGGCGGTGAGAGGACGGGGTGCTATGCCCTTCCAGGACCGCGGGCCGGTGCGGCGGGGCGGCTGCCCCCCACTCTGAGGGGCCGGGGAGGGGCCGCGGCCGCCATGAGGCGAGCGGGGCCCGGCCCGTGAGGGGCTTCACGGACCGGCCGCGGGGCGGGAGCCGCAGCGCCCCGCTGTGCCTCGATATAAATCGATAATAACCCATAACGGGCCCCGTGCCCATGAATGCGCCCTCAGGAGCCCGTCCCGGGCCCGGAGCATCGTCCGGTTCCGCCACAGCCTCCTGCGCTGTCCCTGAGATCGCGCCCCTGCTCTGGCGACGAATGACTTCCGAAACATGTGAGAGAAGTTTAAGTCTCATTAAATGTCCGTTTATTCCTACCCCAGAATTTCGAGTGTGTAACTCGTTCCCTGCACCCTCAGTAAAGAGTTTCTGCGCTGTGTCCTACCTACAAATGTGTATCTCAGGATGTGCTAAAATCACAAATAAATCACTATTCAGATTTACCATGGGAAAAAACATACCATTAGGCAAGATTAAATTATCACGTTGTCACAATTGCCATTAAATATGAGAAGCGGGATGGGTGCCCACACCATTATTAAAGCAGGGGCTCAGCCTGTGGCAAACGGGATCCCTCAGAAAGCACGTGTTGCACTAAGGACTGTGTTATCACAGTGGTTAAAGTGCCAAGTTAAGGTGACATGGCCCATCTCCAGGCTGTTTGTAGTCTCCAATCCCAGCACAAGCCAGTGACTCCCTCTGTTCACTTGGATGTTAAAGGTGCCCAAATAAGAGTCAGTGAAGACCAGTCAGACACACACCTCGTGAGGGCTGAGCTTCTCCTCAGACACTGAACTCTGAATTATTTTCACCATTTATGCTTTAACCCACCCAGCTCCCACACTCCACCATTGCTCCGGACACTTGTCTTCCATGTTGCCTGTTTGCCTGGAAAAGCAAAGTTTTCAATTGCATCCGATTGCCCTTTTCATGTTTATTTTAACACTTCCTGTCTCCTCCTGCTCTGCAGCCTTCTCCAGTGCTTGCCTTCACTTCTAAGCCATATCCGAACGTTTTCCAGTCGGGATAACCCACAGACCTGCAGACAGCACGACGAGCCTGAAGATAAGCTCCTCCTGCCCTGCTTTTGAGCTTCCCCTTAACCCACGGCTCTTCCACAGCAGCGATAAAAGGTACTACAGCTGAAAAGCCCAACTTTAGTCACCATTAGTCACCCTGGACGTACCAGCGCGGTCAGGGCAGTGACGCCTTTCCCCGCCGACCTCCCCACGGGAACAGCCCCCGTACACCGCCCCGCCTGGGACCGGGCCAGGGCAGGTCCTGCTCCTGCCTGGCGGCACAGCTGGGACACGCTTCCCCTGGAGCGGCAGTGCCGGGGTCTGTTTCCTGGGAAGCCCAGGAAGCCCAGACGAGGCCTGTTTCCCGGGAAACGCAGGAGCGGCACAGCCGGGACCCGTTTCCCCGGGAGCGGTGGAACCGGGCCCGTTTTTCGGACAACCCTGGAGCCGCACAGCCAGGACACATTTCCCGAGCAGCCCTAGATCAGCAGAGCCGCGAGCGGCACAACCGAGCCCGTTTCCGCGGCCGAGCGGCCCGCCTCGGGGCGGGACCGGAGGGGAGGGGCTCTGTGTGTGCGGGGGTGGGACCTTTGTGCGCCGGAACCTTGGTGCCGTCGCCCGCCGTTTCCCGCCGGCGCGGCGGGCCCGAGGGGCGGTCGCTAGGCAGCGGCGGCGCTGCTGGCGCTGCTCGGGGGCCGCTCCTGCTCCTCCTCCTCTTCGGGGGCGCGCGCCGCCTGCGCCGAGCGCGCTCTCGCCCGGGTGGGTCCGCCCGCTCCCGCGGGGCGGTGCGCGCGCTCGTGGTGACGGCGCACCCCGTGACGAGTCGCTGTTTCGCCCCCGCCCTGCTCGGCTGCGCAGGGCCGGGGCGCCCCCGCCCGGTGCTCTGCTGCTCCGCAGGTGAGCGGGGACACCCCCCGGCACGGGGAGCCCGCCGGGAGGCTCCCCCTCCCCATCCTCCAGCCCACCGTGTGCGGCATCGCGGGGTGGAAGGACCCCCCACACCGGCTGTGGGGAAACTGAGGCGCGGAGCGGCCATACCCGCCCTGCTCCCGCCCCTTTCCTTTACAAGAGCATGTGGTGACAGGACAATGGGCAATGGGTTCAAATCGAATGACGAGAGGTTTAGATCAGATATTAGGTAAAAATTCTTCCCTGTGAGGGTGGTGAGCCACTGGAATAGGCTGCCCTGGGAAGTTGTGGCTGCCCCATCCCTGGAAGTGTCCAAGGCCAGGTTGGATGGGGCTTGGAGCAACCTGGGATAGTGGAAGGTGCCCCTGCCCATGGCAGGGGGTGGAAATGGATGATCATCAAGGTCCCTTTCAACCCAAACCATTCTATGATTCTCCATCCATTCCTCTTTCATCCTTCCTTCCTCCATCCATGATCATTACTCAAGGACAAGAGGGCACATTCTTTCTGTGCCAGGGAAGATTTAGGCTGGCCATTAGAAAGAATTTCTTCACAGAGTAATTAGATATTGGAATGGGATGCCCAGGGAGCTGGTGGAGTCACCATCCCTGGAGGTTTTTAAGGAAGGACAGGATGTGGCACTGAGTGCTCTGGGCTGGGGGACAAGGTGGTGATTGGCCAAAGGTTGGACTTGATCTCGGAGGTCTTTTCCAACCTGATTGATTTTGTGATTCTGTGAATGGCCTGAAGCTGTGCCAGGGAAGCTTTAGGTTGGTTCCTCACCATGGAACTGGTGGGTGCGTTTCAGCATTGATTCCATTCACTACTGACCCTCTACATAGTGAGACTTTTTCTTCCCACCTGTCTGTATGTGGAAATATCCACAGCAAAGATGGGATTTACTAAAGCTGTTACCAAATTTACGGCCAGTTTAAGAATTCAAGACCTTAGAGAACAGCATGAAGGTGCACCAGGGGAGGTTTATGTTGGATATTAGGTAAAGGTTCTTCTTTCAGCGTGGGCAGGCACTGACTTTCTGCAGAGGGTTGAAACGAGATGATTTTAGAGGTCCCTTCCAACTCAAACCATTCCATGATTCCATGACTGGTTTCAGCAGTAGCAAAATCCCCCTCAATACACAGAGGTTTCACAATCCATCCCCTGTGGCAGAGCTGAGGCACTTCCAAACCGTGTGGATGTATCAGTGGGCTGTAAAAGGTGCTGTCTGGCACAGCCTTTTGCCATCTCCTTGTAATTCTGTCACCTTGCAGAGGACCTACTTGGATGATCCAGGTTTAATATCGTGATACATTCCCTGTAACTCACCTAAAAATAGCCACTGCATAACAATCCATCACGGAACAATGGGCCGGAAGGGAATGGGAAGGGAATGGGGCCCTGTTGTCCCTCAGGTGACCTGGAGGCAGCACCGACTGTGCTGCAGACAAACCTTTGTTCCCCTGAACGCCCAGGGAGCTGCCTCAGCCTGTGGGGTCTCTGTCTGAGCTGCATCAGCTTCCCTTCAAATCCCTTTTTCCTGAGTCATTGGTGTAATTTAAGCTTGTTTGTTTATTTTTTTGCTGTCTGCCAGGAACATGGAAATCACAGTGTCCCTTTGTAGCAGCCTCTTACATATTTTAAGACTGTTATCTGCCTTTTTTGCCTTATCTTCTCCAGACTAAACAACCTGATTTCTTGCAATCTTTCCTCATAGATCATGTTTTCTAAACCTCTGATCATTCTCCTTTGGACTCCTCCAGTTGGTTCACATCTTTTTTTTGAGGGGCAGTGATCAAAAACTGGAAGCAGCACTCCTGCTGAGGCCTTGCTGGGGCTGAACAGAGTGGAAAGATTCTTACAGGCTGCACTATCTGCCCAGGACAAGAATTTTTCACAGCACATGACACTTATGTGCTCTTCTCGTGATCTACTAAAGCTCCAGATTTTTTCCTGCAGAACTGACACCTGATCAGTTATTCCATTGTTTAGGGTTTTGTGCATAAGAAACAATCCCATTTGCACTGATCTTTGAGACCTTATTGCTGTACCAGAATCCATGAGTGAAATTCACAGTGAAAACATTTTTTGTGTTTGTTCAGATGAGTATCTTGGGCTACGAACACATCTTACCCTGAAAACACCCCCCTGTGCCTTTGGAAGCTCCAGCTAGTTCACTTCCAGCTTTTCTGTTGCTTCCAAAGCTTTCTGTCATGACAGACCACGTAGGTGAGAAGCCAGGGATTAAGCTGTTGTTGAATCCAGTGGTGTGGTGGCTTCACTGATCACTCTGCACCTCCCATCCCAGGTTTAGTGCAAAGCTTCCCGTTGTTTCTGCTGAGGGACAAAGGTCTGTGGATCCCCTTTGGCTTTTCCACAGCTGTGGGAAGATTACTGAAGTGCAACTCTGCCATTTCAGTTTTGGGCACTGCTGCTGTTAGAGAACTCCCCAAAGAAGTGTTGTGTTCCTGTTTGTTTTGTTGAATTTTCTCTTTTCTTTACTCCTGATTCAGTGACACGAAGCATTAATTGTGTTTGACGTTGCTTTCTGTCGACTCTCTCACGTGTCTTTGTGAGGGAATGAGCAGCCCATGTAGGAGAGCACCTTCATGAGCTAATAGATTTTTCCTTAAAAAGCCTCTTATTAGTCTTTTGGGTGATTCAGATGGTTCATCCTCTCATTGTTTGTGTGATTGATGATGACAAGTGAGTTGATCAAAGACTCTGCAAATTGTAACACCGAGACAAAATCGTTTCTTAAAAACCATTGTACTTGCAGTTTTCAGATATCAATCAAAATGACTTGGAAATGAATTAGAATTACAGCACTGTGAAAAAAATCTGCCTTTACACACTGAATAACCTTAGATTAAATTAATAACTCAGTTTAAATGTGCTTTGCTCTCTGTAGTAGCTGACTCTCTATGGTGAGTGCTCCATGGATGAGGTCCAGCAGCATCAGCTATTCAGCTGGTTTTACTCTCAATAGCTTCCCATCTTTTCTTGTTAGCATTTATATATTCCTGATGTCCTGACACATTTCTCAGGCTGTGGAACTGTTCCCCTGAGTTCAGTAGAAGTCAGGTATTTTGAGAGCAGTGGTACTCTTTGGATAAAACATCACCTGCAGTCAGTTATTCCACTGCATTGCAGCAAAAGCTGTACCTTAAAACACTCTGTTTTTAATGGCCTGGTACAACACCAGCCTGACATAAATCCTGCTGTACTCATTCAATCCTCCTAGTGAAGGTGCACTTTGATTCATTCTGGAAGCTGGAACTTGCAGTCCCAGGTTCCCAGTGCTGAGCTCACGTGTTCCTCAGCAAACCCACAGACACTCACTCAGTCTCCCAAAGCCATTCACTCACAGGCTGCAGGAAGAGGCTTTTTTTTTTTTTCCTAGTTACTCTTTCCCTCTTTGAAAATTTTACAAAGCTTGCTAGTGATGGCTCAGATTGCAACACTGCTCCAGAGAAATGCTAGATTTAGATGACTCACAGCCACAACAATAAAAAGTTCTCGTGTAATTCAAGACAGCTGACTATGGACTTGAATCACTCATTAATACTCAACTGGAATTTTTTTTTTTCTTCATTTTATTGCCTCAAAGTTAAAATTGGTTTGCAAATACTGTCCTGCATAGAGCAACATTCTGGAAGGGGCATCAGAGCTCTGGCATGGACTTTGCATGGCTGATGCCAAGAAAAAATAAGGGAATGTCAGGGCAAGATGAGAAGAAAATAATTCAGTGGAGAAGGAGGCAATGTTTTAATATGATGAATCCCATTTCCCTGCTGGTAGTTGGTCTCTGTTACAACTTTTCCCAGCTGCCTCAGTTAGGTTTCCCTGGGTTTATCCCCTGCAACGTGTCTGTTCCTGAACTGAGGCCCCTTTATTTGATGTGAGATGGTCACGTCTGATGCTTTGAGAAAGAAGAGAGGAATTCTTTCCAAGCCAACCTAAACTAAGATGGTGTTGCTGTGTTTGCTGTTTTCAGGAAATTATTACAATCAAGGAGAGATCCGTAAGAAAGAGCTGGAGCAGAGTTGTTGTGTCCTGGGGATTCCTGCATCTGATGTCACAGTCATTGATCACAGGTAACTGGTTTCCATTTCCAGCATAATTCCACTGCAGGTTTAAAGGGGGATGAAGTTCATTCCACATTCAGTAAAGCTGACTATGTCATTCTAAAAAAGCCTTGAGGAATTTCAAGAAAGACCATTTTAGATATTTTGGTAATTCTTCACATTAATGAATGCAAAAGACAATTCAAGGGATTGATCCCCTCAGTATGGGGATCATAATGGCTAAGTTAAACTCTGTTCATCCAGCATCTACAATAATAATAACCACATTTGGGGTCTGGCATGATGTGTTTGGGCAGCATGGTCACATTTTGTTGTATAACTTGTTGCAGTGTTATACAGACAGTTACAGATTCTCTGAACTGCCTGTGGCAGGTTTGTGTGTAGGCTGTTCTTTGCAGGGTTAGTGTGGAATTCTATTATATTTATAATCTGCCTTAGTCCTGGCTAAAGACAAAATGAATTGCAGAACTAAGGACAGTCCACCCTAAACATGACAGTAAGAGTCTTCAAAATTAAACCATGCAAGATTTCTGTTTTTCTAAAGTGTGGTGTTGTTTCCTTGAGCTGTGTGTAGCTACAGAGGTAGGTGACAAAGCTGACACTTCTTTGTTCAGGAACTCTCTTCTGGGAAGGTGATTTAACACTTTGAGTCAGTGAAACTTGGAACTAGTGTTATAAAGTCCTCTTAAATTGCCTTGTCTGTCTGTAGGAGCTGAACTAGATACTGATTGCTAGGAAGCAAGATACAAGTGGTTGTTTCACCTGTAAACAGCTATCACACAGTCCATAAAGAATATTTCTGTTTATGAGGAAGTAATAACAACATATTGATTTAAAGCCACTCCAACTAGAAGAGTCAGAGCTGAAAAAAAATCTGGCTCCAGGCAGGCCCTTTTCCCATGAACATATTTTCCCTTGAGCTAAGGCAACAGAAACCACAGTCCAGAATATGAATCTTTTTGAGTTCTTTGCTTTTTTTAGCTTTAGTTTTCTCTCCAAGTTTTCAGCTCACTTAGGAAAACAGCATAGGAGTTGTTTTTCCTTTGGAATGAAAAGAGATGTTTCCGTTCATTTCACATGAACTGGTTTTGGGTAACTGCAAGTTTTGTAGTACAAACATAGGACAATGCCCAAAACATTTTGGGGAGGAATAAGGAAAAAAGCTGTTAAGCATGAATTCTGCTCAATGAACCATCTTTTGAAGTTAACAGAGCCCAGAAGCCTCTTTATCCTGTAACACAGCATGAGGTTGGTTGGTGTGTGAGGCAGGTTCTGACACTGCTCTGTCACCCCCCTTACAAACACAGCCCAGAGAGCTGCTTTTGGGAAGCAAATCTTTGGTTTGCCCTCCTTTGGTAGGAAGGTGAGGGCCATTTCAGAGAAATGTCTGGGATGGTGCCTCTTTCTCACATTCATCCCACATTTCTGTAAGTAATGACTGGTGTGTGATTCCCCCCAGTGAGTGCAGTGCCTGAAATGACAGATCCATCCCTCTGCCCAGAGCTGGGCTAGAATGTACATCATTGTTCTGAGAGACAGGTTTAGATTTGAGGTCTTTACTTCTGAGTTAGATTGCTTTGAGATAACCATCAAATCCTTTCTTGAGCAGTTGGGGAGTGAACTGAAGTTCTTGATGAATTTTGCTCAGAGTTCACACAGTGAAGTTAAGTGTGTTTACAGTGCATTATTTACTGTGCTGTAACTCACCATGGGGATGCTCTTTATGAAAAACATCTGTGGATCAGGTGTTAGCAAACTGGTAGAGGATCAGGATTAATTTCTAGATGACACTGAATTTTTAGAGTAGCTAATTTTTAGATGGAGTTTAGACAAAACACTGGGACTCGGGGTTCTTGAAACTTACTCAGAGTTCCTGGATTTTTAAGGTCAGTAGCATTCCTATGGCTCTTAAGGCTTACATGATCTACAGATTATACAAAAATATTTGCCAGTATGGCATGATGTGAAACTTGCTAAATCAATACATTATTAACCACTGGATTTCAGTGTAAATTCACATCTACAGAACACAGCTCAGGAGGCTGTTCCTCCTTAGCATTTTGTCTTCTGTAAGGCACTGCTTTAAATCAGAGCCCTTTGGCTTTTTTTTGTTCCCTTCTGAACTCTTGAGAAGACAATTTGCCATCAATGTAAAGAACCAGCACATTGCTTAAGGAGTGCTGCTGGCCTGCTGCCCATCTAACATTGCTTACACAAACACTGCATGCTTTACATTAGCCCAGCTGCAGCTTTGTGTTTTGGTAAGGAAAGCCCAAAGGATTGCTGGGGCTGGATCTGCTCCAGCCATTGTAGTGTGGAGCTGAGTCATGCTGCTTCCTCTTTCTTTGCATGACCTACAAGTGAGTGAATAGAATTTTCAAGATGTCAAAGGGGAAATAGGTCTGCAAAGCCAGGTGATTGACTTGCTCTGTCATCTCACTTGGCCAGGCAGGTATAAAATCAACATGACATTTTGAATGACATTTGTGAATGTGTGAAGAGAAGGCTTTAGTCAGTCAGCCTGTGATGAAATCTCTGTTAAAGACCAAATCCTTATTAAGCAGTCCTTGCCTTGAACAATGACTCTCTCAAGCATAGCCAGGATTCCCAGGGCAGGACCAGCTCAGTCTCTATCACACAACTGCTCTGCACCAATCCTTCAGGAGTGTGTTTGATGTTGTCACTGTGTTTATTATCTCAGTTAAAGACAACTCAGATGTGCACAAATATGGTCCCAAACTGTACCCACATTTCAGCCCTAAAGATCTGAAGTCCACACGAATTTCTACAGAAAAGTTCTTTGCTACAGGGGACATGTCCTGGAGTGGGAAGGGGCAGGAATGGCCATGCAATGCCTGTGTCTGGGCATGCAGAGATGCTCCAGACTAGCTTAGATTAGAGCTCTGGACTCCTCCTACTTGTGACTAGTACAGATGAGGCACCAGATTTGCAGAGGTGTCCCCTGAGCTGGCTTGTCATTGTCAGAGCTCCAACACTACACCAACTAAACAGCTGATTTTAGGGGAGAAAAGTTTCACAGTCCTCTTTTTTTCTCATTCCCACACAAGGCTTAATTCCAGAATTTGGTCTTGTATTGCTCAAAGTTAATTTCTTCACTGTCACAATTATTCCTGCTGCTGGATGAGGGAAGAGTAGCAAGACAGTGAGTTCTGAAACTCATGTAAGATAAAAGCCACTTCATTAATTATATAAATGAAAATGTAAACTCTGTGCTTTTGGTACATTTCTGTCATCTTGTGTGCTTCAACAATGGACTTTCTTGTAAGTTAAGCTCCCATTAAGATTGGGCACATCTGCCAGTGCTCTGGCTGTCTACTGTCTGTAACATTACACAGAAACAGGAGATGTTTTCCAAGCTGCTTTCACTTTCTGAAGAGAAGCAGCAAAAAAGAAGCCCAAATTGTTCTTTTTTTCTAATATGTGTTTTGGATTCATGGAAAGATGAATATCAGACATTTTACTGCAGCTTCTGAAGCTTTTGTGCACAGTTGTTCTGGACAGAAAATAAAACTGACTGTTTGCATCTTTAATATGACAGAAAATATTTGGCCCAAGTTTGCACTGCAAAGAAAATAATAGCTGAGATCTGTGTAAACTAGAAAATTTTCCATTCACAGTCTGAGGCTTACGGCAAATAATGTTACATCTCTTTCCAAGTTTCCATGGAAATTGCCCTCCATTTGCTTTTTTATTATTATTATTATTTCACTGAAGTCCAAAAGGGCTCTGATCAGACACTGCACAGGAGAGAGGACATCTGCCCTGCACAATCACAGGCTATTTTTATGAGGCTGCAGAGAGGCTCAAAACCAGTTTTTTTCCCTATAATAGTTCCGTGCTGTTGGACTAATTTTTTAACTCCTGTGAGATAAATGGGCTTTATTGCACTTCCTCATGTTTAACTTCTAACGAACTTCCTTCCATGAACTCCCTATGACAGAGAAGTGAGTCTGTAAGGTCATGGGAAAAATATATCCCTGAGTAAATAGTGTGTGTGTGTGTCTGGTTGTGATGATCAGAAAGCTATGAAAACACTCAGACCCTTCAGAGAATGAAATATGTGACTGGAAATTTGAGCCTTTTAATTAGAATTTAGAAACACATACACAGAGTTGTGAAGTCCATCCTATCGATCCAGCTTGGGTTTGCTGTGCTTGGCTGGTTCACTGCTGAGTTATTGATGGGAGTGCAGGGTGCTGAGTGCACAGAGCTGCCATTAGGATGAGAATTGAGGGCACCAGGAGAAGTGCAGAGATAAAATCCTGGCCTCAGTCAAATTTGAGTGATTTCAAACCACTTTCTGACTCACTCACTTGCAGACCTGTGTCATCTCACTGAATGGGATTCTTAAAAAATGTACTTCCCTTACTTACTACATGTTTCTGATCAGAAAGCTGATATTATTCCCCAATATTTCCTCTTTCCTCTTCTCATATATCCTATTTGGGATCAGTATTTAGTAGTTTTGATTCTGGTGAAATAATTGTGGCAATGAGTTACATTTTGTCTTTGTCAGTTCCCTGTGGTATTATAGTTTGACATTTTATTTTATTGCTAATTCTAAAGAGCTGATCTATGTGCTGATTAAAATTGCTGCCATGCTTTATTCTGGAAGAGCTGCATATTTCAGTAGTGAGTGATGGGATTTTCTTAATCTTTCTTATCCCAGCAAGGCTGTAAAGGTCTTTATTTTTTTTTTTTTTTTTTTTTTTTTTTTGCAGAATTTTCTTTAATTAAGAATGGCATCTGTGGGACCAGAAATCTGAGATGTAAATTGGCAACAAGCTCAGTGTGTATAACAGGGAAATCAACCTACATCTCTTGAATCAGCCAAACTTACTCAAAATCATCCTGAGTAGTAACAGGCTTCACCATGACAAGAAGGCACAGAGCCTTAGTCAGATGGGGATCTTGATATTTATGTAATCACTGTAGCCAGATTTCACTTCTGTTTAGTGTAATCCTGGAAATTTAAATTGTTTGCTTTCTGAGAAATTTGGCCACCTATTTTTTATTTACATTTCTAAATAGATAATTTGTTCAAAATGCTTTACCACGTGGCAGCTCATGCTGACATTTTAGGACCTCAGAACACTTTATAAAAAGGATTATATCAAAGTCTGCCTTCAGGCTTCTGCTTTTATAAGTGTTGCTCTATGCAATGATTTTAAGAGGAAATTTTTCTGGGGATTGAGCTGTCTCTGAGCCCTCCAGGAAAGCTGCTTTCTGAAACAAAGGCTTGTGTTGCAGTGAGTTAGGTTTGGCTGTTTTGTCCCATGTTAGGTATTTTCCTCAATAAGGAAATCTGCCCTTTTGCTTCCCTGGGGCTTCACTGAACCAGGTCCTTTCTCAGCTTTCCAGCATAATTAACTCCCTTGGCCTACACAAAGGGGGAAGGGTCTGTGGTGAAAGGGAAATCCATCCTTTCAGTGCCAAAGGGGCACTGAAATGTCCCCCACATTCCCTCTGCAGGGCAATGAGCAGTGGCACTTCTGAAAACATTCAAGGATTCTCCCTCAGATGTCAACAGAGACCTGTCAAACCACGTCAGGGAAGTCACAGCAGGGTTTGATTGAGAGGAAGAGCCTGGCCAGAGAAGCCAAAGGCTCAGAATAAATGTGGGGGGAAGTGAAGGAGTACAGCTGAAGAACAAAATGTTTTATGGAAATCAAATCAAAATACTGTGCATTGAGATTTATACTTTTAATGCTCAAGATGATTTTAGCAGAATAAAAACGATGAAATACTGATCTCAGAGCATGAAAGATGAGAATGGGGATCCCAGCCATGCCCTGAAGCAAGTTTGATTCAACTTAAAAACCATCAGCACCAGTAAGCTGATAGTCAGGAAAGAAATAAGGCTGTGCATAAAGCTGTGTTTCAGGAGTCTGGGAAAACTGACTGGGGCTGAAGAAAGGGAAATGCAGGAGAACAGGGAAATCCATTACAAGGAATTTTTCTTTTCTTCTTTCTTAGTTCATACCTTCAGCACTGTCTTTTATTATTCTTTCCTTAATGGTTTTTAAAAGTCCTCCACATGCATTAAAGACAGGCATCCAGTGACCCATCCTGGATTTTGTGGCCCAGCTTTGCTGTGTTCTGGGAACACAGAGAGATTTGCTGGCTGGAACCTTCCTGTCACTGGACCACTTGTGTCCAAGCAGAAGGAAGTGCCTTGGGATTTGCTGGTTTCCTATTAAAACCTTTTGAGTGGACTTTCTTCATGGTGCTGGGAAGCTCTAGAAAGAGAGGTTAATGCTGTTTTCCACAGTTTCACCCAGGAGTCCCCTTTTAAACAGGGTAAGCTGTAACAGTGTCTGTATTTTGCTGGTTACACGTGGAACAATACAGTGTGTTTTGCCAACACTGACCCTGAGGAACTAATGGAGAATGACAGGCCTTTTCCCTTTGCTCCCCAAAGATTCCCTGCTTTGATAGCCCAGCAACATCTCTGTTAGTCCCTCATTTTAACCTGCAGCTGCAAACCCTTGCTGGTAATTGTAGGCAGACCGAGGTCTTTTATCAGAGAGGAGAAAATGCTTAACTCTTTCCCTGAAAGAGTAACGATTATATCAAATAGTCCACACTAAGTTAATCAAAGAGGAGGAACACGCAGGAAAAAATCTTAACAGGATTTCAGCTTAAGCTTTTGAATCTCTGCATTCCTCCCAGCTTACTCAGGGAAAATATATCCCTATTTCTACTGGGAATGCTCTTAAAAGCCTTCTCACAATAAGGGATTGGGCGTTAACGCCTTGTTCACAAGAACTGTGTGGTTTCTTTGTGTCTTCTCATAATCTTATTTTAATTGTAGCTACAGTGTTTAATTGAAGTACAAAATGTTGAGTGCCTCAGTTAAAATAAAGCTGTGAGGTCTGAGGCTGTCTGGAAACATCATCCTGTTGCATCTGCAATGGACTTGCATTTTCTGCATGTCAGGTAATTACTGTGCTGGAAAACAGTGGAAGGGATTTGCAGCTGCTCTTGGTCAAACTCCTCTTTGGGATTCCATCTAAAGAAGTGCAGTTCCATCAGTTCCAGCAGGGGTTGGCCATTGACTTCAGCAGGACCCGGAATTGTCACTGAAACAGTCAACAAGAGAAGACAAAGTCTTGTTTAGAAAAAAATGTTAGTATGGGGAAAGTTGGAAGAGCAACTGTACAATGGATGTTGTGTAAAATGTGTTTTCTCTTAATGACCTTCCAGTTCAGATTGGCTCTGTTTACATACAAATCAAAAGCTGGTTTGTCCAGCTGCCAGCACAGCAAAGCTCAGTCTGGGATCTGAGTATCCAGCTGTGTCTTTTGCCTCTGACATCCTCCCAGTAATAAAAGTTGTGTGGCTGGGATTTGGCTGGAATTGCAGATGATGTGTGAGCCAGAATTGAATTCAGCCTTCTCTTCCTCTGCAACACAATAGAAGTTAAAGCTTGTTTGTATCAATAAAATAAGCATATATAACTCCTAACCCCTCAGGGACCAGATATGATGAATAAGATGCTCTTTTTCCATCATCACATTTCTAACCCTGACCAATGTTAGTAGTGAGTCTGTGGGAACTCAGACTTTTGTCTTTTCAAGAGCAGAAGCTTTTGTGGAGTTTACCTGTGAAGATGCAGCATCCAGAGCACAGACATAGTTACAACAACCTTTGCAGTGCTCTCTAATCCAGGTTCTTTGTTCTTCACTTTCAAACTCCCTGGAGGTTACAATATATTAAGTGCTGGTTTTGCTCTGTAATCCCTAACAGCTTTCCAGTAGAGTGACAAAGTGACAGAGACAGTAACTTCTTCTCAGGTGAATTGGTGTTGCTGACATGCCTTTGAGTTGTCACTTCCCTGTTTCAGTCATTTCTCGACTGCTATTGTAGTAAACTCTGCTTTGTGTGGCAGAGCCTCTCACACTTGGCTGTAGAGGTTTCAGGTTGGCAGCTTGTCAGGAACTTGTGAGCTGCACTGTGTGGCACAGGAGCCTGTGGAGCTTCTGGTGATGGAGAGACTTCAGGCCCTGGGTGCTGCCTGGACGTTGGCAAAGCTGTCTCAGTTCATGAGGAGCAATGATGATGAAACTGTATTTAGTGCAGGGTCTCTCTCACAGCAGGGGAAGCTGTGGCTGCAGGGCAGGGCCTTGGCAGCAGCTTCACTTGCAGGTTGCACTTTGACCACCTCGCTGTAAAAAAAACACTTGTAAAGCTCTATAGCAGAGGCACAGCAGTTGTTATCTCCACTCTTCTGTTAATAAAACCCTATCTGAGCCCTGATTGAACAGTGTCCATGTGAGCCAGCAAAGGTGTTCTCAGCAGTCTGGACTCTGAGGCTCCTCAAATGCTCCTACCTGACTGCAGTGAGGGGCTGCTCTGCAGCAGCATCACCCAGGGCTGCCTTTGGAAGCATCCTACAGCAAGAGAATTCCCATTTGTATTTTCTTGGCTGAGTTTGTTGTGACATGCCCTGTTATTTTTGCATTCTGGGTCCATTCTGAAGCTCCCCCAGGCATCCCTTCAAATGAAGCATTGCATCACTGAGGAAGTGAAGCCATTAAAAGTGAACACTTTCGCCAAACACTTGGAGCAAATACAATCAGCTCTCATCTTCCAGAAATGGACTTGCAAGTTGACATTGCAAAATTTGGGGAGAACAATAGTCCTTTCTTGAGTGGTTTGATGCAGTTTTTCAAAAAGCTGAGCTGTGCTGTTATTTTTTCTGCCACATCATGAATGAAGGTTTTATATTTGCGTAGAAGAAATGTTACCAGGCAAAGTGGTTGGAGCACAGAGCTTCACACTTCAAAATCCTTTGGAAGGAAGAGAAATTCTAAGATTTCTGCTGAACTCTGCTAATGTCTCTGACCTTCTCTGTGTCTTCCTTTAATCCTGTTATAAACCCTCCCTTTTTCAGAGCTGTGGGGATGGACCAATTACTGTTTACATAGAATTCTCACATTGTGAGATGCTGTATGAGTTTGAGGATCATTATGAGAGTTTTCCTTGCTAGTCAAAGGGTTAATTTCTTTCTCCAAAGAAGGAGATCTGATTTAGGTTTGGCATAGGAGGAGGGGAGACAGAGGATTTTGTTCTGCAGGAAACTGGGTCAGCAGGTTTTTATTATCGTGCTCGACAGCCCAATGTGGTTTGCATTTAGGAATGAACTCGGTTGACATTGAGGATGGTCGAGTTCCCCTTCCCAGAAAGCAGCCCCAGACAGTGCTCCATACATCCCAGCTTTCCCAAATCCACTGCAAGAGGATGGATGTTCAGCCCTAGAAGCTCAGGCCCTTGTGAGTTTGTTAGTTATGTTTTCAGAGTCATGAGTGCCTCAGGAACACAGAATGAGCCCCAAGATATTTTGGAGAGGAGGAACAATAGGGCTGGAATATTTTCAGTCACTGAAGTGCGTTGGAATCACAGAGATCTCCATTGTTTTTACACCCCATGGACTGATGATTGTTCTTACAGCCTGTGGCATTGTTTGGTTTTTCTTTGGATCTGGTCAGATTCTGATCTTGGTCTTGCCAGTGTAAATTTGGAGTAATTCCCTTGCTTTCTGTGAAGCTGCTGCTGTGTGTGGCTGAGATCACTGTGTGGTCCTGCAGATAACCTTTAGCTGGGGAGTTTTCCATTATAACTTTTGGACCATCATGACTGATGAAAGATTTGAATAATCCAGAATCTTTTTCACATCTTCCAGCTGTCTTGGCCATATCCCCTGGTGTGTATTCTCTTCCTGGGCAACAGAGAATAGATGTCTCTGTCCTTTACCTCTGCATGGCAGATATCATGCATGTTGCATAATTCAGGCTGCTTTTATAGATTAGTTTGACTTTACTGGATGATGCAAATCCAAGCAGTTATAACTTTAAAAAAAAAAAACTACATTGTTTTGATTGTAGGAATCAGATGAAGGTGGTGGAGCTTAAAAAGACTTAAGGTGGAGCTTAAAAAGACGTTACAAGAAGATTGCTCACGTCTAGGAAAATTTCTGACTAACAGGATTTAAGGCTGAGCCTCTATTTCCAGTTTTATGCTGTTGTTGTTTTGCAGACTTTATTGCGAGTTAATGGATTTTCAGCATAATAAAACCATCTAATTCTGTCCCGTTCTAGTCTTTATTCAGTTCTGGCATCAAGAAACCCAGACATTTTTGCAAACCAAGTTTGGCTTTTAAGGCTGAACAAGGAAAATACAGGCAATACTGAGAAGACAGACAGCAGGAGGTTGCCAGCAATTCCTGGAAATAATGGAGTTTCACAACCATTGCCTGCAGATTGGACATTTAAGGAGGAAAAATATCCTTGTGGCTTGCTTGGACAGAATAATGAAAATGCAAAGTCTGTGGAGAAAGTTTATTATGGTAAAAATTCAAATGCCATCCTTGGGTTTAAACCAATGAGCAGCATATCAAATGCCTCAGAATGATGACAGCACAGAAATAACCCAGGTCAGAAAATTGCATATGGTCTCTCCTGGACTTGCTTTTAATGTCACGTTGGGCTCTACATTTTAGTTGTCCAATGGTTTTGAATCTCTGAACAGTTTCGGCTGCAAAAAATACGCTCACAGAACCATCTTTTGAAACATGAACATGTGAAATAAGCAGGGAGGAGGAAAGGAGATGTCTCTGTAATACCCTCGTGCTCTTACCCTGTTGGCATCTGTGAGCGAGAGCCAAGAAAACGCCAGCGCGTGTCGGGAGAGGCAGCGACAGGACTCGTAGCGGGCAGACACGTACACACAACAACCAGCAGAGCTGAGGCAGCACTTTGAAAATTGCCTTCTGCATAATGAAACAGAGGGGCTGTGGGAGAATCTCCACTGCATAATGAAACAGAGGGGCTGTGGGAGAACCTCCACGGCTTCGTTCGGCAGCGGCAAATTATTTCGTTCGAATTTGTAGCGACTCAGAAAATGTCGCTGTGTCGTTGGAAGCCTTGGGTTGTATTTCCTCATCCCTAAATTGAACTAAGTTAAATTGAACTCTCAGCTCAAGAAATGAGAGATGAAAAGACTCTCTCTCTCCTGTAGTGGCTCTCCAAAATGTATATTATATCTCTTCAAGCTGTCAGCCGTGTGAAGCTTTCGGGATGTGACTCATAGAATAAATAAGTTTGGTCATTCCTGCTGTGAAGAAAAAAAAAGGTAAAATCCTGCATTTTTATAAAGGCTTTTTCTTCCCCAAAAGAGTTCAGGAAACATCACAAGTCATTAACATGTTGGAGCTGTCACTGAAAATACAGTAGCTTCAGGGTTGAACAGCGACTGTTAATAGCGTTCAGTAATGCCATGTGCATGAAACATGTCTGCTGCTGCATATTTGTGCTCTTCCAAATGAATGAACTCGAGCTTCTAGACTGAAGCTGAGGGTGGTAGTGCAGCAGAGCAGTGCCTGTATGTCAGAGAGGGAACAGATGCTGGCAGGAGACTGGGGGATAAACAGATGCCGAGTAATGCTGTGTACGAAATAAGCCATTTGTGCCCATTTGGGAGCTCTGCAGCAGAAGGGATGCAGCCTGCAAATTTAAGTAGGTTATGGTGTTCTCCCCTATGGCTGGGGTTAGAGGCCTGTCCAGTTACTGCAGAGTGTCACTTTGTGGTGCAAACATCAAGGATCTAAACTAAAATCATCTTTCAGAGAGCAATGGCTTCACATGGGTGCATTCCTTTTTTGTTTTTAAATGTAACCCTATCTTTACCAATTAAAGTAGCTATTTAATGGTTAGAATATGATCTCTGAGCTATGAGCACAAATCCTGTTTATCCCTTTTGTGGGATAAAATATATTTAGCCTTGCTGGATTTGTAGTTACTATTCCTTCCTAGTGTTTTACCCATAATTAACCCTCTCCTTTGATAGTTGTTTACAGCTGGGAACAGACTGACAAGAACGGTGCTCTTTGTTCTGCTGTAAGGAGGGAGCTGTGCCAGGTACCTATCCTGTATCCTATGTGTATCCCAAACTCAGGTAACTGTCTCCTGGGGCAATCCCAGTGCCAGGAGAGAGGGAACAGCAGTTTTTTTAAACATGGATGCTCATCTTTTCAGGGAATGGGAATCAGTTGGCTGATTAATCTGATTCCAGGCAAAAGGTGCTGGACTGGAAGCACTGGTGAATGGCTGACAAAGGTCCCACCCAGTATTTCTCACAGTAGCTCTGCACAGCAGTGTGTGCTGGTGCTCTTCACTGTTCCTGCAAATCGATTGCTGGTATCTGCAAGAAGATTACTGCCCAATGCAATACAACTTCTGGCCTCTTTCCGTGGGTGCCAATAAGAAGATTAATTAGAACAGGGCTAAAAATGTATTAGTATTTAAGGGAGATGTATTTTTACTGTCCTGCCTCATCTCTTATTCCATTCCAATCCTTTTGTGTTGTGCTTAGAGGGACTCTTGGTAGAGTCTTCATGCAGCTTCTGCTGTTTAGTGCCCTCTGCACCTACAAGGAGATAAGGAAGGACTTTTTGTCTCCATCCTCATATATCCTTATTCCAGGGGAACAGGTGTGTTCTGGCAAGAGCAATCTGGAGCCAGCACAGGATGTTTGATACACAACACTTCAATACCCCTCCTGCACTGGCCCACTGTGGGGCCCTCACACGGCTCACAAGTGCTCTCTGGTTCCACAGCAGCTCTAAGACTGGAGTCATCTCCAGCCAGTCTTGGCAGTCGGACCTTCCCAGTGATCCATATTAACCATAAGTGTCTTGGGACGTTTCCCTGTTCCACCATTGTGCTTTTGGTGTTTACAGCTGCAGTAACTAACTCTGACATTTATACCCAGCTGGTGCTCTGATTGCCGAGCTCGCTGCCTGTTTGCACATGGGGCCTTCTGATAAGGCAGGCATTTGACCTTTCTATTCTTAACCCATTAACATTTAGAAGAGCTGCTCTCCTCACTTCTGGGGCTGTGTTCCTCCCCCTCCCCCCAATATCCCTGTTCCTGCCAGATAAGATTACTCCTGGGTTATATATTGATCTAAAAGCAGAGTGCCAAATGCAGCCCCCACCGGTTCAAGGGCGAGTGCTGAACCCGCACGAGTGAGTCCACACGCTCAGTTCAGTCGTGGGAAGGACCAGAGGCTCTTTTTGCCCTCTCAGCAGAACCTGAGGACAAGCACAAGTACAAGCTCAGTTCTTTATTGTCCCAGTTAAATGGCTGCAGGAGGTACCAGCCCAATTTGCTGATGCTGCAGCTTTGTGCTCTTTCCTCTTCTCCATCTGCATGTGAACAGATGAAGGGGTTGAAGTGATTCTTACATATATTATTACACACTCATTTGCCTGGGGCAGTGTATTCAGTAACCTGAACGTGCAAACGGGAGCCAAAAGTCCTTTCTTTTAAACCAGCCCAGAGCCCAAGGAATACTGCACTGTAGGAATACTGCACTGTGTCACTTGGACAGATCTCTTCAAATGTTCATATGCATTTCCCAGTTTTTGAAAGTGGAAACTTATTAGCAACCCAGTGAATTACAAATAGCAAAAACTATTTTGGGAAAGTGGCTGCATCAACAAATGTATAGAGCCACTTATAGTCTAGTAAAAAGTCACTCATTCTTTGCTAAAACTTAGTCACTGAGGTATTTCCAGGTGTGTGAAGTGGCACTGAGGAGCTCTGAGGGACTGACTCAGGTAAGCAGTTAAACAGCAGCTCCCAGTGCCAGAGCTCTCACACAGGATGTGAATGGGGCCCTGTGAGCAAGGGAATAGCAGGCAGGAGTGAGGAGCTGTTATTGCTTGAGAGTCTCTTGTTCTAGTTCAGTGTCTTGGTATAGAACCCAGATATTGGCATTTGGAAAATACCTGGGAAACTGCCACCAGAGGGATGAAAGAAGTGAAAAACAGGCCTAATAATGGGTGTTAAAAATGCTTGAGCTGTTTGCTTTATCCATGAGATGACTTGATGGTCATACAGGAGGAACAACATGGAGAAGAGATTTGGTGGATGAGGTCTGTTGAGATGTTATGTAGCATTTTGTGTGAGAATGGTGACCATCGGGGTCCTGCTGGCTTTAACAATCTATGTATGACACTGAGAATAACTACAATCAATCACAAGAATTAATTAGCTGGCAAGTCTGATTTTCCACTGTGAAACCAAAAGCCACTGGAGCAGCATGGATCAAAATTTATTGCAATTATTAATACTTTATTATGTTAAATGGTTTAAAATAAAGCATTGTGATTTAGTGTGCCTTTATGACCATCTGTGCCAAGAACTAAGCTTCAAGTAGTCTAATAAGACAAGTTACATGAAATTAAAGAGGCAGGCTGGATGCTTTTTCCTGCCAATGTTTAAGAGAAAGTAAAACCACACAATTGATGGAGGTCTCTGACTTAGCACTAGACTTTTTTAGAGTGAGAGACTCCTTTTTAGTTGTGTTATCTTACCTAATTCAGACACTCAGTAATTCAGGCTTGAGAAGCTCATTCAAAACTGAAGGAGGAAATCTTTTTTCATCTCGTGGTCTGTGAATAAAAATAGATGTGAAAGCTGTTCTACTAATTTTTTAGGTGCCTGGAAGAGCATGTGTGATCCAAAACCAACTGCTTTATCTCCTTAACTGCAGTTAACACTATCTTTGTTTACTGGATGTGTTAGTTTTTAATGCTGTGTTTTGATAAGCTTTTCCATGTATTTCTAGAAATTCTAATATAATTTACACAGTTGTTAGGAAACAATTATAAAAGACTGGAGTCATTGTAAATGACTTGGAGCTCCAGCTTCCACCTCAACTTAAAATTGCACAAACCATGACTAAAAGTGCATTTAGTGGGGAAAAATGCATCACTCCCTGCTTTTTAATACAATAAACTGGAAAATTAAATTCTATCCTTAGATACAGAGTTGTTTTAAAAAGAACTAAATCACTTATTTAAAACAGGAGCAGCTGAATTGAAAGCACCAAGGCCCAGGGTCGGGAATGCTCCTGCCAGGGCTTGGAGTCCTGATTTACAGGGCTTTTATGCTTTATTTTTTTTCCCCCCTTCAAATGTTTCATGAATTAAATTTTTTATCAGTGACTCAGAGCGAAAGAAAATTTCAGATTTTTGTGATAAGATATCAGATGCCTGGGCAAGCCTTCAACTTAAAATGGTTTTTTTGCTTATCCAGCCTACTGTACATGCTGAGATGGGAGTGTCTGAGCCTCTAGTTATGATTAAAACACTGGAACCATGAACATAGGAAGCAATAAAGTATCATGTAGGAGAAGATTTATCATTTCTGTGACTTTGTTTAAAGAAAGCCCAGATGTGGGAGCACATATCTACTGAATCAATCATTTTCTAAGCCACGGATGACCAGAAAATTAATTAAAAAGAAAGAAAAACGTGGTATTAGAAAAATAAACCCGCAGAACTTAATGTTTAAACAATGTAGCCCAGACTAGTTTGGCCTTAAAGTGATCTGCATTAACAGTAATTTATTTGGGAATGTTTAACCCTGAGGATTTAAATTCAGGAGATAGTGTTGTTCAGTGGTTGACACAACTGGGAGACAGGATTGCTCCAGTTTGCTTCTGCTGCAGAGTGGCAGGGAACAGAATTTTTGCCATTGACTGCAGCTGTGCCAGGATTTTCCATCCTCTCCATGTCCCATTGTCCCCATACAGATGTGGACATCCTCTGTGTCTCAAAGTTAGACACCTCAAAGTTAGGACAAGGTGGCTCCTGGGTCCCCTTCCCTTTAGGGAAGACTGAGAGATCATTCAGTGAAAAATTTGATGGAGTGGCACATTTTTATTAAAGAATTCTCTGCTTACCTCTCACTCAGTGAGAAATTCCAGAAAGGTTTGTCCTTCCTGGAATGAGAAGGGGGAGTGGGTACATTGCTGTGCAGGACTCCTGAGGGTCCCCAAGCTGTGTTGGCACATCCCTGTGCCAGGATAAATGAGAGCTGCTTCTCATGGGATGGGTGAGGGTGTGGGATGGGCGAAGAGTGGGATGGTGAGGGTTTGGGATGGGTGAGGGTGTGGGATGGGTTGAGGGTGGGAGCCACTTGGTGCTGATGCAGCAGAACTGCTTTTCTCCCAAGAGCTAATTATGCCATTAGTGTGCAGATCTCTGCACTTCCCTTCTTGGTGAGCTTTATACACACTGTGTGTGATCTTGTGTGTCTAAAGCAAAACCCACTCAGAAAATGCTCATTTGGATGTTCTTCTGTTGGCAACAGGCGACCAGAGGAATAAAATACTGAAGAACCCTTAGATTTGCAAAACAGCTCCAGGGTCAAGGTACTTTCTAACACCTCAATAGAATCTCCTTAGTAATACTTAAATAAACTTTCCTGGCTGCCTGGCCTATTTACAGTCCTTGTCCTTACCCCTAATCCATTTCAGAAGATGTGTTTCCATTTTGACTCAGGGATTGCCCGGCAGGACTTTTGTCTTAGCACACAGGGACAGCTGTGTTGACAGTCCCTATGGCCTCAGGGCATTATAGCTCTCTGTAATCAGATGAGACCTGTACATGCTTCAGTGCCTTAGCAGTGAACTGAAACAACCTTTATCTGTTTGGGATGATAAAGGAAGGGACCATGTTTAGAGTTTGGCAGTCATTTTGTGAGATCCTCTAAAGGTTGTATAAACTGCAAAGCCAAATGAAGGTCCAGGAGTCTGTTTTACTGTAGCAGTTCATCAGGCACCATGGTCTGATGTTGGAGAAATACATGCAAGAAATGAAGAGATTTTGAAATTAACTTGTAAAAATATGCTGAGTAATTTTTATATAATGTCCAGCCCCTAGTTCCCTACCCAGTGTTATGGTTTTACAGCTGTGCATACCTATTTTCTGAAATGTTTCTTTTTCTTCCTTTGGACTGTGTGGTAGAGGTGACTCTTTTTATTTGAGGAATCCTAGGAGTTACTGATAACAATAGGAGGCAAAAGTTAGACAGAAATGGAATTTTTAAACTGCTAGCACACCTTTTAAAATGCAGTTTGCATAGCAGTAGCAATGACCAAATCCCTATTGAATACTAGCCAAGAGTATCCATCAGTGTGTTTTATTCATGCAATGTGACAATGCAGTTAACTCAAGTCTGTGTTGATTCTATTTATTTCAATTTAGAAAACATCTCCACTGAGCATTCCATGTAATTATTATACAGACAAGGAGCAACATTTAGAACTGACAGCCAAGCATGTAAATACAAATCCATTTGCAAAACATTCTGTGGTGCTGCTTCTGCAAGGAGAACAGGTCAGACTAAAACAGGAGCAGATTCTGCTCTCAAGATTTTTGCTGAAATTGCCTTTCCTCCAGCTCTGTTATGATTACATCAGGGGACCATTTGTCTCAGATGATTTCCACAGCTGCATTATTGCACAGAGAGAGGAAAAAGAGGGTTTAAACACACTTAAGAGGTCAAACATGCCCTTTACATCGTACCTTGTACCTAACAGGCTGTCAATAAGATCCTGGAGTATTGACACAGTGTAAATATGTGTTTATAACCCGCCCGTGAGCCATAGAGAGTGCACAGGTAGTCAATATGTACAGATCCATGGTGCAGAGTACACAGCAAAGGGCTGTAGGTGACCTGGTTGTCACAGGGAGATGCACAGTCAGAATTGTTGGAATGCCTGGGCAGGGCAAAGGTTGGGAACGTGAGACACAAGCTTGAGGAAGTCCCTCCAGGGAGGGAACCCACAGTAATTAGCTCTGCACTTGTTGCAATTGTTTCCTTCTCCTTGGGATGATTAAGTCACACTGATCTGGTCAACCCAGGTCAACCACAATGTTACCAAGACAACTAAATAAACCAGTCCCTGCCCCTGAGGATTGCACAGCCCAGAGCACTGCCAGTGTTTGAATATGGCAGCATGAAGTGGCCCACAGATCCCTTCCCCAGCTTTGTCCTGGTGTGGGAAAGGTGATGTGATGGGACACAGCCTCAGTTCCTTGTGCAAACTCTTCAGGCAGCTGGAGTGTTGTTCTGGTCTCCTCACCAGCAACAACCAGGATGGATGAGATACTCAAAACTGGACTGGATGGGACCACACAGAGAGTCCAAACAGCACAGGATGTGCTTAGCCATAATCTCCCTAACATACCACAAAAAGAGGGCACTAGTCAGGAGCACAGGTACTGTTACTTCTTTAATCACTTCCAGGAAGATGTCAGGGCTGCAGGTAGGTGGGACTTGTGAAAAAATCATGGACACACTCCACCCCATTTCAGTGTCCCACTGAAACATCTGTCTGTAACAGTCCCAGTTCCTGCCTGCTAAGAATTCCCTTAATATATACTGTTAGACTGGGAGGGGTGAGGGAAGGAGAGCCCTTGCTGTCATTAAAAAGGAAAGGAAAAAAAGGTCTAATCAAATGAATCCCTGCAGTTCATTTCCTCTTACGAGGTCTGTGCTCTGTAATTACATTACCCAAGAAGCCTTTCTTCTTTGAGTTCACGTGAAATCTTAATGGTTTTATTCCCCCTGGCCTTAGTTCAGTCAGTATACATGAAATTACAAAAGTTTTTCAGTGTAAACTTGAATTAGAAGTTGGTGGGTGTGGTGCTTCAGATTAGAGCAAACTAGTAAAAAGAATAAATTCCTTAAAGGGACATTTGCTGGGTTGGGAGTGCATTTAACATAACCCCACTACCAAGGAGGAATATTGTTTAAGAGAACCCAACCCACCAACAAAGAGTGCCAGCAATGCAGAATTCCCAACACAGAGCAACTGTCAAAAGAATCAGATACTCTGTTAGGAGGTAAGTAATGCTGGCAAGTTGTTAAACACACATATAGGTATTTTCATATTGTGAATAAAACACTGTAGAAGATACTCAATACCTCAAAGTAGTGGGATGGATTTTCCTAGTTTGCTCATGGAGTTCTACTGTTGCTCTTGGTAGAGATACTGAAGCCAGTTTGGGGCACTTTTGGTGATTTGTTCTGTAGGAAACTGTCCGGATGATGCAACACCAACCTTTTAAAAAGGAGAAACCAGAACGTGGTGAAGCAAATAGGAAGTGAATGTTTTCATCTGTCACATATTCACCTTTTTCCTGATGAGGAAAAGAGAGATTTTGCAAATGTGGGTGGTGTTTTATATCTCAGTTTCATTGCAGAGAGATCAGGAGGGAGGGAAATGAATGCTTTGCTGGATATCGTCGAGCAGCTTTTGCCTCTTGTAGCTTCTTCAATCAATTTTGGTTAAAATGAAAAAAAAAAAACTTTTTACAGCAGTGCAGGAAACTGAGACACCTTTTTAGAAACTGAAATGGGATTTAGGGTGAATATTTTGTTATCTGATACTCCTGTACCAAGTGAAGCAGTAAATGAAAACGGTTTGATTGCAGCTCCATGCCAAGTCATGCCCCCTCTTGCAACCAGTCACGTATTAACCATCTCACTGTACCTGCAAACTCCTTGCACAGTAATTTCAGTACTTTCTCACGTCAGTGTTGCAGACTGTTTCTCTGCAATTGCTATTTGCACTGGAATAATTCAATTCATTACATATCCTTTCTCCATTCACAGACATTCTACATTCTTTATGTGTGACTGTAATCTTAACAAACCTTGTTTGAGTTACGTGCCGTTTTCTCTTCTTTAATAATTAATTCAGTTAATAAGTAACTGAATTTTGTTAAATGTAAAAGTGTTCAGTCTGTTTTCAGATGAAGGATGAATGTTTTCCTGTCAGTCATTTTTTAAATCTTCTGAGCACTGAATAGTCTGCCAAACAGTGCTTGAACAAAGCAAATGTTGTGCATATTTTGGGGTACAAAATGGCAGGGGATAAAAGGGGGCAATTTACAACTGAAGTTAGATGTATTCTTCATCAAGTCCATTCTGCTTCATGTCACTGCATAGCAGCAGCAAGATTTAAACCCTTCAGTTTAGAAGGGTCACATCTGTAATAAATTATGGTCTTCCTTATTTCAACAGTAGCATTGTTATAAATATTTTCTTCCTGTATTTCTGTTTCATAAGCCAAATACCCAACATTTCTCTTCTTGTAAGTAGCCACACCATGGGCTGCCAAGGCTGGTTTATCATTTGCCTTGGAAAAGACACTGTGTAAATATTGCAGGATAAAACATTGGCAGAGAGAGGTTTGACCTGTGGGGAAGAGAGGTGAGGGGTTTGCAGGGTCGGTGCCAATAAGGCCAAGGCTTGAATGAGAACTGATACAGGAATGTCAGAGAGTTCAGCTGGTCTTACTGGTGGAGGGTCAAAAAACAGGTTACTGCAGCGAGCCTGTTTCTGCAGAAGTGAGACTGAACCACTGATTTAAATTGAAATTTGTGAGTGTTTAAATTTTTAGCCAGACCTAATGAACTTCCTCTCCGTGTTTCTAATGACACTTTTATATTTGGATGTAGGGATAACTGGGGATGAAGCTGTCAAAGGAAGTTCTGATGTCAAGGCACTGCTTTTCAGTGCTGTATCTGCAGGGTCTGTTCTTGTTACAATGTCAGCGTAGCAAAGAAGAGAAATCCATACAACCTCTTACTAGGAATAACAGGGTTTCACTGAAAAATATAATATTTTAGGGCAAGACATAAGTTTACATAGACTATTCCTAAGTAACAAGTACAAGGAAAAGTAGCCAAGAGTATTGACAGAATGAGTGATCCAGGGCTGTGTCATAGCAGAGCACAATTAGGTGATGCAGGGGTCAACACTTCAGCCCTGGGCAGGTTTTGGGGGGGACTTTTAAGCAGCTCCTTTGATGTTGGTGTAATGGTGGATAATGTGCAACTGTTAATGTGTTTTCTGCTCAGTCCAAGGGCCAGGAATACATGAGGCTCTGCAGAGCACCTATAAAACGCCTGTTGAAAAATGGATTGTTGTTTGCCCCAGGCAGTGAAACATATTCCTGGAGTGTGTGGGTGCTGCAGCGCTGGGAGCTCACAGGCTCCGTTCCAGGCTCTGCCCCTGACTCAGCTCTGGTGCCTGGGGCTCTCCAGGGAGAGTTCCCTGAGCTCTTAATTCTCTCATTATAAAATGTGGAGGTTATTACCTGCTTGCTTCCCTATACCAGCCTCACAGGGGGGTGAGTTAATGAACATCTGTTAATGTGTGGAAAGAAATGCTGTGGAAGTGCTGAAGCAGGAGCCATCCTGCTCACACGGCGATGGCACAGCAGCGGGTTGGGAACCTGCAGCTTTTTCTTATGGAGCTGTGCCGTAAGGCTAAATAACCACTTCAGCAAGGCACCTGTAGAGCACAGTCCCTGTCTCCAAAGCCTCCCCTGTGCCCCTGGAACTTGTAAGTGCTCCAGAGCTCAGGGCTGGGCCATGGGGCTGGTGCCACTGCTGGAGTTTGTGCAATCTCATATAACCCGAGTACGTGCAGCTCGTGGTGAAGGTGTTATGTCCCAGCTCCTGTTTGTTATCCTCACTCGATGAACGCCCTAATTCCCGCAGTGATGTCGGGAGGACGAAGCTCCGCTCACAGTCCTTTCTCCAGCCGCTGGAGCGGGAAGGCCCCGCTCGCAAGAGTTAATCGTTCCCAGCCTTTGGCGGTCTTGGCCTGGTCCTGGAAATCCGGCTGGATGCGGGCGGGTGCCAGGAGCCTCCCTCGGGCCGTCATGTGAGCAGTGTAAACAGCCGGCCGGGCGAGGGGAGGCTCGCTCGCAGTGGGGCAGAGTTCAGAGGCTGCGGGCCGGGGTTACTGCCGAGCAGCCCGGCTGTTGCCATAGCGAAGCCATTGCATAACGCTGGCATCGAACCAGCGCTCCGACGAGGCTCGGCGATAAAGGTCGATGCGTTTGTGCTCGTTTTGTTCATTGTTGCCGAGTCCCACTTAGCTGCCGCAAATGGAGTTCCAGGCATAGTTCCCGGCTGGCTGCGCTGGAAGCCGGGGCGGGGGTTTCACTGGCAGCGGAGCCGGCCCGGAGCTGGGTCATGTAATTGGGGCACTCACATGAGTGGGGCCCGCAAGACAGTGCCTACAAGAGCCTTGTTTGCATGAGCAGGAACTTTGCATGTCAGTGGAGTTTGTGGGATCGAGCTCGCAGTTCAGATAGGTGTTTCACTTCTGAGACAGTGTCTTATAGAAAGAAGTGATTTGATGGTAGTAATGAAATTTGCACCCAGCTGGAGAGCTCAGGGCATCAGAACCTCGGTGTTAGAGAGGTGGGTACCCCATGAGTTCAAGAAGTAAAGCTCCCGTATCATTGCACAGATCAAATGGATTGCAGGAGATGGTAGTTTGTGAGAGGCTGAGAAACCATGAAACTTTTTTTGGATGGAACTGGTAGAGGGAAGCTGGAATGTTGCGACATGGGAAGCTGCATTTGGAATCAGGCCATCATCCTCTTGAGATCTCTGCTGAAGTTGCATCTGCATTTACATAAGTTTTGGCATGAGAAATCAATGTCCATGAAGTGACTATTCTGTGCTTTCCCTTTCTAGATGATTAATTAAAGTGGCTGACGGATTGATTTGGCTACAAGCTGTCTCCTGGGGTTTCTGACTGTAGTTTATTTGTTATGTGGAATAGACCGAGGTCTATCTCTCTTTGGTCGAAGTGATTATGCTTTTGGCTGCCCTGCTCTTTGAGGGTCTGGCCATTGAGTCAGTGGCAAAGTCCTGTTTGACTTACCTGGGCCAGAGTCAGAACTGGTTTTGACTGTGCACTGTGGTGTATTTATCATTCCAAGAGTAAACAGATTTAATATTGAGGCTGTGGTGAAGGGTCACTAGGTTTGTTTGGCATGTGCAGGTTGTGGTATTTCAGTAATTTGCCTCTGAAAAATTTTGCTGGCTGCTGTGAGAGACTTTCTTTTCCTTCTCCTTGGGTTTGAATCCTTTCTGCTGTGGGGTCCTGGGCATGTTATGGTGCATGTGTGACAATACCAATGTACAAACCTGGCTAAGAGCACTCTGTATTCCCTTTCTACTTTTCCAGTGAGACCTCCTGCCCAGCACTTTGAAACTGGACGTCTGTCCTTGGTCCAGTGGTGCCAGGACTGGTCTAAGTTAGACATGGCTTCCTGGTGTATGGGTTAACATACCCTGTCCCAAGCTCTCCCCTGCTGAGCTGTTCTTTTTTCAAAGCATTTTACAAAACAAAAGAAAAAAGTAAGGGAGGAGTGAAGTCCTGTGGTCTGCTCCTAGGTGTCCTGGTTTTGCTGGTCATTTGTATTTCAGTTTTAAAACATCAGTTGTGACTGTGGGATTGCTGGGCTTTTTGTTCTCAGGACAACTTAGACTGTCAGGCCCCAGAGGAATTCCTAGACACTATGGCAAAGCCAGCAATGATAATGAGGAGGTGAACATGGCTGTGAGCTATTCTGGGATCTGCCTGATCACCTCATACAGGTCTGGTGATGCTCATTCCTTATAGTACAGATGGTGCTTTGGGAGAAATATGGTCTGTGTTCTTCCCCTGTTACTGTCCAAAATACCAGAGTGGCCAGAGACATCCTGAAGTGGTACATAATGGAGCCCAGGGAGCTGGGTGTTAGTAGAGACCACTCCACCTTTTACTGGATTTGGGTCAGTCTGTCCCTCCTCTGGGAGCTGACACAGACAAGAGCAGATTGTTCTAGGAATGTGGACCAAAATTCCCAGAGGCCACCAACTGCTGTAGTCTGTGTCTGCTGTTCAGGCTTTCCACTGAGCAGTTCCATCCATCTTCCTGGCCTTAGGAAGGTGTTGAACTGAGTCTGTTGCACACCCCTTTGCCCAGCAGTTGTGCTCCAAGATCCCTGACAGGTGTGTGTTTGAAGCTGTTTCTCTTATTAGAGGGCTGCAGAAGAAATTGCCAGTTGTTGCTAATGGATCTGTTGTTTAGGACAAATGCTAAAATGCACTTTGCCAACAGATAATTAGGAAAAGGTTGATGTATTCTTGTTTTCCTGACCTAGGTAGGGTCTTCAATGCTCTCCTTTCCTGGATACCTCTCCAAAGTGCCAGAGGAATTGAGGTCATCCCACACTGCCCTGTTGTCTGCTGCCCAAACCACACTGCAGTGGGCCAGAGGAGGAACTGCTGCCTCCTAATTCAGCATGGCAGCCCCAAATCTCCTGAAACTGCTAAGTCTGCCTCTGACTGATGTCTTCAGTGACCTCTGTTAATGGCCCCCAACAGATCACACACAAGTCCAGCTTCTATAAAATGAAAGGGAGGCCTCTTGCCCAGCACTTGGCAAGTCACTGCTGGCAGTCTGTTA
Organism: Manacus vitellinus; assembly: GCF_001715985.3. Lineage (NCBI taxonomy): Eukaryota > Metazoa > Chordata > Aves > Passeriformes > Pipridae > Manacus > Manacus vitellinus. Next base: position 7,854,258 of record NW_021940460.1, read on the forward strand.
GTGCTGGAAACAGCCTAAATGTTGGCTGGAAATGTGTCACCGACGTGGGATCTGCAGGCCCAGTCAGCCAATGGACACAGAATGTGTTCTGGTCCCAGAATGGCTGTCAGGGACAAAGGGCTGTCACTGCCTTGGCTTGGGGTGTAGTGCATGTGCAAAATGACTGCAGCTTAAACATGAATGAAAGTTGGGATTAAGTAGCATAATACACAGCACCCAACTTGAGAGTGAAAGGTAACGGGAGGGAAACTGCTTCACTTTTTAAAGAACTCTCTTGAGGGACTTGAACTTAGTTGTTTTGTTACTACCAGTCTCACCAGGGATCCAGACACACTCCATGGCACTGTGTGGTTTTGCAGACTTCTGCTTAAATTGGGGCTGGGGCCTCTCAGCAGAGCTTGGAGAGATCAGATGTGAACTGGAGCCCTGTCCTTGCTCTGGCAGCTGGACTCCAAGCTGTGTGTGGCAGCAAGGTACTCAGTGCTCATGGCCTTGTGTGATTGATTGGCCAGTGATAACGACTGCACAGGTCAGATGTGTTCTGCACACCAATTCCTGAGCATGTGCCAGCAGCACAGGCATAACAGCAGTGTCACTCATGGACTGTGACCACGGAGTGTGACACCTGCACGTGAGACTCCCAGGTCTCGTTTCTCCTCTTGCAGGTCCTGTGTTGGCAGCACAGCTTTGGGGCAGTGCTGGTGACTGAGGGCATGTCACCCACAGGTGGGTGAGACCGAGGATCAGACAAGGAGTTGTAGATATATGCCAGGAATACTGTTCTCCAGTGGTGTGTCCCTCCTAGAAATCACACTCCTGAGCTTCAGCATCTCATGGTGACACCTGTGTGACCACAGCAAGGTGCCCAGTGACACACCCAACCCCTGCCTTGTGCCTTGGCAAACAGGGTCTCCATTGTTGGGATAACACTTGGCCCAGATGTCTCAGCTTTCTTATGTGCTCTGCAGAGCCTGGGGGATTTAACTTTAAATATTGCAGTGTTTCTGCTAAAAAGAACATGTTCCAAGGAGTATTCCTGCTGTTTGCAGCTGAAAGCAAAGTGGTTTGTGATGACGTGATTTGGGAGCCCTTTCACTGTTTGGCACCAGCTCCTAAGGAAGTCCTGACTGTTGGAGATGTTATCCTTGTTGCAGAGTTCCTCTGCTCCATATGGACACAACTGTTCACTGTAGTCATACTTTTGGAGCTTTATGCAGTATTTTGTATATTTTGGGCTAGACCTTCAAGCCAGGACTAAGATACTGAACATGATTCAGTATCCCATGGGAAGACAATGCAATGAGTAAAGGACAGGTTTATGGGGTTCCCAGTACACAGGGTTGCCAAGACATATGTTTTACATTTCCTTCTAGAAATCAGAGAACTTAACACTTTTCTTAGTAGGATCCCAAACTTTTTACATAGGGGTGAACATAGAATTATTTCCATTTCACAGGTGTGAAGAGCAGAAGTTACAAAAGCTGTGACTAAATATCAGTTCAGAATTAGATGAGTTGAATTTTGGTTCCTGTCTTACACAGCAGGGCCTGATGCCTTCTCCTTCTTTAAAAACTCACTTTTTAAAACTAGCTTTAGCCACTGTAGTTTCTATGCATTTCTGGTCTCAAAAGGAACCATCAATTGTTTTTGTTTGAAGACATTGAATATGAACTTGTTCCTGCAGAGCTTTGTGCTGTAATTTATCAACAAGGCGCTGAAGCACAGACGTCAAATGAATACCAGATTTCAAATTATGATAAGCAATTGTGTTATCTCTGTGAATAGACATCAGTCTCTGCTGAGAAATCATCAATAATTCATTAAAAAAAAAAAAGAGTACAGGGACATTTGGATAGATCTTTGCAAACAACCAGCCCTGTGTGCTGTAATAATTCCTTTGAATTTAAACCCAAAAGGTGCTTATTTCTCAGACAGGATCACGTGATCATGCCCAAGTCAAAGAGCATGTTCCCTTGAGACCTAATTACCATTTACCCTTTGGGAGTTATGGAGGAACTTGGAATATTACCTGTTAGAGGTGTGCTGGGTCTGTCCATAGCTCAGTGGGGAACTCTCCTGGAGTGCTGAGTCTTTGTGTCCTTTCCCTTTACCCACAACTTCTGCTTGGCATGGCCACAGCAGTGACCTCAGCACTTCCCTGGCATCTAAACCTACCTAATTTACCTTTGAAACTTGTATAAAGTAGGTCCATACTTAGACATTGAGGATGGGAGAAAAGGATTACGTCAATTCTGTTTTATCCTTTTGTGAAATGCTTGAAGTGCATTTTATTGATAATATTCCAGTCATTAACATTTTCACCACTTCCTTTACCTCCTACCTACACCAAACCCTAAGATTTTAATTTCCAGTCTTAAAATACAACTCTCAGAATAGCCTGTGTTTCTTTACTATGAGGAGAGGGAGGAAGCTGCCGGTGTAAAAATTTCAGCTTGAGCTTCTCTGTCGTAGGTGGTTTTTCATTTGACAGTTAACATCCTGCTTGAGTCCATCTCTTTCCTAAATTGTAGGTTGTTACATTCCAATAAGCACACAGCATCTGTTCTCTGTAGAACATGATGTTGCAAGATGCTGATCATTTATCTAAGTGGGCTATTTTCAATTGAATCAGAGACGTCCATGCAGCCTAACAGCAATATTTCCCTCCTGTCTGTAACTGCCCATTATAGGAAGAGAAATTTATGAATAGTTATAAATGTCAGGATTTAGAGGCTCTGCTTCGAGACCTGGGGCTCTCCGGTCTTAACTTATCTCAGAATAATCTCCAAAATAAAAATTCTGTGCTCTACTTTGGAGAGCATGAAATCATTTGTGTTTACACAGTTTTTTCAATTACTTTGATGCTGTGATATAAAGGTCACTGATTGCCTCTAGTCATCACATGGCTTTTTCACTAATTGTGCACTCACGTCATGTTGTTCTGTGGGATGTTTCACTTTTTGATCCAGTTTCATTGCCCAGATGTTCATTTTACACAGTTACAACTTTACACAAAGGGCATCCTCTGTTCCAGCAAACACACTGGTGGTTGTTCCAGCTGGGAACTCGTGCACAGCAGCTCACCTGCTTCCACCATCAACCTACTGACCTTTGGGCTGATTTGATGTAAAATCACTCATTGGGGATAAGGAGGAGAAAATATGCAAAAATGTTTCCTGGTCCTTAGCCTTGGACTGATTAGGGTCATGCTGCAGGATGAAAAGACAGTAAGAAATGGGAAAACTCTTTAATTTTGACCCTTTTGGTGTGTAGTGGGGTGGAAAATCACATCAGCACCTTGAAAGTTTTGCTCTGGTGTCTTGGAATGAATTGATGGAGACCTAAACATCTCCAAGAAGGAACCCTATTGCCCACTCCCATAAAGGCTTCATGTCAAGGCAGAGATGGAGCCTGACAGTCCCATGGGGGTGGCTGTCAGGTATCCAGAGCCACCAGGGCCTGGGGATTTCCTGGCTCACAGATTCCAGGAGGGGTGGATCTCAAGGTTATCCCATAAAGTGCAGCCCATTTGCTGTTTGTTGAGCCACGTGGACATCACACAGAATGACTGTTTGGTCTAACTTAACCTTTAGAGCAGTCATGAGAGCTTAGTTCATGAGCAGGATGAATGATGTGCAAGGCTTTGAAGGAAGATTGTGCGAATGAAGGCACTGGCTGTTGCTGAAAGGCCTGTGGAAGATGAGCAGTGGAAAATTGGACAGGGATTGGGCAGTATATCATGGAAGGAGGGTATAACTTGGCAATATATATCTGTGAAGTTTTTTAAATCTCTGCCTCGGCCAAAAGTGACCTTCCAAATGACAGGAATCTGGCCATCTTGAGCCCAAATGTTCCTAGAAAGACGACCCTACAAAGTTGTCCTGGCTGCTGGCAGGGATAGCACTGCTGGCAACAGGCACAGTGTTTTAAGGGCCAGGCTGAGGTGTAAGAGGAGCTACAACCCAGAGCAGGCAGAGGAAGGGGCCTGGAGAGGAGCTGGCAGCAGGCAGTGATTTTTGACATGTCTCCCATTCAGCTCTAAGGCTGCTGGGCAAGACCTGCACAAGGTGGAATTGTGGTTTAATGTGCTGATACGATTTGCTGGGGCCCCCTTGTAGCTCCCTACAAAGGCCAGAATATCCAGGACATCCACTGCATTCTTCCTGTGCAAACCTAGGGAGGGGGAACTGCAGATGCCACTGTCTGCTGTGTGCTCAGCGTGGCAAGGAGGAAAGCAAGGGAGTGAGATGGAGAAAAGCAGGAGTCCTGTCTGCTTCTTGCTACCCAGAGTGGATGGATAAATAGAAAGGTACAAAGTTTTGTTTTCCAAACACGATGTTTCCCACAACTAGTCCTGCTGGAATTGGTGAGCAGAGACAGACCCTTCTCCACACTGCAGCAACTGCAGCACCACAGTTCTCCATTTGCCTCTCTTGAGGCTATAGATCTCCTGGCACAGCTGTAAATTCCCTGTACAGTGCACAGCATGGCTTTTACTGAAAATTGATGGGAAAACAACTCTTCTGGAGCTTTGTTCCATTGAAAGTACATTCTTCTATGCATCTCCCCATTTTCCCCTGCATCCAAGCAGCCACCTGCATTCATTATCAGGCACATGGAATGCCCATAAAGTTTCCTTCCAGACTGGAATGGCTTGGTGGAAATGAGGCCAAGTGCCCAAACCCCTCTGCCCTTGCCACCAGCCCCCTCCAGCAGTGTGACCTGGGAGGCCTCTGGTGCAGGATTTGTGTCTTGATCTGTGGCAGTGACTGACAGCAGCAACAAGGAGCTCTCTGGGGCAGAGGACGGGCAGGGCCGTGGGGAGCTTTGTCTCCTGGGACAAGCTCCAGGCTGCTCCAGGGAATGTGCTAATTTTCACTCCTTTACAGTCCTTTATCTCAGCCCTTCGACCTTGAGCTCAGAGGCTTTATCGGCGTTATCCGGGAAGGCAGGGGGGAGTTAACCATTTAAGTGCTGATGTTTCTGAAGCACAATGAATGCAGCATGTTTCAGTAGTGCAGCACTGTCAGTGGACCGTTGTTCAGGTCTGCTGAGAACTGGTTTATGATGTTAGGAATAATATTTTAAACTGAATAGATGCTTTTTGAACTACAGCAGTTCTCAAAGTTTGTATGTCCCTACAAAGTTCCTCGGGCGTGTAGAGACCTCCTGTAAGACTGTGTCCTGTGGGCATTGCTGCATGGGGTGAAGGGACTTGGGTTTCTTTGTCCCCTTTTCATCCTTACCTGGACCCAGTTATTGATATCCAGAGCACAGGTGGAGTATTACTGGTCTGCTTTCTGTGGGTCCCTACTATCATGGTAACACACCTTCAACTTTATAAAGTATTATACAAACTCTTACCATAAAAAAAAAGTCATTTCCTGGAGCAGTCTGGATGAATGTATTGCCAGTTCTGCTGCTGACTCCTTGGGGTGACTCTGGGTTTGTCATTTAACTGTGAGTAACTTTTCCTGTTTGCAGAATGAGCTGAAAATACTTCCATGGGCCATGGTGGCTACTAATGAGTTATGAATGTGCTTATGTACATGTGTGTCTTGTTTGGTAAGATCGGCTTCTCTTCTGTCCCTGACAAATATTAGGCAAGAAAAATATTTCCTTTTCCTTACTGGGGGTAAGCAAAGTGAGTAGAAGCAGGATTTTTTGTGGAATATTCCTGCTTAATCAGTTCAGTGTTCATGGAGTTAATTTGCTCATGCCTTCAGATTGTTTTGTTTCCAGGGATTCTAAACCGTTGCCTCCAGCTGTTCATTTCCATTGACGAGGATGATCTTTATCTGTCTAAACTAGTTAAAACCTGCTCCACTACCCAGCAGCCTTTTTGGAGACAGCCCAATAAAGCTGAGTGCGGTGGCTATGACACCAAAGCCTCCTGGACATCATAAATTCCAAGCCCTACTTTTTTTTCCTGACCTCTCCCTGTTGGAGCAGCCCTCCTGTTTTAATGAGACCCTTCACTTCCTCCTCGGCTCCATTTAACCCCCATCCAGAAAGGGCAACGATATTTGCATTGTAAATAACCAGTGCAGAATCCCCTTTAGACTAATTTACTGCTTTCATATTGTCAGATGAAGCCCTAACATACCTTGAAGGTACCATTTGAACAACTGAAGCCCTGTTGACTTGCACTTGGACTCTGCTCTGTGTGTGTGTTCCTTGGGATGTTTTACTCGAAGCGTATTTTTAAATGTGCTCTGTTCAGGGCTTGCTGTGACATGCTGGGACTTGTCATATCTTCGGGGTCAACAGGGCCACTTCATCTTCAAACAGGAAATGTAAAAGTTTGTGTCTGAGCAGATGAGATGCAGGTTTGTTAAGCTGATGAGACAGCCACCAGATGGACCAGGGAATCCAGTGGTGACACTCAGGTGTTGTGTACATCAGTCAAAGGTGTTGTCTGTACAAGAGGGAATTGAGAACAACACAGAACTTTCTGTAGCTGTAATATTGCTACAGGGCCCAGAGCTGGAACGTGTGCTCTGGTGTAGGAACACCTTCCCTTCTGCTGGGGTTTCTAATTCACATTATTTTGGCCTGAGCTGAACAGGAGCACGGAACACAACAGGGAAAAGCCGATGGTCAGTTTGTACTTCAGGATCTTCCTTCTACTCCTACTACTGTTAACAGCAGTGGGAAAATTTGTGCCCAGAAAACCTCTGATGAAGACCCAGGCTGAGCTTTACTGTGGAATGTGCCAAGGAGACATTTTCCCGTTGTTCTGTTGCAGATGTTGCCGTCCCTGCTGTCTGGGGAGTCAGCAGGGCCTGAGGAACTGGGATGTACCTCCCCTGCTCCGTGCTGCAAACAGCTGGATCGGTTCAGTTCCCAGCCCGTGTGTCTGGGAGAATGCTGTGTAGTCACTTTTCTGCTAAAACCACCTCACAGCAATTACCAGACTTCCAGAGGAGGGAAAGGTCTGAGAAAAAGACCCGTTTAACATGTCATTATTAGTCTTTAGCAGCTGTGTGTTATCCTATTGTTACTAATAACCTTTGTAACTTTGCGAGCAATGTTTTCTTGGCATCGTTCAGACATAATGACTGGGGGGTCAAATTCAGCTCTCAGTTGTGTAAATATGGAATGTTCTCTTGGCTGTCTGGTGCTATTTTGCATTTGGCTCGTGGTTCCTGCCCCTAGAATCCTGCAATCCAAAATACCCAGGCAGAGAGTTCAGTCACAGTATGCTCTGCATACCAACTGGGTATGCAAAGCACAAAATAAACAGATGAAGAACTACTATCAAATCCAAGCCATATAATTATGTCTCTGTTGTCCTCTGGTTGTGATTAATGGATTTTTCCTGAATAAAGGAGAGCAGGAGTTTGATTGGCACTTTTCCTGTGTAATTCACCAGTAGATTATGGTTGTGAAGTCTTTCAGAAAAATATGACTTAAAAGAGGTTTTGAATAAAGAAATAATTTTTAAAATAAAGTTGAAAATGAAGAAATATGTTTGGGATGAATCAGGAACAAGAGTTGACAAAATAGATGTTGCTTGAAGTAAAGCAGTTGGAAAGTCTGCCTTAATGGTAAGAGGAAAGGGAGACCTTGGCAAATCCATGAGGAGGGTGTTGGAACTGCTGTTTTCCTTTCAACTTTCCGATATCCAGTGTTGTAAGACATAAGGTTCAGAGGGTTTTTATGGTAAATAAATTTATCTTGATTTCGTTCTCTGATAGGGGGGATCTCTCTTTTCTAGTATGGCCTGTGCAAAGTTCTCAGCAGTGAAGTGACTAATTGCACTTCTCATTTTCAGGGATCTTCCAGATAATCCTGCTGTGGAATGGGACACACATCTCCTCTCCACCATTGTGCTGGAGCACATAGAGGCCAAGAACATCAACCTGGTAACGTGACACTTCCTACAGCACAGGCCACATCACTTTTGAGCTGCTGTTCTGGGCTTTTCCCTTCCCTCTGGAAGCTTTCTCTGGAGTCTTTGAGTTCAGGATGTGTCTTTTCTCTCTGGAGATCTTTCCTTGCTTCCCAATGAGAAATGAACAATAGTGGAATTTCGCTTTTGTAGCTCCTCAAGTGGTTTCTGTATTTTAAAGTAACCATGTTGCCCCTTTGCTGGGTTTAATTGATGGAGGGAGCCCATCTGGGGTTAAGGCTTAGCTTTGAAGCCCACTGGCAGGTGTGTGTTAGAGAGCTCGATTAGCAGGGTTATAGGTCGGGATTGAAGAATATTAAACTGGGACATTTCCTAGCACTGGGGGGTTTTTTCCTCACAGAACAGGAATAAAGGCCTAAGCATGGAAAAGGTCGTGTTCTGTTCTTCTCTGTTGAACCTTACTTTGATCAGGCACTGACACCCAGATTAGCAGCAGAATCACAAAACTCTTAAAGCCTTTCAGCACTTCAGAAAACAAGAGACCACATCTCCTGTAGCATGAAAGTCCCAATGAGCACAAACCCCAGCATCATGCACCCAACTTCGTATTGATTCTGAGGCTAATTTTCCATGAAATTCACTGCTGTGCACAGAGGCAAATGCAGTTTTCCTGGACTCCTTTTGTGCCTTTTGGCCCCGTGAGTAGATAGGTTTTAATCTAATCTGAAAGCTCCTAACACAGGAGGGTTTGTATTGCCTGTTTGTGACTCTCACGAGCACTAAGACAAGTGCACCAGAATCCCAGCAGAAATTCTGAAAACACTAGAACTCCTCTGGATGGTTGGGAAGGATTAGATCTTTGCCTCAGGGAAAATTAAACTCCAGCTGTTTGTGCTGGGGGAGGCAGCAGTTTGCCACTAACAGAGCATGAGATGAACACTGAAATGTGGGGTTTGCAAAGCAAACATGAAACATTCCTGATCACGGTGCTGTCCCTGCTGTGCTGCAGCTCCAGCTGGAGGAAGGGGGAGGATGGGAGCTGATTCCCATCAGCTCTTCCCTGAGCAGCACAGAGGATAAATTACTGCAGCAGGACATCAGCAGTACCAAAGGCAGCTGAAGCAGCTTCTCAGGGCTGGTGGTAATGAAACACAGATTATTTTGAGTGTCCCAAGTAATCACAAAGGTCTCAGATGTTTGCTGCAATACCATTCATTTAGGAGCAGACCTAGTTTGCCAACAACAGCAAGAGAAGCACCTAATTACCTTTGTTGAACACTCTGCAGTTTAAAAACTTCAGAGCTTGCTATCTGTGAGCTCCTCTTGGAACACCTGCTGTCCTAAAACAACGGCCTTGCCTTGAAAGGTAAACTGAGCCCATTTTTCACTAATGTTGAAATTGATAAAACTGGCTAAACATGTTCAAAGAGCTTTGTCAAAACATAAACTGGTGGCATTTCGATCACAACAGACCAACTCAGTGGAATCAACATGATTGAAAAATGTGTGTTGTTGTAGCTATCCCAATGGGAAAACTTCCCCCAGTTCTCCCAGTAGTCATAACATCAACAGTGGTATCTTTATTTACAGAATATGTGGGTCACCAATAAGTGACAGTGGAGAAGGGGCTGCACTTCCAACGTATCCACAAGGAAGGATTACAAAGCAAGGAGTCCCACCTTGTGGGAGTACTGTTGTTCCATTGCAGAGTTAATTTGCTCAATTGCCCTGCAAGTCCATGAGTGGCTCAATCTTTTTGAGAGCTACAGGGACATATTTCATCCAAGCTCTACATTAAATAGTGCACACACAGAAATTAACGGTTGGTGCACTCAAAGCCAAAACTAATTTATAGACTTTGGAAATTATTTCCTGCCTGCTGGATTTACAAGCAAGAGTCAGTGTTGCACGGAGAGGCAGCCAAGGCTCCTCTGTCTCCATCCAGATTAGAAAGTATTTGGTGTGTAAAAAAAGTTACATAGTATTGTGTGAGCCCCAGGCAGGCTCTTGTTGCTCCTAAATCAGTTCCAAGAGACATTTCCAAACGCACAAGAGATTTAAAGGGAGTTTGAATATCACTGGCCTCTGTGACTGTAAGGGCCCATGGAATGATGCTCAGAGGAAGGCCATGAGAAATGGAATTGCTTACTATGGCATTTTAGGGGATGGTCCTTCTTAAAAAGGAAAGAGACCTTTCTCTCCCCCCCAGCAGATGTTTGCTCTGATGGAAGCACTGTGTGACACCAGGAAGAGGAGGGAGACCCACAGCTTTGAGTGCTTTTTTCCTCCAATGCACATGGTGTGAGGAGGGATCATGGACTCCAGACCTCTCAGGAGTTTTCTCTTCTGCTGGTAATTGAGTAATTTCCGCTGTGCTCTCCCCTCTCCGGAAGGGATTTCTGGACCTGTTTGTCTTGGCTGCTGCTCTGGCTTCCACTAGTGAAAGCTCCATTTCCTGAATACCAAGGTCACCCAGAAGAAAAACCAGCAACACCAACGGCAGCAGCTCCCATTTCAGAACAGGTGTGGGGAGGGAACTCCCTCTTGCCCTAAAGATTTCATTGAGCAACAATTTCTACATGAAGTATATTTATTATCCCAGAACTGGCTAAGCCTGTTTTTAACCCAGACAGTTTCAAGATGTTCAGGTTTTCTCATCCTGTCCTGATTGTCTGCTTGATTTCCTCATCAGCCTGGTTCAGGTTAGGAGTTAAAGCCAGCACAGCACTGAGTGGAAGGAGCAAATGCTCCCGTGTGAAAATATCTGCAGCATGTGAGAAAGAAATTCAGATCCATTATCAGTGAAATGAATCCCTGAAACCAGAGGAATATATTTACATGTGATTGCTGCCTGCTTGAAGGCACGAGCAGCACAGTGGTGCTGTGGAAACAGTGCCCTGTATAGACAGCACACTTAGAAGCTGCACTCTGGGCCGAGGGAACATCTCTGCTGTGTGCTCAGAGGGATCTCTGCAGGGAAGAACCAGGATTTCCATGGTATTCTCTTTGCAGACAAAGCAAATGCCACCGTGGCCAGGTCTGTGTGCACATACCCTGGGAATTGTACTTACAAATTTGTTTATTTGAAGAGATAGGCAATTCAGGTGCAAATGTCCCAACAGTAAACTGGACAACAGCAACAGAAAATGAACTCTGTGCAATCTCTTCAGATAGTTCAGATGTTATGTAAGCTCAGCAGCACTAAGAACAGCAGCTTCTGTTTCAAAGCAGATGTGGAGAAGAAAAACCTCCAAAGGTGTTTCTGAACAGATAATTTCCATGTCAAGAATATTTCCTAACCCAGCCTTGTGCTCCCACAGTTGGTCTGAGCCAGTTTTGTCAAAACAACAATTAGTTTATTTAGTCTGCTCACTGTAGTCTCTTATCTCGGTCTTCTGGTTTGTTCCCTTGTGCCCTCCACAGAAGGAAAAAATGTGTGTTTTGGCTTGCCTGGGTTTTTAGCTTGGTTTCCTAAGGAAACAGGAATAATGCAATGATATTTATACGTGTGTGCACATGCAAGTTTCAAAAGACTTCAGAGCCCATTGGCCAATTCCAACTGCAGGGTACTGGTCTTAAAAATGTTCTGCTTGTAAAGGTTACGTGAAAATCAATGACCAGGCAGGAGAGACAGACCCTTTCTCCATCCTTATTTAGTGAAAAGGTTTAGTGCAAGTCCAGCCCTTATCAGACTCACGCTATTATTCACCTGAATAGAAATTTATTCTGCCTGCAGTGAGTGGGGGATGTTGTCATCTCAGGAAAGTGCCACTCTAGGTAGGAGTGACTTCAGAGCATGTTTTTTCTTATCTGCAAAATACAGGGTGCTATGCTCATTCCCTGAGCTGAATTTATGAATGTTTTTCCCAGATGAGCTGCTCCAAAAGCTGGTATCCATAGGGAGGGCTGAGCACCAGGGCAGGCCCTGCAGAGCTCCTGGGTAACGCTGATGTACAGCAGCCAAAGCTGAAGATATCCTGTTTCTCTTTATGAAATAAGGGTTGGCCAGAAAATGCTTCTTTGTACCTGAATGAAGCTGAATTCGGTCCCACCACTTCCTGCCAGCCAAGAGCAACCTGGGCTGCCTGGTGGCAGCATCTTTACAGCCACTGGGCAACGTGGAAAGTCTGGCTGTGGACATGTTCTGGGTGGATGGGTTTAAAGCAGGCTTGTCTGAAGGTTGTGGGTTTTGAAGTGTTTCTGATTGCTGTCTCTGTGCTTCCTCTCCCTCTTTAGCAATGTCCCCTGTGTGGGGAGGGCCTGACAGAGGGTGGAGGAGCAAGTTGCAGGACGGGTGAGGTGACTTCTGGCCTTCCCTTGATCTCTAACCCAGTGCCCCAGGCCCTGCACATAAAACAGATTTTGAGAAGGGAGCTGTGCTGAGTGAGCCAGGCAGTGCCATTCTTCTTCTCCTTCCCTGAAGAGAGAACAAGCTGGCAAGGGAGCAGACATTGGTTGAGATGTGGGGAGTTTATAATTTCTCCCTGGTCCCAGAGAAGGGAGCTGTGGAGGGCTCTGCTACTGGGCCTCTCTCAAAGACTGAACTTTGGACTGGCCAGGGACTGTCACTGTCACCACCCAGAAGGAGAACCAGCACACATTCCCTGTCTGCTCTACACTTTGTGCTGCCTGTTTGGCTGCTAGGTTGGAAGTGGGAACCTTTAAATACCCACTGCCCAGCACCACAGAGTGAGTGAGCCCTTAGGGTGGTGCTTCACCCCTGACACATCATTGGCTGGTCTGAGGGCAGGGAGCCAGGGGTGTTCTGTGCTCTGGGCAGTGGTTAGTGCTGTGTTCACACATTACTTCTGCATTATGAAGTTCCCATTTGTACAAAAGTGCAGTCAGCTGATTCTTTAAAAAGGCTTATTCTCATATCAGATTATTTTATCACTGTGTTATCCTCTGGTGAAGCCTCTTTACAACCAGGACAGTCGTCCACGATCGTGGGGCTCTTCTTACAGCAATGTGTCCTGATCCACAGCACAGCAAAGTATAGTTTCACTCTGTCATTCTAGGATGTTCTCAGATCCAGGAGAGAGTGATTCATAGAGCTGGACCTCTCGGGTCAGGAACATGTTTGCAACAGATCATTTTGAAAGTGACCTTTTGGCCTGGTAATAAGTAACAAGTGCATCCTGCCAGTGGGAACATGATCTTTGTCATCTTTCTGTTGTTCAAGCTGTTAGACTGTGTAGTCATCTAGTTCCAGAGTGGCTTGTTTGTTTAGTTGTATTTCTGTGGCATGATGAGTTCACACACAAGGCCTCTTTGTGCAACACAAAAACAACTCGTTAGTTACAATGGGCTGGGGCAGTGCTGTGTTAGATGTCAAAGCTGGGAACTGCACAGTCTCCTCCTCCTCCTAAATGGTTCTTGTTCTGTGGTTTATTGCAGGTGGTGACCTTTGATGCGGGAGGAGTGAGTGGCCACACAAACCACATCTCTCTTTACTCTGCTGTCAGGTACAGTGTGCTCTTCCTGCATCCTCACCTGGGAGTTACACAGTGAACGAGGTGCTTGTGTGTGAGCAGAACCAAAACCAGCATTGATTTCACTGCTGTAACTGAGTGCCAGGCTGTGGGGCACAGGCTGTTTGGAGAAACTGCCACAGCTCTGTAAATAACCAAAGCATCTTTTAGTATTCCATCAGCTGGTGCTTTGCCAGGCTCCTTTTCACTGGGCCCTCTTTGCTCTTCCTGTCCTTGATCCCACTGAAATATGCCACAGATCACTTTGCACTTCTGGTTTGAGGAGGGTGTGTGAATAGCTGATGCCTGAGCTGTCGGTAGTTGGGTTTTGGAAAGTTCTGCACCACCATTCCAGGGGATGTTGCCATCCTGTCCAGGTCCCTGAATTTACCTCTCTGACCCAAGGACGTTGCTCTTTCACTGGAGCTGTCCCTGTTTACCACTCTTAGGAAGAGCCAATTAGTTCCTTCACCATTTTATTCCTTACATTATGGGACCCTCTGTCCCTGTGCTGTGGGAAGGTTGCTACACAGAAGGCCCTGTATTAAAATCACCCAAATTTTGCTGGCAGGACAGTCACTGTATTTTACTTTAGCGTTCTGCTCATTCAGACCTCACTGTGTCCTAGAGAGATCTCCTCCAGAGCTGCCCCTGCCTTTCCCAGGCATGAGAAGAACTCTTTGCAAGTATAGGTTGTATTTATAGCACCCATTTGTTTTCTAAATCATCTGTGCCATTCAAATAACTCTTCTGGCTCTCCGTGCTGACAACATCCCAGTGATTTGCCTTTCTCACTTGCCTAGAAAAAGCTACAGTGCCACAGAACCTGTACTGGGACCTACTGAACTCCTCTGGGAAGATGCTGAAAGCATTTGATGCTGGAATTCAGCATTAGAGGGGATCATGGCTGTTCCCAGCAACTTCTGGAATAGCCTAAAAGAAGGAGAGGGGGTGGAGTTAAAGCAAACTGTGTTTGTTTGGGCTGAGTTGGGAGATGCTTTCTGGCACAGCTAATTGAGGAGTGAGTGAGGAGCAGAGGTTGATGACCCAGGAGCAGAGGTTGATGCTCATACCATTGGCACAGAGGGACTGAAGAGCTTCCAGCTGCCTGGGCCTCTGTTTGCTCAGTCGATTGCTGCAGGACCTGCAAATAGGAAGGGAGGGCGGGTTGTTGTTTGTGTGTCCCCCTTACATCCTGAAGAGATCATGGGAAAACCAGCTGGCAGCTGAGTTATGTAGGAGAAAGTTAAGGAAAACTCTTGATTTTGATCTTGTCCTACTATGTGGTTGTGGAGAAATTACTTTCCTACCTTTGTGCTTTAGGTTTCCTGTGGGTGTGGGGGGGATTTAACCTTCTTCTCATCTCAGAGCATGTTACTGGAAATATTCGTTGTCTGCAAGCCCCTTGAACTCAGACCTTTGCATTAGTCCTTAGCTACAGCAGTCCTGGGCTGATGAGATCCATGCTGATAGGGACACCAGAGCACGAGCAGTTCTCATTAACTAAGGGCTGCTTTGTGTCTTGTCTCTGTTCCAGTCCTGAATCAGCAGAAATAACCATGGTGGCCCTGTCATCTGCATGTGGCAGGAGTGACGCTGTGGCCACCGAAAGGTTAAGTTTATTTTTAGTGGCTTGTTTGCCCTCATTATTTTTCAGTTTGTGTTATGGAGGAAGTAGAGCGTGACTGTATCACTCCTGACTCGCTGTGCCCTGATGAGATCTCACATGTTGGCCAGCACAGGCAGCACTGGGAGCACAAGCTGAGCCTTCTCCCTTCCCCCTGTGCCAGCAGAGCTCTGCAGAGCCCCAGGGGCCCCAGTGCTACATGGCAAGGAAAGGCAAATGAACTCTCCCCTCCAGGTATCATGTGCAATGTGTTTATTAACCATCTTTAAACAAAGTGTGCAAGGTTCTGCCTCCACTGTGGCTCTGAGTGGAAAAGATGAAGCAGAGGGCTGGTGCAGTGATCCTTGGCTCTTTTGGATTCTCCCAGTCCCTGGGAGATAGACTTGTGTCCACCACCCACGGGATTATTTCTGTAAGAGCAGGGGTAGAACAGGCTGTGTGACCCCTCCCACAACTCCTCGCTTCAGGAGGTGCAAATTATGGAACAGCTTCAAGGAATAAAACAGTTCAGGCAATGGTCATAGCTGAGCAGATGCTCAGTATTGTCTGCTAAGGGCATAAATATTTTTTCCAGTGTCTGGAGCAGAGGTTATGTTCAAAGGAGCAGGAACTATTCAGAAGAAATGAGCCCTTTCCCTTGCAGCAACCTTCCTCCTGACAGCTTGCAGGAGTCCAGCTGCTGTGTGTGCCTGCCTGGCCTTCAGATCTGGGAGGAACTGGGAAATGCCAAGGTTCGAGGGTGGATTTGTTCTTCTGCAGGGAAAAATGAGAAAAAACAGGGTGGGAGAGGAACACAAATTGCTGTTTGATTTCAGTCTCCCCTGGGAGTATTTCAGTTCTGGCTTCCAAACTGAAAAAGAGACCCAACCCAAACCCAAGAAAAACCCACAGTAGCAAAACAGAGGGAATTGGAAACAATCCTCTGTAGCTCTGCTTCTTTCTTTGTCACCTTGATTTAGCAGCATCATTCTCTCTTTTCCCCCAAAACAGGAGCTTTCCCTGTGGCCAAGAGAGGCTGGATCCTTTACGCTCATCCACAAGGAAGAGCAGGGTTTGAGTGACATCCAGGTCACTTTACTGCTCCCTCAGTGTTTGGCCAGTCTGTAGGCACTGTGGGAATAACCTTGGTAAATACTCTGTGACAGGAATATTGGAGAACCTCTCTTTTCCTGCACTTTGAAATGACGGTGTTTGCACTGAGATCACATGTAATATCAAGGGGGCTTAGTTTTGCATGAGTCACTGTGCATTTTGATTTTAAATAACCCCTCTTACCCAGGAGCCTGGCAAATGGGGGGCTGTTGGGTTTGTTGTTTGCTTGATTGCTTAGGATGGAAAGGAATCATCTTTGTGAGGAGGAGGAAGGACTGTACCACTTGTTTTCTTCAGTGAGCTATCAAATCCATTTCATCCCAGCTAGAACAGAAAAAAAATAGTCTTGTCTGCTTAGGGCAGAGCAAACTGAGTGGAAAATAGGAGCTGCTATATTTAACTACTGTGCATTGTGTTGTTATAGCAACTGCATCCATAAAACTTCTATCAATGATGCCATATAAAAAGCTACATCAAGGAATCATTAGCTGAGCCTATTCTCGTCAATTCCATTTGGAAAAACACCTCTCAGTCCTGCAGGATGTTTTTTAGCATTCACCAGCTCAGTGGTAGGTTGTAAAAGAGGCTGTGCAGAGGTAATATTTGGGAGCTTAGTGCTTTATCACTCTGGAGCTGATTATGATGCAGCCTGAGTGCCACTGATGCCTTGTTGCACTGACATGTCACAGCCTGGCTCTTGAATGCCCCATTTCTGAATGCCATGGGCATTGTGCAGAAGGGCTGCACTGAGGTTCCCTGAAAGAGGAGGGTTGGTTAAGTGCCAGTTTCAAATCTGTATATTGAAACAATGAACTGTCCAGCCAATCCCACAGACTCGGTGGGTACCGTTCCCAAAAGCCACCAACTGCATCACATCCCAACAAAGCACAGTTCTGCTTGTGTGGGGTTTCTAAGGCCAGGTCTTAAAGGATGTGTTGAGCAGGAAGGAAGCTATTTTTTTTGGTGATTAGCTTGATAATAGTGAATGATATCCCATTTACCACTTTATTTGATGCCTTCTTACAGTGTGGGGCTGGAATGGGACTCTAATCTCTCCCTCCTTTCAGCAGCTGTCCCATGCATTCTATTGATCTTAGATGTCCCTGGGGATCTTAGGAGTGGTGGCTGAGGTTGCACCCAGACTGCCCCCATAAGGTCAAGACAGAATTGTCCTCTACTCTTTATCCTTGGAGACTTCCCTCAGAGGACTCTGCCTTATGTCTGGTAATATACCATAGGCTGGGTATGTTATCCTAGATTTTATCTCATTCCTTCATTTACTCCCTCATTCCTTAATTTGACTAAGTTCATTCATCCCAGCCCCCCTTCCCTGACATGGTTGAGAGCCATTAGGATTAAAGTTGAGCACAGGGCACCAGCATTGAAGGGATTCCCCCCAAAGTAGTTTTTTATTCCCAAGAAACAGCCTCAGGGGATGTCCTTCCAGCATCATTAGGCAGTGAGTGGAGCTGTGACACTGCACATTCTTCTCCCAGGCAGTGCAGGGCCCAAAGCACAGAGCCAGGGAACAGCTCTGGCAGCTGGAACATCTCTGAATTGCCACTGGCAGAAACATCTTTTGCCACTGCTACACCTGAGTACAGAGAGCTTGGGCAGCATTTTACAAACTGCATGTTGCTACATGGTGTAGTTCAGGGTGCATGGAAATAGAGCCAGAAAGTCCAGTTAGGGAGGGAGGAGGCATTCCAGATAGCAAACATTCAACATCTGGCAAGTATATCCTTCTGATATCTCTGTGACTCTGAGGAGACTGGCTGTTCTTCCTCCTTCACATCTGTTTCATCAGATTAATCAGGCAGATTAGAGTTCGGGATTCTAAATGGAGCCCCAGCACAGCTTTAAGACATCCATTCTTTCCATGCTCTCCAGAATTGGATTTCCCCAGTGCTCCACAGCAGCCAGCACAGTCAGTTCAGTGAAGGGTTTTGCCTTTGGCACAGGAGAGTGTTTGGAGAGTGAAGTCATTGAATTCAGTGAACAACTTCTCATCAAATAGAACATGGCCAAAACCATAACACACCCACCAGGGGATCAGCCCCAGAGTTCTGTGTTCCCCAGAGGAGCTCTGTGTTCCCCAAGACCCAGTTTTCAGCTCTGTCTTGACTTGTTTCTTCTTTCCACCAAGTGGAGGTTTCACCGATTGGTGCCACACAGGAGCTGATCCACTCACTTTGCTCACATCTTTCCTTGAGGATGACTGAATAAATGCAGGGAATTTGGGAGGAACTCAGTCCTGAATTTGCAGGGTCGGGGCTGTTGGGCCATTTCAGTGGTTCTGCTGAGATGCAGCTGATGGCTGCAGACAGCAACAGCCTTCAAAGCAGCTGGTCCTCGAGGGAGGAGTCGGGGCTGAGCTCTTGCAGTGCAGAAATGGTTGGAGCCTTCAGATGTCTCATGGCCTTTTGAAATTTTTCATTGCAGAGGGTCTCCCACGGGGATCTGAACCTACCACAGGCACAACAGAGAGGGTGCAGTGAGAGGTGCCCTGTAATCACCAGCCTCTGGCACTTGGTGGGTGGGTGGGAACAAGCCACCTTAGGTCACTTCATGTTTAAAAAGAATTATAAAAAGTGTCTCCGGGGGGAAAAAAACAACACCCACATGGAAAAAGCTCCTGAAAAAGAGCGTGTTTGTGTTTGACTTTTGGGGATTTTATGCCAAACTCTTTCATTTCACCCAAACCACAGCAAGTCCAATCTGTAAAACAACATTCCCAAAATGGCAACGACTGAGAGCTGCAACCTCTCCCCTACTTGGAAGTGTCCCATGGAGACACTCCAGCAGGGTGGAGATGGGAGCGAGACGATGGATTTGGGAGAGGATTGGCTCATTTTGTGAACGTGTGCAGGAGGTAGAGTTTTGTGTTTCTCTCTCTCTCTCTCTGTAACCACAGAGTATCTCTCGCCTGAGAAATACAAATGAGCAAGGCTGCAATTCCTCTGCACATAGAGCTGGGTGGAGCCCATTCCCAGAGCTCTGCACTGAGCCTTGCTGAGTCCTGAAGCATTTGGATCAGGACAAAAAGGATGAGCAGGGAAGTAGTTTCTTCATGCCTGTTCTTCCAGATGAATGGCAGGTCTGCTGGCAGCAGCTTTGAGGACCTTTCAGTAACCAAAATACAGTTTGTGTCTGCCTGAACCCTTAGACAGCATAAACTCCTTAATTTGCTGCTGAATGAAACTCTCCTTCCCTGCTGAAGATGCTGCCTGTTCCTGGTGAAATGTTTCCATATGAAGTGGATCTCTTGCTCCTGTTTCTGCTGGCAGGAATGGTTATTATTAGTTCCCTCTGGGAGCAGCTCAGTAAGTGCTTTGAAGGTGCCTCCATGGCAGAGCAGCACACCCAGAACAGACACTGGGCCTTCAGATAGTTTGCCAGATTTCACAACCACTCACTGCTTTATCTCTCCAAGCTTGTTCTATAAAGTTCCCACCCCGCCTGCTGTACCAAGTGCTGAATCACTTCTTTGGGTGGCCAGATTCTACTTGTGGGGGAAGAAACCTCTGGCAGAAGAGCAGAGCAGATATTAATGGCGATACTTAAACCTTCCTCCCCCTCCACTGCCCACAAAAAATTGCTGGTAATGTTTACAAGGCAACATTTAATGATCTTTGTCAGAGCAGTAAGACTTGAGTGGTAGAAGGTGGCCAAGTCAGTATTCCAAGGCCATTGTTTAGTAGGAAATGGTATTGCTTGCAGAGCTTTGGCTCTGGAGCAGAGGAGAGCACTGGCAGGAGAATCTGTGTAAGGCATATGTTTTCTGATTGCTGTTTGAGTTCTGCCATGACCTGCATTTCTGGCTTGACTTTTGCTTTGAATTGTGTTGGATATTCATTACTCCGTGCTTCCTATTTTGTCTATGCCTGTGTAGTTAATCCTTTTCCTTGAACTTAACCAATAGCCAGAGATAATCCTAGTTTGAAGTGACTGGAGAAACACAGCAGTTTACATATAATGCATGTTTGATCCTGGTTGATTTACACATGAACTGGCACATTGTCCTTCGTTTAATACACCACTGTAAGGTGATAACAATCTCTTTACATATTACTCAGGGTTAAATAACTTTTTTTTTTTATATTTCCTTTCTCCTTTTGGCAAATGTTCCATTGTTTGGAATTTTTTTCCTCATGGAAGAGCACGCCTGGGACAGCCCTGAGTGCCATCTGCTGGAGACCTGCTGCCTCCCAGCCCTGTCATGGGCCAAATCTGTGGTGATGCAGATGGGAATGTCAGCACAATTGCTCCAAAGCCATGAGCCACAGGCTAGAGCAGGAAAAACAAGAGAATTAACAAGGAATTGAAGCTAATACCCTCTGATGCTTTCGCCATACCAGGATCATTTGCTTACACTTCTTGATGGAAGTGCCTTCACTGTTCACATCTCCCACACTGGTCCCCTCATCCTGTTTCCAAGGGAAGCACTTTTGCTACAGAGACTATCCAGGACAAAATCATGAAGGGATCAAAGTCTCAGTGAGCAAAAAGCCAGAGCAGCTTCTCAGATGTTCCAGTGCCAGTGTGAGTTAGAAAACAAGAAGCTGGTCCCAAAGAGGAGCTGCTGAGGCAATGTCCCTGGCCAGCAGACCCTGGGCTTTAAACAGCCAGTGCTCCCAGAGGTGAATAGCCTTTGGCAGCCTCTTGCAGTTTCCCTTAGTGCAACTTGAGAAGTTTGAGAGTGAATTGGATTTATAGAGCTTATTTGTGATGTGTCCCAGCAGCCAAGATGAGGAAAGTAATGGCAGAACAGTGTGGGCAGTGAGGCTTATCCCTGCCTGAGGTGTGCATCCAGTGTCAGCTCCTGAAGGTTCTCATAAGACTGGCCATTGTAAATGTGTGTGTGTGTGAAGAGAAAAGGGCTGGTTTAGTGTACAGAGTTTATACCTGTAAAATCAGGGTTTGGATAACTCCACTGAGTGTTCACCCACATGTATCTCTCCTTTCACAGGTACCTGCATTCAGAGGGGAAGTTACCTGAAGGTAGGTCACCTCACATCCCTGCCCTTGCAGGCACTGGGCAATTGTTTACATCAATGTTCTGTGCAGGGTTCCAGCTGCCCAACTCACCCCTGCAATGCAAATGCAACCTGCAGCTCAACTCTTTCTTGCCCTTTTATCCTCCTGCAGTTTTTACCCACTCAGACTTCTCTACAATCACTTTTCTGTCCTTAGGGGTTCTCCTGTCTCGATGCTGTGATTCAGTGTCTGCCCTGTGCCTTTTGCTGTCTTGGGTGAATATGAGTGTTATTTCCAGGTCTCTCAGCTTAATCACAGAGGTTTTGGTCATGTCTTACTTACAAGCCTGTTATTCTTTTCTGTGACAAAGGCCTCAGAAACCATTACCAGCTTAGCCAAGAATGTTTGCGTGTACCAAGTTAAGCTTCCATCAAAATGTGCTCAGGAAAGGTACCTGAAATCTGCAGTGGCACAGCAAGTTTTGTAATGGCTTCTCTCATCTACAAATGAGCAAGAATCCCTGAGAAACCCTCTGTACAAGTAGGTAAAGGAAAGAAACAAATTACAGAAGCAAGTTGCTCCTGACCCATTTTCTAGCTGCTGTCCCAGAGCAGAGCTGCAGCCCTTATCTCCAGCAAACAGTGCCTGACTCAGGGACAAATGTGAGGAACTAGTTTAGGCACAAAGCTGTCAATCAGCTCTTTGGACAGAGCATGGGAAGGTGGCTCAACCAGGCCCACCCAGTCAACCTCCTGTTCCCTCAGCAGCCATCTGGGCTGTGTTCCTTTAATGCTAATTCCCAAATCATTGTAGGATTTGAATGAGTCACAGCAAATCAGTTTTAATTCTCTGCTAGCAGGAAGTTGCAGACCTAATGAGAGAGTGTGAGCCAAGATGGCAGAATGCCCTTTAGCTGAGTTCTGACTCCAGTCTCTTCAGCTCCCCAATTTATGAAAGAGCAGTATAATGCCAGCTTCTTTCCTGGGACCTTTTCTTTGTTCAGCTCTGGGATGCAACAGAGCTCTGTGTGCAGCACAAAGGACAAGGACCTGCAGTGGATGATGTCACTGCTGGCTGTCAGGCCCCATCTACACTGAGCCACTTTCATGTGCTATTCATGCAGGTCTGTTAGATTCACTATGGTCCTGAGTATGGGCTGAGCCTCAAATTCATTCAGGTTTGAAACAGAACTCATGTATAGAGAACACTTCCATTTCTCCAGCAGCATCAAGAGACTCCTGGAGCTGTGTGAAAGCCTTGCTGCTCTGATTACATCACATCTGACATGACCTACAAACACCAAAGGAACGGGGAGCTCCCATGCTGCTGCTTACGCTAAGCCTTTCCAAATATAGTTCCAGTCTCATTGAAATTCCCAGTATTTATAATTTGATCTGGCAGGCGTGCAGGGCTGTGCATCAGAGGGGCTTAATGAAACAAGAGTGATGCTGGGATTGAGGCTGTCTGGATAGAGCTGAAAGGCATGTTCAGGCCATGGAAATTTGCTGCTCTGCTGTTGGTAAGAAGGAACTATGTGTGGGTGAACCTGTGTAAGCCCATGTGACCAGGGAATCCACAGAAAATCTCTCTGCAAATGCAAAAGCCAGCTAAGCCTTGCATTGCCTCAGTGATATGCAAATGAGCACCCTAAATATCCTGCTTTGCTTTCTAATGCCTTTAGCCATCATAAACACTACAGGCTTTTTATAATCTGTAATCAAGTTCTCCAGCCTGGGCACAAGATACTTGGGCTTGTCTCAGGAAGTCAAGACGGCTGCTGGCTATGCTCCCACCCCTGCCACTGGCCCCTTCCAGCTATAACCAGTGCTCTTCCAAAAGAGCTGGTGTACTTCCATCCCTCAGGAGCAGTGCAGGCCTGCAGCACACACAGATCTGCCCAGGAGCTCCTCATTCTAGGCAGACCTGCTGCCTCAGTGGTTTGGAAGCAGAAAGCCAAGCCGAGCAGGCTGCAGGCTTCACACACTTCTATTCCAGGCCTAATCCATGAGCTATATTGATCCTGCCCTTTCTGCCAACCTAGAGAGGTTGTATTACACTGCTAATCCCCTCCTGCCCAGGTCACAGTTGCCAACGCCTGAAAATCTGTCTAATGCAGTTTTGCACTTTTTGAAACGTCTTTTAGTTGTTAAACAAGACAATCTGACTGCAGTATGAGTTTGAGGCTTTATTCTTCGTCCTCATTGTCCCCAGATAAATGGTGGAAAAGGTCATGCAATGTTTACATGAACACACTTTTATCACACTTAGTGCAATGATCTCTACGGTACAGAAAAGGAGGCACACAGGGATCTACCTTTTGCACTGTTACACACATTTTTTAAGTTTACACACTTCTTTCAAACCTTTTAATAACACACTACTATTGTTAACTATATACCGGTATATATTCGATAAGTGGTGTTAGCCTAAAACAGTTTTCTCTTTCTTGTTTTTATCTTTGGGTGTAGGTACTCATCACAGGTATTCCTCCACTGGAGTTAGCAGCTTCCTTTCTCTCTTTCCCAGGCTGCCCAAGGTTACTTCGTGGATTCCAGTGTTAGCTCAGAGGCCTCTGGATAAGTTGCTGTTTCAGGGCCTCCAGCTGGAACACCTGTTTGGCTCCCTAACACAGTCACAACAGGCTCTGAAAAGCTTCACCTGCTGGTGTCACAGGAGTGGACTCCTCGATGGCAGCACTGCTCCCACCCTGCTTGGCAGGGAACAGCCTGTTTCTCTGAACCCTTTTTCATCTCTCCCTGGAGTGTACATTCCTTCCCTGCTTCATTTCATCTCACATTCCCATGCAGAACAGGCTTTGCTGTCAGCACATGGATATCCTTGTGATATCACTGGCACAGAAGGCTCTTAGAGTGCCCTTTTTTTGGGAGGCTGAATGCCACCATGCCACCCCTTTGCCTGATCTGACCGAGGAGGGCACAGCAGGTCAGATAGATCCACACAGAAATCATTTGCAGTGGTTTTTATCCCCTATTGCTGGGCTTTGGGGAACAAAATGTGTAATTGCCGCATGAATTAATATTTCTCAGGGAAAAAAAATGAGGAAAGGGAGAGCATGTTTTGTTAACAGAGCAGTCCAGGCTTCAGAGGGCAGTTGTGGGTGTCAGGCCTCTCTTCCCATCATTGCAAGTAGGAATTCACATGGCATTGCCAGAGTCCATTAACAACCATCCAGGAAAGGAAAGATCCATTGCCCCGTGTTTGCTCTAGCCTTGTCTTCCCTTGTTTGAAAAGCAAACAGGTGGCCAGTGGGAATGCTGAGGACAAGAGCAAGAGGATCCACATCTATTCCTTTCCTCTGCCACAGTGCAGCACTAATTCTTCTCTCTCAAACTACCCACAGCAGCAGCCCAGAGGGTCTCTGCAGAGAAGGGGGAAGAGAGTTCCCCCACTCGTGGCACATCACAAGTTTCCTTCCAAGTTTGGAAACAAGAAATTCTGTAGTGGGAGTAGAAGAACCCTCAGGGCACTTCTGTTTGTGAGCAAGTGCAGCACTTGTCCCTGCAGAGCATCCTTTGCAGGAGCAGCTGAGACCCATGGCAGCCAAACAGCAACTGCTCTGCTGTCACTTGTCCAGGTGGGCCGGGAGCGAGCCGGGGGCTCAGGCTCGCGGTCAGGAAGTGGCACAAGCCATCCGTGCTGGTCCCACGGCTCCCTGCATTCCCGCACGTCCGGGGGACCCCGCGGGGAGCTTGGCAGAGCTCATCGCACAGCTGCTGCTCAGGGAGCACCGTGACCTTGCAGGGCTGGGGGCTGAGGCTGCGGGAGGACGGGGGTGGGCACACGGCAGTGGCACAGTCAAGGCAGGGGTGTTGGAGGCAGAGGGTGCCAGAGGGGTCTGAGCCGGCCGGGCCGGGCAGCGCCGCGGGCAGCGCTGCGGGTCCCGCTCCCGCAGCCGGCGGACACCGCCATCTCCCGGCGGCTCCCTGAGCCAGGAGTTCCAGGAGGGCTTTTCCTCCGGGTCCTGGCACAGCACAGACTCCTGTCAGCTTTTATCTGGATAGAAATGCCAGTGGTTCCTCTTGAGGCCTCTACCCCTGCCCATCATTGCCCACAGCGGGAGAAAAGAATTCCTTTGTGTGCTCTGTCCGTCCTGCTGAGGAGTCACGTCCCAGGATCAATGAAAAGGGGGCATGGCCCTGGAGCCCTCTGAGACACTGAAATAAGGAGTTACCAGTTTTTCTTTGGAGAGTGGAAGAAGCTATTGAGAAGTTGGAACAATCTTCTCTTGAAGGAGAAAAAAGAAAGAAAGGAATTGAAAGATCTCAGAGATGTGCTGGAGGGAGTCTATGGGGGCTGCCATGTCCTGCCCTTGCAGGCTTTGACTGACTCATTTTCTTTGCAGTGAAATGAGTCAGCATCACTGGGAAGAGGCTGGGACACAAATCACTTATGAGGGGATTTGTCAGGATGGTCCCACGTGTGCTGTTTGTCCCTGGGTTCAGTGTGTCACAGCCCCCTGGCTGGGAAAGGAGTGGTGCTGATGGGGCATCTTGGAGGGCCAGACTACCCTGGAGACTTGTGGGAGCTTCCCCTGTATCTCCAGGAAATTGTAGAGCAACAGGTTTTCCCTTCCTATCTCAGACTTGGTAGAGGTTAAACTGAGGGATCTACCAAATGTCCAAAGTAGGGAAAAGTTCTTTGTTCCTGCTGCTGTCCTGGAGAATCTTTGCCCTTAGAGGGACACGAGTCCTGCTGACATTGTAGGGCTGAAAGGCATTTGAGCACCACCAGCTCAAGCAGTTATTAGACTTGAGCACAGGCTTCACACACTGAAATGGTGCATCAGGAGCCTCTGCAGCAGCTCAGCTTTGTCTTGTGTCTCCTTTGAGTAATGTCACTGTTTCAGGGCACACTGAAGAAAATCTAATTGTGAATCGAATTGTGTCTCTGACCACCTGTGTAAACTGTGACTTTGGCCTCTTCTGTCACACTTTAATACAATTAGTGAAGTGTGGAGCATAATCACAGCAGCTTCCAAGCCCCAGGAAATCCCAAAGCAGCTCCTTTGAGAGCTACAGGCTCTAAATGGGACCATCAGTAGCTCCGAGCTCATCAGTGAAGACAATTTAGCCATAAAAAAAATAGCAATCAACTTTCGAGTTCAAGGGGATCTTTAAAAAAGGAAAAAAAAAAGCTTCCAAACAGCAGAATCTTTATACATTTTACCTTCCTCTGCTTCATCACAAACATCTGAGCAATGTATTGTGGAACTCTGTTAAAGTGTAACTGCCTGCCTGAGTTAATATTTGATACTGCCATTCCCGAGATATGTAAATATTTATTCTGTAGGTAAGAATTGGAGCTTTCAACAGACTGTACAAAACAAGAACCAGTACAAATAGTCATATACTGAATAAGAACCGGTACAAATGGTCATAAACATGCACTGGGCACAAAGAGATCCTGGTGGAAGCATCAGGAAAAGTTGCTCCCCTTTTGCAACAGGATCCCAAATCCAGCAGCACAGGGGAGCCTGCAAAGACCTGCTAAGCCTGGAGAGAAGGGCACCTTAAAGTACTGTTGTTTTGAAATAATTCCCCTTTCCTCTGTGCAGGGTGCCGTGTGCTCGTGCTCGAGTCAGTGAATCTCTTGAGGAAGTACATTTCCTTCCTGGATGTGCCCATTTCCTGCCTCCTGCCCGGGGATGCCCTGTTCATCCTCTCAGAGGAGGAGACTGAGCAAGCCAAGGTGAGACCTGTGGCACCTGCTTAACCTGCCTGAATGGCTCATCATCACTGTGAAGACTTTAGTCAGAAGTGTCACATTCACGGGGAATTTCATAAGTGGGTTATAAATGTCACTAAGGAATGTCTGCAGTGACTTGTAAAACATGAACAGACAAGACAGGTGACCTCGTGTGCTGTGACAGGACGGGGCTGAGCTGATTTGCAGCTCAGAGGTGTCCAGTAGTCACAGAGCACTGAGTTTTACACTGCATCCAGGATGCAGGATACATTTCAGAGGAGACTGGATCCAACTTAATATTCCCAATATATGAATGGCCTGTCAAAGATTGGCATGACTCCATGTCAGGAACAGCATCCTTGGACCACAGCTCTAACTAAAGACAGAAACAGCCTGTCAGCTTGTGGTCCAAAGAGTTCCCTTCTTTGCTATGCATATTTTATTTTGCTGCATGAGATCTCACACATTTGTCCACAGTTCCCTGTATCAGAATCTGATTAGCTCCCCTTCCATAGCATGAAAATGTTTGCCCAGAAAACAGTGCTGTTAATTCACAAATTGCAGAACTTTCCTGCTTTTGAGGCTGCTAAAAGGGAGAATTATACATGGAAACTGCTCAGATAGAGGTGGTGTTCGTTATTTCCATGTGTTTTTTGTTTCTGAAACCTGACCTTTCTCTGCTGATGCTCTGTAAATATTCGGTTTCAGCTGGCAGTGTGTGGTCAGAAGGAAATGCAGGGATGTTCCCAGACACTCACCTATCAGGTTCCTGCTTCCCCAGCATGTGAACACTCAGGCATGAGATCACGTGGGGAGGAGGAGTTATAAGTGATAAATACACTGTCTCAGCACCAATCTGCAGCTGATAATGTCCTTTCTAGCAGGACCCTCTGAACATCAGCCAGCACAACACCAGAAACACAGGGGCAGAGAGGCCCCGTGGATTAGGCAGCCTCCCACCTCCCACTGCTCACTGAAAACAGGCTGTCCTATAAATTGGCAGTGATCCTCACAGGAGGCCTAGGAAACTGCCCTCACACGAGGCCTGGAAGGTTCTTGTAATGCTCTCTCCACTCTTTTTCCTTCCAGAGGGCCATGCGGTGCCATCGCAGCCAACTGCTCTGGTTCCGTCGCCTCTACGTGCTCTTCTCACGGTACATGGTGGTCAATTCACTGCGCCTCCTGTAGCAGGACGTGGCTCACAGCTCCAGGAGAAAAGAATGACCAAAAAAAAAAGGACCATGCCAGGCTCAGGACTAAAGGAGACTCCTGTGTTATGTGCTGGAGAGGACGGGATGCTCTTTGTGTAGCATTCTCCAGGCTACAGAAACCAGGCATGTGAACTTCCTTCTGAGTATCTTGTTGCCAGATACCTTGAGATGAACAGGGTTCAACAGCTACTCTGTTTTCTCACTGTAGAAGCTTAACTGGGATGAGAAATTTGGATTAACTTAATTAGGAGTTGAATGCAGGAGTATTCTGCGTTGGAGAAGATATGGCACAAACTATTTCCCCAAAAAGATACAGCTGCAAGGACTGCTTGGCAACTATCTCTTGGTGCTTTTATAAAATCGAGATATCAGGAGGAACTTTCCAAAGAACACGCTATCTCCACAGATACCAGATCTACAAAGACCTTTCTTATTCAGTCAGAACTTTAAAAAGCCAATGCTTTTGAATAAAACATCAGAAATAATACAAATTTCTCTAATTGCACTGATCTTTGCTGCTGCTGCTTCTTTCATACGTATTGTGTTGCAGGCTCCACCTTCTCAGAGTGTCCCTCATGAAACATGAGCATTTTTTCTTGCTTCAGAACACGGGGCTCAAGATCAACTCACAAGAGTCTCAGCAGGACGTAGGAATGAGGTGCAAGAGAGCCAGACTGTAACTAGGTCTTTTAATATGGTGACTTAAACTTTAGCACAGCTAGAGGCAAAGTGCCAAACTAGCAACCCTGGAGTGGTTTACAGAGCAGAGGCAGTTTGTCAGCTGAAAGTCACAAAGGAATGAGACAATCAACATAGAAAGATTTATTTAAGAAACAGAGAACAGAGAACAGTAGTGTAGAAATTGATTTCACCATCCATCCCCCAGGAAATGCCAGACTGCAGTTCCACAGCAGTGCTCCAAGTTCAGTTGCTGGAAGGCTTTGTCAAGGTTTTGACATGTCTCTGATGGTCTTATGCTCCCCCACTGCTTTCTCCCATTCCTTGCCATTGATATCCTCTGTGACAATGGTCTGCACGGTGCCATCATCCAGGCAATGGGGAGCTATCCCTGAAGAAAGACAGAGCACACAGAAACCTGCTTCTCAGGAAATGAGGGAGATGCCTGCACCACTCTGTGGATGGGGCATCTCAGGGAATATAAATGCTATTGCTGTAAGGCTGAGGAGCCTGGATGAGAATCCTGTCCCAGGCACAAGCCCATACATCACAGGTAAGACTTTCTTATGGAGGAGCTACAGGTTCAGGCTGCAGTTCCAGATGTTTAACACTTTGGGGACAAACTCTTAAGACACATGCTGCTCCCTGCTGTCATGTTGGCATCCAATGGAGGCTTTACCCAAGGGGTGCTTGGTGGTTCAGTTTGGTTACCACAGCTTCCTCTTTGTACCTACCATAACCATCTGGGTTGGAACGAGGAGTATAAAAGCTCTGGACACCACAGGTCTTGCAGAACGTGTGCTGGGCACGGTGTGTGTTGAAGGTGTATGTTGTCAAATTATCAGCACCCTAAGCCAATGAAAAGCAGTTTTCTATATAAATAAGTTTTCCATATAAATACATGGATAAATTACTTTAGGCCTATAGCTAAGAAATGTAAAATTTAAAATACCACCTTCCTATCTTGATACACAGAGTTCTGCATTCATGCTCCTTTTCTGAGCCCCTGTGCTCTGTATGTAAAAACATGTCCATAACAGTCAAGCCTCAGAACTGCAAGAGCTCCAGCATCACCTCACCAAATAAGATGCACTAACACACCCACACCAGACAAGACAAAATTCAGCCATTTCCCCCCAACAGCCACACACGAATTTAAGATAGAAAACTGGGTGTTGCTTGGATCCAGGCTAACACTGGGTTATACTGCTCAAGCTCATGGCCACGCTCTTACTGTGTTTTACTCTCACCTGCAGCAGCTTGAAACGCGACGCTGGGACAATGAAGTGTCTGTTCTGTTTCTTTGTGCAAATGCTGCAACTGTAAAAGAAAAAGCAGACCTTTCTGGAAGCAGTGGACAAGATGTAGTGCAGCAGTCAGATCTAGCAGGGACCTCTTGACAACAGAAACTCCACTGACAGTTAGAATGGCTCCTGGGTGGCTTCACAGAGGTAAGTGGTGAAAGTGGCCTCGTGGTGTCAGTAGTGTTTGGCTGAGCACACCCATGGAACAGACTGACCCTACACAGGTACCCCCTTAAGGTGTCTTCCTACACCAAACATTATATTCTTCACATACACAGCTCTTTAAGGTCATACTCTAGCCCTGAAAAATCTTTCAGACCATGCTTGGCCAAGTTTGCCAACATTAATTACTTTGCAAACAAGAAAGCAAAGTTCAGAAGTTCACCCCTGAGCTTGCAGGCAAAGGGAGATCACTAATGAAATCAGAGTGTTTTAGTTTGAGGCACATGTGGTCAGAGATGTAATGTCACTTGAGAAGACCAAGTTAAAAAAGGATCAATGTGCTCTGAGCCCACTGACTGAGAGGAAATATAAAGCAGATGGCTGAGCACCTGCACTCACTAGATCTCTCCTGACACTTTCTGCATGAGCATGGCTGTGAGACCTGAAGTCCTGCCCAGAGAAGCAGCACCTGAAATCCCTGGTGTTGATCTCACATTGGTTCAGGATGTAATTAAGGGTAAACCCGATGGAAACAGCTCAGAGGGTGTTCTGCAGCTGTCTCATCTTTTAGCTCTGAGGCTGCAAAAGCAGACAAGCTGATATTCATGTATGAGAACAGGGAACAAAACAACTCACTTGCAGTTGAACACGTGCAGATGTGGTGAAGCCCAGACCTCAAAGCGGACAGCTCCACAGTGACAGCCTCCTGTGTGCTTGACCAAACCTCTGTGTTCACTGGAGAGAGAAACAACAGAGCTCTTGTGATCATACTCTCTTTTTTTGGCCAAGAGAGCAGTAAGGCTATACACATTATTCAGGTCTGCCTTGAGCAGTTGCAGAACACCAGGAAATGTATCCATTCAAATGTATTTTAATACCATGTGTCAGAGTGAGGTAGGGAATGGCTTTTGTCCTGACAGCAATTGCTTTTGTGGTTTAATTAAAATGCTGAAAAGGAAAGAAGAACAGCAGTTCGAGGACTCTCTACTCTGTACAAGAGAGCTCCCCACCACAGTCCGGGTCACAGTGTCACCCAGGCTGCAGCTGAGTCCTGCACGACCCTACAGAAAGCAGGGTTATTACCACAGGACAACCTGCTTGGAACTGAGAACCGAAATTTCCCACAATTTTTCCCACAACTCCTCCAGCACCACTAATATCGCTCCATTTAAAAGCTAGAAAAAGCAGAGATAGCTGGATTTTACATAATATTTGAAACGTGTTTTATTTCAGATTGTAATTGCGGGGGAACTTTATGATCAGGGAATTTCTCATCCTGTGCCTCTCCCTCTGTCTGAGTTGCCTCCTTAGCAGCTGGGCGGACTCACCGTGCCGGGTCAATCGCAAAACGCAAAGGAAAACCATTTTCCTTTCAGATTTTCCCTGCCACGGACACTTACTGATTACAGCGCGGCGATGATGTGCAGCGCTCTGCAAAGAGCGAGCACAGGAAACTGGGTGGAGATTTGGAGGCTGAGCCTCGCGGTGCCCCCCCAGGGCATTTTTGCCCAGAGAGCCGTAAAACAGGGGAAGCTTTAGCAGAAAAAGCAACTCTCTCCGTGGTGCCCGCGCCCCCTCCCCGCCCCCGGGTCCCCCCGCGCCCTCGCGGGCACCTCCCGCAAGCCCGCGCACCCCCGATGCAGGTCCCACGGGCCGGGGCCGGACCGCGGCCCCGCTACTCACTACGCGTCCAAGCAGCAGCCGCGCCGCCTCCTGCAGCTCAGCCCGTGCCGCCTTCTGGAAGGCGGCCCAGCGGCCGCTCTGCGCCCCAGATCGAAGGGGGGCCGTGGGGCCAGGGGGGGCTCAGCCTTCCCCTGGGCGAGGATCCCCCCGCGCTCCTGCCCCGCGCCCCGGCGGGTCCCCGCCGCGCCCGCCGCCCTCTGACCGCAAGTGCGCGGCCATTCCGCCAGGGCGCGCCCCGCGCGCGCGCCGGCGCGAGCGGGAGAGCTCGCCAGAGGCGCGCGGAGACGGCGGAATGGGGACGGGAAGGGAACGGGAAACGCGAACGGGAAGGGGCGCGGAAGGGGCTGGGACACGGCGGGACAGGGGGGCGGAGCTGGGTCGCCAAGAGGCGGCGTGTGCCCAGGAGGCCAACGAGGCCAAAGGCGTCCTGGCTTGTATCGGCAATAGTGTGGCCAGCAAGAGCACGGTAGTGATTGACTCCCCTGTGCTCGGCGCTGGTGAGGCCGCACCTCGAATCCTGGGTTCGGTTTTGGGGCCCTGACGACAAGAAGGAACATCGAGGGGCTGGAGTGTGTCCAGGGAGCTGGGGAGGGGGCTGCAGCACGAGTGTGATGAGGAGCGGCTGAGGGGGCTCAGCCTGCAGGAAAGGAGGCTCGGCGGGGTCCTGATTGCTCTCTACAGCTCTCTGAAAGGACGGTGGAGCAGGGGGGGGACAGTCGGGCTGTGCTCCCAGGGAATAAGAAAGGATGAGAGGAAAGGGTCTGAAGTTGCACCAGAGGAGGTTTAAGTTGGATGTTAGGAAAACAGCTGTTAACTGAAAGGGTGTTCAGGCGCTGGAACAGGCTGCCCAAGGAAGTGGTTGAGTCACCATCCCTGGAAATGTTCAAGAAATGACTGGATGTGGCACTTGGGGACATAGTTCAGTGGCAGACTTGGCAGTGCTGGGGGACTGGTTGGACTTGATGATCTTAAAGGTTTTTTCCAACCTTAACAATTCTGTGATTCCATGATTCCAGGGTCTCAGGCCCAGCAGGGCCAGGGGCAGGTGGGCACTGTGAGCCAGCAAAGCTGGAAGTCACAGAAGTTCAAGGCCTGAGTTGTTCATGGTGTCCCGAGGGACAGCGAGCTCACTTCTCCCACCTCAATCCCTGCTTAGGCCAGGCATGCCAGTTATCCACAGGCATGAGCCCGAGGTTTTCCCTCTCATTCTGAACATATGATGCCTCACCTATTCAAGGATGTAAAGGTGCTCTGCAGACCTGAGGGGCTGCTGTTGTTTCGCATCTCTGCTGTGCACAACCCTCATTTAGACACAAGATCACTGTGTGACAGGCCTGGGATCAGGATGCACCTTTGGAAGAGTGTTTAGTCCTTCCTGAGGTTTGAAGTCATCGTGGCAGCCTTGTAGAGAAATGGCTTCTAACAGGATTCCCGCTGGACAGCTTTTAACAAATTCAGTAACCAAAGCCTTAAAAAGGAAAACAATCAAGAAAGTACATACCCTGAAAAACAAAAAACAACCAAACCAAAACCAACCAAAAAACAAATAATCAAAAACCCAAATCAAACCAACAAAGAAAAAACCTTAGGAAAATGTGAAATCACTCCACTACTGGTAAATATCTTAAAAAAACTATTCCTGAACATCTGAAAGCCAATGCTGTTTTTCAAGTAAAACTATTCAATGCAGGAAAAAGCCCAAATTTTGGAGGTGTCCAAGTCACATTTGGTTGGGGGGGGAAAAAATCACTCCAAGGATGAACTTTGTGTCCAGTGTTGCAGGAGTGGACGTTTATTTTGTTTGACTTCTAATCAAGGAGTTGTATTCAACAGGACTTAATGTCTTGCCCTTTCCAAGAAGGGGAACGGGGAAAGATGTAAACAACTGAGCTGACGGTTTGTGGAGAGGCAGAAGGTCAGGTCTCAGCCAGGAATATGTCAAAGCAACAGGACAGTGATGAATGAAACATCTATCAGCACTTTGGTCTGGAAAAGAGCTTTAAAAACATGCTACCACAGTGTGCAGGCTGCCTCCTGAGATGGCACATGCCAGGATTTGCATAACAATCCTGTGGCTCAGCACTTCTCCGATGATAGGAAAGGGCACCGAGTTGCAATTTCCTGTTATCCCTCTGAACCTCTGCACTGGTTACTCATTACTAATGGAACCATTTTAATACACCCTGTGTGACTAATTCTGACCCCTGCCAACGTGTTCATCTGCAGCTCCTGATCTGAGCCACTCCCAGACCTTTAGTCACACTAGATTTCGTGTTAGTCACCTTATATTTTGGGAGGAAAAAGTCGCTGAGGTGAAACTGGAAACGCACTGAAACTGAGCCTGTGCAGGTTGCAGGGGGGGTTCAGTTCCCTTTGGCACAGAGACAGCCAGCAGCAGGCACAGGATTCAGCCTACATGGTCTGTCCTGTCCTAAAAACACTGAACTGCTCTACACTGAAATCCAGAATTTCAGTGGCAGACTTGGCAGAATGTATTGTAGGAGCTTGTTAGTGATCAGTTCACAGAAATGACCTTCTCTCTTTAAGACAGGAGCCACTTGCACTTGTACATGTTCAAAAAGCAGTTCCATGGAGAAAACTCTACACTGAGTTTGCAGTCCTTGTAATATCTGCAAATCTGTCACTCTCTGTGCCCCTCGACAATTAATTCAGCTTATTTTAAATGTAGAAAGTGTTTTGAGAAGCTAAATTCTGTTCCTCTGTGATGCTTCAGGATAAAGAACTGGAAGACAAAAATGGAAGAACAAAATGCAGTTTGGTTTCCTAAGGCCACAGTAATTCTTCCTTCTTTTTCATTTGTTCCTTATTTTATTACAGAGGATTCTCAGAGCTCAAAATTGGCTCTCACATAAACAATCAGTTCAAGAGCTTTACAGTAGGCCTCTGGATGATGACAAATTTCACAGGTATTCTGACTTGAAAGCCCTAAATTTCAATGATCACATAGGGAGGGTATGGTCAGTGTACCTGGGCAGCAGGTGCTTCCTACTGTCCAGAGAGTTAACAGCTTTCATTTCATTATTCCAAAGTTGATGCAATGTTTGCCAGACTTTAGTAGAGGCCAATAGCTTGATGCAAAATGTATTTGCTCTTAAACTTGTGAAGCAAAATGGAGAAGGAAGAATTATCCAGACAGATGATGAGATATACAAGAGGAAAAGTCCAGTAAATGACAGTTGGTTCTCTGTGTACGTGTGGCTTGTGATACTCAAAGTCCAACAGTTGACGTGTTCCAGTGTTAAAGTACAAAGGGATTTTTCTGTGCCACCTCAGCTCTGCTTGTATAACAATGACTCAGCTCTGCAGCTCTGGCTCACAGCCCACATTGAAATTCTGTCTGTAGGAGCATTTTCATCCCCAAAGCAACACTGAAAGCAGCTACATGTTTGTGGGTGAAGGGGAATTAGGAATTGTGATGTTTTTTATCTAATAAGCGGGGGACTAGGAGTTGTGTATAGCTGACACCACACCGAAAAGAACAGGTTGTTAAAACTACGTGGTTTGTTCAGAGGAGAAAAATGTCAGTGCTCGGATTTTAGTCTTCTGGTAGAAGGGGAAGCATTCTGGACATTCTCCTCACCATCAAGGGATCCAAGCTGGATCTGAAAACAAAGTGCAGGAGGTGTCACCCCTGGGCCGATGGATAAAGCCTGGTCAGAACAGCCTTGGCAGTGTTTGGTTTTGTTCACTGTCACAGGGGTTCTATTGAACATATCAGCAATGATTAACAGCATTTTAGGACTTACTTCTGTCTGTCTGTCTGTCTGTTTTTCAAGGTGCTTCTTTGCTATCCTGCTGAAATTCCTCACCCCAGAAACCACAAGCTCAAAGAGCTCCGAGGCAGCAGAGAGGACGTGAACAAAGAGCTCCCTCCCTGCACTGCAGCTTGGATCGGCTCCAAAACACTCACGGGCAGGAGGCAGACTGGAGACATGCAGACAAGTAATTTTTAGAATAGACCTAGTTATTAGCTGTTGCTTTCACTGGCACAACATGCAGACACAAGCCTGTGATTTTAGCCCAATGGTGGCTTCATAAAATGCCTTCTCTAAGTCTCCTTCCATCAGAGCAGAGTGAACTGGCACATGTTCCTCTGGGTCATTCAGACCTGCAGAGAGAGACGTGCCCAAGCCTGTTTATCAGGGCAGCACAGATCTTACAGCTGAATCCCATGTGTCCTGCAAAGTTAAAATATTCTTTAAACAAACAGACAGAGGAGTATCCCTCATTTTCCTCTTTTTACTACCAATCTATTTGTTTTTCTTAAGCTTTCAGTTCCTGAAGTTGGAAGCTTATTAAAAACTTTGTTTATTGAAGGTTTTTTTAGCACAAGGCTTTACAAACAAAACTCAGAGAGTTGTCTTTTTTTGGTAATCTCATAATATTACAGTCAATCTCACAGTACTCAGAATTATGACTCACTATTTTTGTAACCCTTGAACTTGGCAGCACAGGGACAAGCAGTAACATGCCACGAGTCTGTTTATCTCGTGGGTGGAACTTCAGCAAAGTCTGGGTCTTATTGCAGTGTTACAGGCTTGGGGAGAATATATTTATCTCCACAACCATAAATAAGTAAATATAATTATCCAGTGTTATACACAGTGAGAGAGATCTGAGGTAGGTGTGAGTAATGTTATGAGATGAGAATATATATATATAGTTTATATATGTTGTTTTTTTCCCTATGGCACGTAGCCCTATTTTTGTCTGAACAAAGAACAGTAACTGGTCTTGCCACACACCCTCAGAAGGCCTGCCTGGCTGTCCCAAGCTAAACCCTGTAACTAAAGATAAACAGATTGCTTCAGTCCACAGTGCTCATGGAAAAATGATCCCTCGTTGCTAGGACATTAGCCTACATGAAAAGCAGCCCCAGCTTGTGTTCCAGAATGTACAGATTCGTTGGAAACATTTCCCTGACCCCAGATTCTTCTCCTGAAAGTAGGTTGCTTTGTACTACTGCCCAGTGACCTACTTTTGAAACCACTTGGAAAGAAATATGTGTTCCCAACTGCAGGCCCCGTGCCCTGGCGAAGGCTGGAGCCACCTGTGCAGCCAGGCCAGTCACAAGATACAGATTTCTGGGTTTTTTCAGCTCTGCATTTATTTATATACAGTTCAGAGTCAGCTGCTTGACGATTTTTATTCACCAAGAGCTACTGGAGGAAGAGTGGAATGTTTGTTAAATACATGTGCTTTGTACAAGCACAGCAGTACAATATTTAGCCATTCTTTGGAAAAAAAGCCACAAGGGAAGGCTCCTCTGCTTTTTGGTTTATACAGAAAGGAAAAACTGACAGAAATTTCTTCTTCTCTACCTACAAGGACATTAAAAAGAGAGACATGCACAGTGAAATCCTTAATGCAAGTCTGATGTGCTCAGACACTGCCCAGGCTTTACATTAGCCTGTGGTTCATCTCCAGCTTTACAGACGTGGCATTTCACATTTGTAAATATTAGTTCCTTGTGGTCTCTCCAGACTCCATGGCAGAATCTGTCCCTGGAGCAGAGCCTGGGATGTACAGCATGCCCAGACCAGCCTTGGAGCAAACATTCAGTCCCCCTGGTACCACCAAACAAAACCAGCCTGGTGGAAAAACTGAGCAAAACTGGCAGCACAAAGCATACAAATGGAAAATTGCCCAACTCTGCCTTTTACCCTAAATTTATGCAGCCAAATAATATTTCCAAGGTTGGATATTGCCATGGAGCTGTCTCTGAACATTCCAATTACCATTTTTCCCTCTTCCTGTTTCTACAGTGCAAGTAATTACTGGTAGGATGATTTATTTCCTTTTTACTGTAAACCAGGAGGTTCTAGAAACCCTGTTAGGAGAAAGGAAAGCAAAAGGGTTTTGTTGTTGTTGAGGTTTTTTGGTGGTTTTGTATTTTTGTCTAGGTTTGAGGGTTTTTTTAGGGGGAAATAGAGCAGCTCTGTGCTGAATCTTGCCAGTCACACGAGTGCTGATGCTTTGTGAGGGGAGGATTGAACAAGGTCATCTGTCTTCACTGAAGGAGCAGCAGGTAAAGCTGCTAAAAAACACATTAAAACCTTCTTGGATTTTGCATATCCAGCTTTAATATGACATAAAATGAGTTAAGAGACAGACTGAAAGGTACGATGAAGCTTAATTAACCCGGGGCACATTTCCAAATCAGCTCACAGAAGGAAGTTGCTCCATCGAAGCTTCCTGTTCTGGAGGCGAGTAAACAAGCATTTGAATTACAAATGTCAGCATTTCATCACGGGGCTTGTTTTGCAGGCTCACATTAGAGAATTAACCGGTCAGCCCGGTTCCAGCCAGTTCCAAGGGCAGCTCAGGAGCTGGGCCGCGTGACTGGGGCCGCTCGTGTGACGCACCGGGAGCCTCCAGCGCTCCCCAAACTCCTAAATTATGTATTTCACCAGCTTTGCCAACTCAGTCCTGCTTTTCCCAGCTTCTCCTCTCAGCCTGATAGGACGGGACCAGCCCTACAGACTGTTCTGGGCTTTCTCGTGAATTCTCAGCCACCTCAGGGAAGGGTCGGTCAGAGGCACTGGGGGTCACAAATCTTTGGCACCAAGGGTCACTCCCCTTTTTGGGGGGCACCTTTGCTTAAGTCCATTTCAGGCTCTTCCCTGAGCACTGCTGGGATTAAGGCAGGGGTTAAAAAGCCACAGTACCACACTATTACAACCCTTGTCCCCATCCCTGTCCCCTCAGGGTCTGCCCCCCCCCCGCCGATCCTGAAATCTGCCCCGCCAGGCGGCGCCCCCTTAGCAACAGCGTGACCTCACCGCGCACCAATCAGCGCCAAGCGGCGCCGAAGCTTCGAGAGCTTTCCCTGAAACAGCCGCCCCCGCCCCTCGCCAACTGCCCCTCGTGTCAGCCAATCAGCACCCGCCCTGCGTCACGCCGCACCAATCACCGACGGACTTCCCGGTCGCCCTACAACCGTCTCACTGCAGCGCCTGGGGGGAGGACGCTTCCAGATCCATCCGCACCCTCAGAAATTTACGGATTTTTATGGGTGTGAGCCCCTTCACTGAGACTCCGGGACCCCCTTTTTGCCTAGAAGAGTGATTGGAGCGGAAAGGAGGCGAGTATTTTCCATAACAGCGGTGTTTTCA